>NW_017728912.1:39591964-39610416 GCF_001723895.1 Crocodylus porosus
GGCAGGGCCTGTCAGGCCAACCTGGTGGCCTTCTACAACCAGGTCACAAAATCCTTGGATTCAGGTGTCACAGTGGATGTAGTCTTTCTGGACTTTAGGAAGGCCTTCAACACTGTCTCTCACCACATTCTCATTAAAAAAATTAGGCAACTGTGGTGTCAATGCCTACACATTCAGATGGGTCACAAATTGGCTAGAGAGCCACACCCAGAGAGTGGTGGTGGATGGGTCATTTTCGACCTGGAGGAATGTGGGCATTGGGGTCCACAGATGCATCATGAGCAGGACCAAGGAGGTGATCCTCCCCCTCTATGTGACATTGGTCAGGCTGCAGTTGGAGTACTGTGTCCAGTTCTGGGCACTGCACTTCAGGAAGGATGTGGACAGCATCAAGAGGGTCCAGAGAAGGGCCACTTGCAGGCCCTATGAAGAGAGGCTAAGGGACCTGAATCTGTTCAGCCTCCACAAGAGAAGGCTGAGAGGGGATCTGGTGGCCATCTATGAACCAGCCAAGGGGGACCAGCAGGCAATGGGAGAGTCCCCATTCCTCTGAGCACTACCAGGAGTAACAAGGAGTAACGACCATAAGTTGACAGAGAGTAGATTCAGGCTAGATATTAGGAGGCACTACTTCACAGTCAGGGCAGCTAGGATCTGGAACCAACTTCCAAAGGAAGTGGTGCTCAGTCCTACCCTGGGGGTCTTCAAAAGGAGTCTGGATAATCACCTAGCCGGAGTCATTTGACCCCAGCATTCTTTCCTGCCCATGGCAGGGGGTCAGACTTGATGATCTGCTCAGGTCCCTTCCGACCCTACCAACTATGAAACTATATGCTCCCCCCCAGAAGCAGATTTGCTCCTAGTGGGAGCAACCAGGTACAGGGCTGCTTCCACCCTGAGTGCTAGTTCAGGGGTTGACAACAGGACACAGGGCTGATCCCCATGTGCACAGGGCCAGGGGAGCTCTGCCAGCTGCAGTGGCAGCTGTCTCCTGTCCCCATACTTCCCTGCACAGCCCAGGGCTAGCCAGGAACTGTCCTGTTCAGGGGCAGATCCCAGTCAGCTCTGGGCTGTGAGGAATGTTCTTCATGCAGCCTGGGGCTGGCCAGGAACTGTCTCGCTTCTAGAGTAGGTCTCAGCCAGCCTTGGGCTGCATGGGGAACTCTCCACATGCAGCCCAGAGCTGACTGGGATCTGCCCCAGAATGGGCAGAATTCCTAAATAAAGTACCAACTAAATGCACAGTACATAAAGTTACTGCACAGTAGCACCGGTACATGGCTATTTAGTGACACTTACTGCATATTAGCCTTATAACATTGCACAGTAGGCTATAAGCAAGGTGACTTTACTGTGGAGCTAATTAGGCAACTGCAATAAACATCGCATGTAGATGCTCCCAGATATGGGTAGTAGTAAATAGTATAATTTTAAAATTGGAGTAAAAATCTCTTCTTTCTTTCTTTATTTGTACATAACCCTCTTCCACCCCCTCTAGGATGCTTGTCAATACAAGTCCTAACAAAACCCAATGGCATATTATTTAGCAATGCAAGACACTTCGTTGCCTCCACTCTCAAGCTGGCTCAAATGAGGGGAGTTCATAAGAAGTGCCATACTGGGTCAAATCGATGATCCATTTAGTCTAGTATCTTGTTCAACATCATTCAGGCCCCAAAATCAAATGAGTTGATGAGAGATTTTTTTTCTAGTTGTCCTGTGAGAGGGGTGCTTGACCTGGCTCATGGGCCAAATCTGGCCTGCAGAGCCAGCCATGCCACCCAGCCTGCAAGGATCCCCACAGCTCAGGAAATTTAGTAGCAGGGAAGCTATGGAAGCTCCATGCCACCAGATCCAGCCACCAGATCCAGCCTCATCAAGGCCATTGCCATACAGCAGAATCAGTGCCAGGCCCACCCCCTGCCCTTCTGAATCAGGCCTGGCTGCTCAACGTCCCCTTGCCCCACACCCCTGCCAGTCCAAATTGGAGCAGGGCACCTCCCCCCCCCACCCCCCGCTCAGCTGAATTGGAGCCATTCTGTCCCATCATGATGCCCTCCCATCCCCATGCATCAGGATTAGGACTGGGCTGCTTCCCACCCCTCTGGGCAGCTGGATTGGGCTTGAGCTGTGCATCCTCTCCCCTCCCCACCCTCCCAGCCAGATCAGATCCTACCACACTAGTCCCATGTGCTGGATTGAGCCCACCAGCCAAACATAGCCTGCAGGTAGACCTGGCACTGTCCGTCCAGCCCACAGTGTGAAGAGGTTGGCCACCACTGCCTCATGGAATATAAACTGAAAAAAAGTGTGGTTTGTTCCTCAATTCATTTCTTGTATAAGACAAATGTAAACAAGCAACAGAGACACAAATTATTTTCTACAGGATTTATAAATAGAGCCAACATTTTGCCCATGATAAACCCAGCTTTTGAACAAGGTCATAATTGTAACTAACTGTATGTACTGAAAGATCAGATTTGTCATTCTTCTTGAGACCCACTTCATAAGAAGTACAGGTAGAGGAAGAGAATGAGATGTGATGGGCTTAAAGCCAACTTCTGTCCCTTTGGTATTCAAGACACTTCTGTAGCATGCTTTCCCCTTAAGGATGCTCCTACCAACACTTAGCTGGAACTGTTCCCATGAGGTGATTTTGGGAGACAAGAATTAAAAACACAACATGCGGTGGCCACACACCATGATTTTCCTGATGCAAGGGCTGCAAGAGGAGGAAAGGCAGGCAGTGGAAAATTTTTCCAACAACTCTGCCTTGCCGTGATGTGTATTCAGTGGTAGCCAGTTCTACCACCTACATGAAACCTTTCATCACCACAGGAGAATTTAAAATCTGGACCTAAGTACCTCATACCAAACATCTTCCTTGTTCCATCACAAGTTCCTCATCAATGCTAAAGTCTCATATCCTGGAATGGAAGAATAGAAACCAGGATGATTGCAAGAGTTATCAAAAATAATTGCTGACAGGATGATTAGTAATAAAAAACCTTTTATTTTTCATTTACAGTTGTAGCCAAATTGTCTCCAGTCGTTCTTTACCAAAAATAAATAAATCAATAGAGCTAAGTAACGCAGAAACTCTGAAATAATTATGTGTGTATTACATGTATCATCCAGATGGAAAATATCTGTCTAGACAAAACTGAGCAGTTATGCAAAGCACTAAATTCCTGAGTAATCATTTCTATCAGATATTATTAAAAAGTGGTACTCTTATGTTTATGACAGTCTGTTCTACTAATCCATGCTACTGACAGTCCATGCTACTGGTTGAAAATATACACACATACCCCTTAACTAAAAGCAACTAAAAGCAAAATACACTGCACAATGCAAAATGTTAGTAATATGTTTGGACAATGAGAAAAATTTATGAAAGTCATCCAGACACCCTGGACATCTGAGAACTGTGAGGACACTAAGTGTGTGTGGTAAGCAGCTTGCTTATCCTCCCCATCACTCACAATACTTTTTATATACTGGATTATGTTTGGTCCATAAGAACAGATTATGATCTGTCTCACAATCTCACACAAAGTAGCAAGGGTGCAGAAGGCCCCCTGGGTGGTCCTGTGTGGGTTACATCACAGAGGAAAAAGCAGCCTCTATAAAACTGCTACCTTACATTGTGCTCCAGGGAGCAGAGAGTAGGAGGAAAAAGGAAATAATTTACTACTGTCTTTTCAGTTGGTTAGGACATACCAGAGTTAACTGCTAACAGGGTTTCAGTCATTGTCTGGGAAAACCCAGGAAGAAGCTTGGATCCTGAAAATCTCAGTTCCCTTTTTGGTCTGCTCAAGTTGACAACTGGGACTCAGCATAACTTCTGAAGGGACAGCCTAGCTTTAAAGAATATTCTTAACATTGGAACAAGCCTGCTGATCTTTCTCAAGAGGAGATTAGCTATATGGTCTAGCAAAAACCCTAACGGACAGTAGCTCCCCAGAAGGAATAATATACTCCACAAAAAAGGCAACTACATTTCCAAAACAAGTAAGAGACAGCTGAAAAGGAAAAATGCTGAATAGTCAAATACCAAGTCCGACTCTGTATTAATTGGGAGTTTTGTCATTGACTTCAGTAGAAGGGCACAGTTAGGTCCATCAAAAAAGCCTAGAGGCTGAACTCTGCTGTACTTTGGATTATGCTGAATACACAATGTACTAGAGTTCATTTAACTTGACCTCTGAGAGAAAGCAGCATTGCAATACCATGTGAGGGCTTCTTTCCCAGGATTGGGATAAAGAGGGAAAATTACACACGGGAGGAAAACTGTTAAAAACAACTGCTTCTACCAATGTTTGGAGGCAATTGTGTAAATATTTATGCAAAGACAGCTTTGCAGAACATAGCAAGCTGCATCCGAGCTCCCCTTGCCAGTGCGTACATTCAGCAACACAGTTGGATCAACAGCCTGAAAAGCAGATGTGCCAATTTCCTGTATTTGATGATGATGATTCCTAATTACAGCAGAGCTGTGGCAATGTCCTATCCTTGTATGACTCTTAATTTTGTTTCACGACATCAGCTGTGCAACTTTCTTCCGGTGTGCAATCAGTGTTACGTTGCAGTCACAAAAACCTTTGGGCCAACTAACAACACTATTTTGCAACTGCTAACAGTGCTTATTTGGGAGCATTGTTTTTATGTGACAGCATGAAGTGTAATTGAATAATCTGCATACAACAGAGATACCAACTCACAATATGGTTGTAATTATGTTTGCAGCCTGAAATTCATTCCTGCACAGAGAGCCAGTACCAAAGTATTTCTACCACTCACCTGCTTAAAATAGGGCTTAATCTGTGTGCTGGTCTCTTCCCAGCCCTTCAAATCAGCCTGAGAATTTCATCTATATTTAATTATCTAAGGTTCAGTTTTATAGTATGAGTGGAATTTTCTCAGCAGTGATGATTTTACTAAATCCTGCTAATTTCAGGGCTTGACCCAAAGTTCACTAAAATCAGTGGAGAAACTGAGTCTGAAGTCAGTAGGATTTGGATCTGCCCTTTAGTGTTATTTACTCTCTCCTGCCAATTATTTTGGCACTGAACATAAAGATATGCATATCTCTTAGCAGATAGGCCCAGGAAAGTCGGGGTGGTGCCACATTCTACCAACTGATTTATTTGAAAGGTGTTATAAATTGTTCAGCAAGATCCAAGAGTCTCTTAGCAACTGGTGCTGCAAAATCTAATTAAACTTTGAAACACATTGTTTAGACAAAGACCATAGTATGCAAAATGGATAGTGATTCCTACTCCAAGCAGTCTTTCCTTCCCTGCTTTGTTATAATGTAGGAAGGACACCATAGCAGTAGCCATAAGCTATGTGATAAACAAGTTCCTGTTGAGTTGTTTGCAGACTGAGCACTAATAACCACTCCGACATAGAACCCATAATCTTACTTCATAGATTTCATAGATATTTGGGCTGGAAGGGACCTCAGAAGATCAGAGTCCAGCCCCCTGCCCCAGGGGCAGGAAGTCAGCAGGGTTCATAGGATCCCAGCAAGATAAACATCCAAATGTCTCTTGAAGATGTTCAAAATAGGTCTTGAACCACCTCCAGCAGCAGTCTATTCCAGACCTTGGGGGCTCGGACAGTAAAGAAATTCTTTCTTATGTCCAGCCTGAAATGGTCATGGAAGAGTTTGTGACCATTCGAATTTGTCATCCCCTGGGGCGCTCTGGTGAACAATCGTTCGCCCAGATCTGGGTGAGCACCCCTGATAAACCTATAGGTGGCCATCAGATCACCCCTGAGCCTGCACTTTTCCATGCTGAAGAGTCCCATAGCTCTCAGCCTCTCATCATAAGGTCTGTCTTCCTGACCTCTGATCATGCGCATGGCTCTCCTCTGGACCCTCTCAAGCTTCTCCACATCCTTTTTGAATTGTGGAGCCCAAAACTGGATGCAGTACTCCAGCTGTGGCCTCACCAAGGCCGAGTACAACAGGAGAACGCCGTCCTACGATTTGTTTACCAGCATTTTGCTCGCTTTACTGGCTGCAGCATAACATTGATGGTTCATGTTCATCTTGTGGTCAGTCATGACCCCCAAGTCCCTTTCATCCATAGTGCTAGCCACCGTAGCACTGCCAAGCCTATAAGCATGCTGCAGGCTTGTCTTCCCAAGGTGGAGAACCTTGCATTTTTCGGTTTTAAACACCATCAGGTTCTCATCCATCCATTTTCTGAGCCTGTCAAGGTCAGCCTGGATCATTCTCCTGTCCTCAGGTGTGGATGCTTTATCCCAAAGTTTGGTGTCGTTGGCAAACTTGGCCAGTCCACTTCTGAAGATGTTGAATAGTACAGGCCCAAGGACAGAGCCTTGAGGGACCCCACTGGTCACAGGGCACCACGATGATTGACTTCTGTCAACCACCACCCTCTGGGTCTGACCACGGAGCTAATTCCCCAGCCAGCAGATAGTGGTGAGGCCGAGGCCAAAGTAGGCCAGTTTTGCTAAGAGGTGATCATGGGATACCAGATTGAAAGCTTTTTTAAAGTCAAAATATATGACATCAATCTCTTCTCCCTTGTCCAGGTGATAGGTCTTGGCTATATTCCTGGGAAAAGTTTCACTGATTATATAAGATAAGGATTTCGGGTAAACAAAACTAGTGTCTCTGTGTACCCAGGTGGTCAACTGAAGAAATGACATAGAGTAATTTAGCCTATGCAGAGCTCTAGGCTATCATGCCAAGGCTCCTTCTGGTACTTGTGGTAGCTTACCTAAAATTAGCTTGGACATCACGTTGTATTATGTATACATACCCTGTGATCCCTTTATAGTCTTGTGACAGCCAGAACCAGAGGGATTAATAAGCAATATATATGTGCTTCTTGGAGCCATTTGGTATTTTGCCTGAACAGGTAATATTAGCCGATATAAAGCTTGTACATTCATAACCTGCAAATGTAATTTGTCTGTCATAAGTTTAACCAAAATGATAAATTAACTGTTTGTGGAACTGACTGGGCCCCATAGGCAAAGCTGTAGCTGCAAGATTAGCTGACCTAATGTTTTTTTGCTCAGGGTTCAGCCTTGGTGATAAAACTGGATCCATCCACCTGGCACACCCAACACATTCCAGGAAAGCACATCCCAAGAAAGCATATTCAGAGAAACCTAAAAGGGTTGGGCTTAGGTGGAGCAATGTCAATTTCAAACCTAAAGGTGCTGCATTGTAATTTGCTTATTGGATAAACCCAGGTCTGGGTAATAACTTTTTATAATCATTTTTAATACCTTTCAATCCCATAGGGTAACAGCTATAGGGCAAGATTGTGAGTGGCTCTAAAAACAACAGATTAGCGTAAGACTAGGTACAAAAAGTGCGTGCATCAGGTGACCAGCAGAAAGGAGGGAACAGGACGGTAATTACTTTTCCAAGCCTGGACCCGGACTCCCAGTGTAAGTGAGGATCGGATCCTGATCAAGGGACCTTCCCTGGTAATCCCTCTGACAGCATCAATCGGGGATGCCTGACTTCACTGGAATCACCTGGCATGCATCTGGCTTTGAGGGACTATCGATAAGTTGCCAACCCATGTCTGTCTATCTGTTGTTTTAAACAGCCCAGTGGCTGATACCCTCACAGTGCCCAGTTGGCCTGTGACAGATTGATCTATTTATCTGTTGTTATTATTTAGTATTGGCTCTTTAATACTGCATCATCTGCTTATTGCATTTTTCTTTCTGTTAACTGTTGGGTGTGTAAACTATAATAAATTTGCCATTGCTTTACTCCCAACTCTGCCTCCTCGATCCCAAACCAAACAGCCCCGTGGCTGATACCCTTGCAGCACCCAGTTGGCCTGTGATAGGATTAATACACTCACAGTGCCCAGCTGGCCAGTGACAAGTCTTCATTAATACCTTACATATTTGAAACTTGAGCATTATATATGCATCTGGTCAAGTTTTCAGGACACAAAATGTAAAATATTGAATGATTGTCTTTGGGATAGAAATGTATTTTAGCTGTTTAATATTACCCATAGCAAAAGACCATATGCATTACATAGTAACTTTAGTATTGTGATATTTGATTAGTAATAGCAAATTAATTCATAATCTTCTTTCATTTTACAAGAAATAAAGCTAATTTTATTTAATAGAGATGTTCTATATTTAAAAAAAAAAAACTATTGAGGATCGAGATTCTACAACCTCTTTAAGCACTGGAATAAATTACCTGTAGTGATTGTGAAAGCTCCTTCCTTGGTAGATTTTAAGAGTAGGTTAGACTGGAAACTCTTTGGGGCAGGAACCTCCTCTCATGGCTTAGCCTACTGGGGTTTTTATCTCAGTTGGACCCCATCCACAAATATTATTATAGTGTAAATACATAACAACATGCCATGTACTGCATGGAGGCTCAGAGCCTTCCTATATGCTTGACATCTCCCACACACATCAGAAGCCTTGGTCCCAGTTTTACATATCCTAAATGAAATGTATACTGCCACTTAACTGCTGAACCCACACCCATTTGCAGGTACAAATCCTGATCCTAAAATCACACCCATGTAAGAAGCCTCACTGAAATCAGTGCAGGTGTCTTCACAGGCAGGAAATATATTTAATTGGCTATTGACTAACCTGAGTTTTTCCATTTTTTTTTATGTGGAAGCAGCTTTTCTTGTTCATTTCAAAATTATCACTACAAGAAAATTTGACATATATAGTATTCTAAATGTGGGTGATCATATTTCTCAGAAATCCATGCATCTCAGCAGGTGTGCTTGGCAGTATGGCTGCTGAAACAAAATAAGAAACTATTAAATCATTATCACATTCATCCTCTGAGTCAGAAATGTAGGGTGATTAAATCTGCATTCACCTAGAGAAGACATGTTACTTAGATATAAACAAGGCTTGTTAAAGCCAGTTCAAAATAGTCTAGAGGAGAGAAGACTGAGAGGGGATTTGATAGCAGCCTTCAACTACCTGAAGTGGGGTTTGAAAGAGAATGGAGCTAAACTGTTTTGAGTGGTGGCAGATAATAGAACAAGAAGCAACAGTCTGAAGCTGCAGCAAGCAAAGTTTAGGTTAGACACTAGGAAGAATTTTCTCACTAGGAAGGTAGTAAAACACTGGAACAGGTTACCTTGGGAGGTGGTGAAATATGCATCCTTCGAGGTCTTCAAGACCCAGCTAGGCAAAACTTTGGCTGGCATGATCTAGCTGGGGATAGTCCTGCTGTGAGCAGGGGTTGGACTAGACTAGATGACCTCCCGAGGTCCCTTCCAACCCTAGCTTTCTATGATTCTAAGGTGCATTTATAGCCAGATAAAGACAAGTTTTGATGCACAGATCCTAGAAATGTCCCCTACTTGCATCAAGCCATAATCTTAGCTTCTGCCTGTATGATTTCCTTTTCCAGAAGAATTGCCCCCTTTTTTGATCGATTAGACCACACAATTCCCAGTTCCCGTCCTTCCAAGAATCCTTGGAGCCTATTGCTACTGTGCTTTGAAAGATGATCTGCAGTCACCTTAGCAAAGAATTCTGAAACTTGCTGTGTTACATGTTAAAAAGCAACATTACTTGGCTGGAGAGAAGACATAAGCTTACAGCTAAACTAAATTATCTGGAACTGAGCTACTGATCAGTGACCAAGATTGTCCCAATACTATTTCAATAGGGGTCCCATTCATCAACAAGCTAATGCCTAAGCCTTCCCCCATAAGAAATGAATGATAATCTTTGTACATAGGCTTTCCTTATCATTATAATACATAGAGGTCTCTAATTAGATTGGGGCTCTATTATATAAAACCATACTTTAAGACCATCCCATAAAGCTTACAGTTAAAATGAGCTAGATAGACGAAGTGAGAGACATGAACTGTTATTTTTCTAATGATGGTATGCAAAAGGGACTGAGACACAGAGAGAGTATATGATTTCCAGTTGATAATCTGTTACAGAGCCAGGAACTGAAGATGTATTTTCTGAATTCCAGCCCACTGTCTTACCCCAAAGCCAACTTCTGCAACTCCCGTTATCTTAGCATTGTGATAATAATCAGTATATGTAGCACAGTTCATACAGCACATTTTACTAACTTAATATGAAACAGACTATATAGAAAAACTGCTTTGTTCATCAGTGAAATACAGGTATGTTTGAAGTAAAATGTACAACTATTCTCTGAGAGATATAACTTGTGCACATCTTTAAATGCAGGATGTAGAGAATAACTACAGGAAATCACCTACCATAAATCCACTATGACTAATATCCTACTCTTATGAGCTATGTCATGAGAACCTTAATGAACAAGTGAAAGACAAAGCTGAGTCATCACCACCTTATTGCCTGTCTCTTGAAAAAAACATTTGTGTACACTGACAGCAAGACGACAGTTCTTTCATCCTCGTTTATCTGACGTGGGACCTACCAACACACAACTGCTCCCAGATTCAGCCCATTATATCCATCTGGACAGAGAAAGTGTGACAGGAGTGTGTGGGTGAGACTGTGTGCGCACATTGTGATAAAAATTTAGCAGGGATACAGTCTTCTGAGAGGTAGTGCGAGAAAGAGAAAATGGACTGTGAACATGTACTGTGAAAATAGAAGACTACCCCAAATCCTGACTCACAAGTCTGCTTACTTTCCTCTCCAACTACTTGATTCACTTAATCGTTATGGTGCAAGAACTTTTCAGTCAAGAAGTGCAGTATAAATGACAATGCCTTTTGGCTATTACTGAATTGTCAGGTATGTACATAACTGCCTGAGACAGACAGAAGCATATATCTTTGACAAGACTAGACCTGCCATTCAATAGCAGCCATCAGCAGCTGGCTAGTCTGCCTCCACTCCAGCTTTTCTGTACCACTGCCTGGTGTCCCTCCTGCTGTGCCTTGATGGAAAAACTACTATAGAAGGCATCCTAAGCCTTGAAGTAATATTTTTTTCCTCTTTGGGCCACCTGGCTCCACCCTTTGTTTTTGTCTAGGCCTCAACCATCTTGGTTTTCACCTACTTACAGCTGGACCTCTACGTGGCCCTTTCACTCTCTTCTTTTCTGGCCTTCAGGGCAAAAGGAAATTAAAATTTGCTAATTGCTTTCAAGCACATACAATGTAGCCTCCAAACCTCCACTCACAGCCACTCCTGGTCCTTTGGTCTTTTGAATCATAAAATCATAGAAAGTGAGGGTTAGAAGGGAGCTCAGGAGGGCATCTATAGTCCAACCCCCTGCTCAAAGCAGGACCACCCCCAGCTGAACCATCCCAGCCAAAGCTTTGTCTAGCCAGGTTTTGAAAACCTCCAAGGATATAGCTACTCCCACCTCCCTGGGTAACCTGTTCCAGTATTTTACTACCCTCTTAGTGAGAAAAGTCTCCCTAATATCTAACCTAAACTTCCCTTGCTGCAACTACAGACCATTGCTCCTTATTCTGTCATCTGCCACCACTGAGAACAGTCCAGCTCCATCTTCTTTCAAACCCTTTCAGGTAGTTGAAGGTTGCTATTAAATCCCTTCTTAGTCTCCTCTTCTCTAGACTAAATAAACCCAGTTCCCTCAGTCTTTCCTCACAAGTCATGTTCCACAGCCTACTCATTACTTTTGTTGCCCTTTGCTGGACTCTCCAATTTGTCCACAAAACTAAACACAGTACTCCAGATGTGGCCTCATCAGTGCTGGATAGAGAGGAATAATCACTTCCCTTGAGCTACTTTCAACACACCTACCAATGCAGCGCAGGATACCATTAGCCTTCTTGGCAACAAGGGCACACTGCTGGCTCATATTCAGCTAATTGTCCACTGTAACCCCCAGGTCCTTTTCTGCAGACCTGCTATCCAGCCAGTCAGACCCCAGCCTGTACTGGTGCACGGGATTGTTTTGTCCCAAGTGAGGGACTTTGCACTTGTCCTTGTTGGACCTCATGAGATTCCTTTTGGCCCAATCCCCCAATTTGTCTAGGTCACTCTGAATCCTAGCCCTACTCTCCAGCATATCTACTGCCCCTAACCTGGTGTCATCTGAAAACTTTCTGAGGGTACACTTTATGGCATCTTCCAGGTTGTTGATGAAGACATTGATGAACAAAGCCAGGCCCAGGACCGACCTCTCAGGCACTCCATTTGATACTGGCTACCAACTAGACATTGAGCTATTGGTTACTAGTCTCTAAGACCGATACTCCAGACAGTTATCAATCCACCTGACAGTCCGTTCATCCAGCCTGTATTTCCTTAGCTTGCCTGGGAGAATGTTGTGGGAAACTATATCAAAAGCCTTGCTAAAATACACCACATCCATTGGTCTCCCCAAATCCACAGAGCCACCCATCTCTCATCATGGAAGGCAATCAGATGGATCAGGCATGACTTGCCGTTGGTGAATCCACGCTGA
The DNA here is from genome assembly GCF_001723895.1 of Crocodylus porosus. Taxonomy (NCBI): domain Eukaryota; kingdom Metazoa; phylum Chordata; order Crocodylia; family Crocodylidae; genus Crocodylus; species Crocodylus porosus. The sequence continues at coordinate 39,604,371 of NW_017728912.1, forward strand.
CTGTTCCTAATCACCTTTTTCTCCTTCAAGTTCTTGGAAATGGATTCCTTGAGGATCTGCTCCATGATTTTTCCAGGGATTCAGCTGAGACTGACTGGTCTGTAGTTCTCTGGATCTTCCTTTTACCCTTTCTTAAACATGGGCTGTATATGTTTGCCCTTTCCAATCATCCAGGACTTCTGATTGCCATGAGTTTTCAAAGATGATGGCCAATGGTTCTGCAATCACATCAGCCAACTCCTTTAGCACTCTCAGGTGCATCCCATCCAGCCCCATAGACTTGTACGTATCTAGCTTTTCTAGGTAGTCCCTAACCCTTTCTTTCACCACTGAAGGCTGCTCACCTCCTCCCCAAACTGTGCAGCCAGGTGCAATAGTCTAGGAGTTGACCTTGCCTGTGAAGACTGAGGCAAAAAAGGCACTGAACACTTTAGCCTTTTCCGCATCCTCGGTCACTAGGTTGCCTCCCTGATTCAGTAAGGGACCCACACTTTCCCTGATCCTTCTTTTGCTACCAACTTACTTGTAGAATCCCTACTCTTCATGTCCCTTGCTAGCTGAAATTCCAATTGCACTTTGGTCTTCCTGACTAGTGCCAGATTTAGGCACAAGCTAAGAAAGCTGCAGCTTAGGACCTCACATTATGAGGGGCCTCTAAGCCAACCCCCAGACTGGAAATGACCACTGACTGGCAAACCATGGCCCTGCAAAGCCGGATAGAGAGGCCATGACTCCTCCCACAGGGCCCACTGCAGCTGTGGTTTAGGTGTGTCCCTGCCTCCACCTAGGGGTGGAGGTATCTTTACCTGTGTTCCAGCCAGAAATTCTGGCTGCGGGACTCTGCACGGTGGTACGCAGTTTGCCGAGCCGCAGCCACTTCTGGACTGAAGTTTGCCGGGCCACAGCATAGAAAGGTTAGGAACCCTTAGCTTAGGGTCCTACCCTGCCATAATCCGGCCCTGTTCTTGACTTTATCCCTGCATGCCTGACAAATGCTCTTATATTCATCCCTAGTTATTTGGTCACGTTTCCACTTTTTATAAGCTTCCTTTTTGTGATTTAATTTACTAGAGAGTGTCCTGCTAAGTCAAGCTGGTCTTCTGCCATACTTACCAGTCTTCCTGCACATTGGGATGGTTTGTTCCTGCACTCGCAGTAAGGCTTCTTTAAAGTACAGCCAGCTCTCCTGGACTCCTCACCCCTTCAGATTGGATTCCCAGAGGATCCTGCCCATGAGTTCCCTGAGTGAGTCAAAATCTGCTTTTCTGAAATCCAGCATCTTTACTCTGCTGCTCTCCATCCTTCCTTTCCTCAGGATCCTGAACTCAATCATCTTGTGGTCACTGATGCCAAAGTTGCCAACAGCTACTACATATTCCCCATCAATTTATCCCTGTTTGTGAGCAGCAGGTCAAAAAGAGCATGGCACCTAGTTGGCTGCTCAAGCACTTGCACCAGGAAGTTGTCTCCAATAGTCTCCAAAAACTTTCTGGATTGCCTGTGCACTCCTGTATTGCCCTCCCAGCAGATGTCAGGGTAAATGAAGTCCTACCATAAGAACCAGGGCCTGTGATCAGGGTGTAAAAGTCTCCAGCACACCTACAGGCTGGGAAATGACCCTCTCAGTGGCACAGAAGTAGAAAGAGATCTCAGAGTCCTGGTGGACTCCAAGATGAATGTAATTTCATCACACTGATGACTCAACAGCAAAGTAAACTGCACTTTATCATGCATCAGCAGATGCATGACAAATAGATCCAAGGAGGTAATACTTCCTCTCTATGCGGCATTGGTCAGGCCACAGTTGGTGTATTGCATCCAGTTTTGGCCTCATGCTTTAAGAAGGATGTGGATAACCTCGTGAGGGTCCAGAGGAGAGCTACTCATATGGTTAAAGGTTTGCAGGCCAAGCCTCTGCAAGAGGAGGCTGAGAGGTGATCTTGTGGCCACCTACAAATTCATTAGGGGGGCGCAGCAGGGAACCAGAGATGCTCTGTTCACCAGGGCACCTCTTGGGGTAACGAGGAACAATGGTCACAAACTGACAGAGAACAGATTTAGGCAAGACATTAGGAAGAACTTCCAAATTCTGGCTACCCTTAGCATGAAGAATGGGCTTCCAAGGGAGGTGGTGCTCTCCCCTACCTTGGGGGTCTTTAAGAGAAGGCTGGATAGGCATCTGGCTGGGGTCATGTGACCCCAGCACTCTTTCCTACCCAGGTCAGGGGGTTGGACACAATGATCTGTTGAGGTCCCATCTGACCCTAGCATCTATGAATCTGTTATACCAATTGCATTTTAAAATCTTTCATATAGATAAATACAATGGAAGCTAGAAAACAGATCAAAAGAGAACTTAATACAGTGAGGGGTAACCAGTAGCAGATCCAGGTATGTGGCAGGGGAAGTGAGGCTCCCTCACTTCAGCTGTACCATAGAGATGCAGTGGGGTCTAAGCTCACTGCTCAATTAGAACAGACTCAATATGAGAGCTCCACATGAGTAGTGAACTCACCAGCTGATCAGGGTGTGGGCTAGCTGTAGCCCCTGCTTTTTCATGGCTCTGAAGCCCATGGGGGTGAACAGTATGGATATGCACCCTTCCCTTTTTTCATCCTCCCCATTCAATTCAGTGTCAGGGGAAAGGAGGGGATGAGTGGCTTCACCATCTTGGCCCCAGAGCCCTGAAAAAGCACGGGGTTAGACTAGACTCTCATGCCAAGACCTTACATTCAGCATAGCCAAAGGGCAGTGCTGCTGTGCTGGCACACCCTTTCTGGAGCTGCCTGTGGATGCGACCTTTCTGATAGGCACGCCACATGCTAAGTGCCACTCTCTCCATGAGTGCCATTCCAATCTTCTCCTGCATGATCCATTGCTCTGCTCTCTCCCGTGTCTTATCTGCCAGATTTGCCGTGTGCTAAACAAAGCAGTTAGATATGCCACTTGTTGACCATCTCTGACTTAATAGATATTCCTCTTTTTCACATGCTACCGTATTACTATACAAAGGGAACCTTTTTCTCATATTCTCAGAGGATGTTGTCTTGGCCTTTTTCTTTTCCTTTCTATGGTAGTGCCTGTCAAATAAAAGTCATGATCCTTGAGCTCTTCTACTCCCACAGGTTCTAATACTTTCCTATCTTCCTGGTATCTCTTCCTTGTTGTCCCACCAGTTCCTTGAACTAAACATATCAAAAGTTGACCTTCTTCTCTTTTCTTTTTTGAGAGTTGAGGGCACTCAGCCCCTTGTAGAAAGTGTTCCATGTCTTGCTGGATGAGATATTTTGTTATTGTGTGTATCTGATCAATATAGAATGTAATTTAAAAGCTCATTAGAGATCATAATCACAGTGGCAGATGTTGGTGAGAAGTGTGAATTAATTACAGGAAAAAACATGAAGCTATCTGCCACCAAGAAGTTTTTAGTTTGAAAAGACTGTAGGAAAACAAAATGATTTAGGGCACAATTTTCAAAACCATTTTAAGTCAGGTGTTGGCAACCTACAGCTCACAGGCCAGATCTGACCCACCAACCAATTCCATCTGTCTGCAAAGCTGAGATATCAGCGGCAATCTGGCCATGAGGAAAATGGCAGCCAGGTTGGAAGCACATCTGCAGTAATTTAGCAGTGCAAGGAACTGAGGTGGCCTCATTACAAACTGTGACCCATCTTCAGAGTGAGCTGCTCAAATTTATGTTACCACTCCTTAAAGTTTCCAGCCCTTGATCTAAGTGATTTAGGAATCTTAGGCTGACTTTCAGTAGTTCCTAAGTGCCTAAGGACGTGTCTACATGGTAAAATACCATGACCAGGAGCCATGTCCTGATATATTTGGTATTGTTCTATGCAGGCTGCCATCTAAGCCAGAACTAAGGGCTCTGCATCCATACCGTACTTTGGCTTGGGCTAATTGACTTAGGAATGGACTAACTGGCCCTATCACTCAGCAGTGCTAATTAGCCTGCCTGAGGCATTGTCTAGACGCAGCTATGCTGCTTCTGGTTTAGGAAGTAGCCCACATGGAGTAGGATAGCATGCTTGAGAGTGCTGTTACTAAGCATACGAAATTAGTGGAGACAGGACCTAAGGGCCTTGATACATGTTGCACATCAAGCTGCTTAAATGCTGATCAATGTTACTGCTAGCTCAAATTTGGAGCAGTCACACCTTAAGGCTAAAAACCTTCTCTGATTGTCCCCCACTTGCACAGCTGTGAGCTGCCACTACAGAACTGGTGAGCTGGGATAGGCTTCTACCCTTGCTGTAGGAAGGGTATGGAAAGATATAGGCTTGGGGAGCGTGGGGGATGGGAACATGAAGCTGGAGAGTTGTGGGCTGAGTGTGGATACTGAAATGGGAAGTGGAAAGGAAGTAGGAGTGGTAGAAGGGTGGAGAAATGAAGAACGCCAACCACTGATGAAGAAAAAAAATAGAAGAAATTTAAAAAAAAGAATTCAAGAAAAGGAGAAGTAAGTTAAAGATGGTCTCCTGTTTAATGAATTGGGATTTGGGTTTGGGGAGTGTTGGTTGTGTTTCCTTAGATGGCTGGGACGTGGGAGCAGTGAGAGAAGGCACTTTTGTGAGAGCTATTGGCCCTGTGCTGGGAAGGAAGCCCCAGCTCATGGGGACCCAATCTGGCTCCCTACCTTGTTCCTCTTCCATACCCCCTAAACCCCACTCCTGGACTTGTCCAGACCCTGTGACCCGGCTAGCTGGCCTGTCCTCTGTAGGCTGTTTGCATGAAGTTGCACCCCCCAGGGGCAGGAAGGGGGTTGGCTTGGTGCCAGAACCACCCCCATGATGGTAGAGTTTGGGGGTGGGAGGAGTTTGTCTACGCAGAACAGAAAGATGGAGGAGGGGTTGATCCTGGGATGCTGGAGGATTGAAACTTGGGTGACTCATCTTTCAAGAATGGCCACACATTTAGTGGAAAATGAGCTAGGTAACACAGATCAGATAATAAACTGGCCCTGGAGTGGCTCAACTTTAAGCTGCCTAAAGCATGCTTACAACTAGTTTCAGGTGTTAATGTGTGGGCAAACCAAGGGTTAAGAGCTTCAGGAGCCACCTAAAATTAATGTGTAAAGGCCTTGTTACACAGAATGTTTAGGTGGCTTCTGGAGTTCTTAAAGCCCTGGACTGGCTGCACATTAACACCTTTTAACTGACTTAAAACACTCATTATTCAATTTAAAGTTACATCACTCCAAGGCAGGATTATCTTCAATCTGCCTAATTTTGCTCATGTTCTATTAATATGTGGCCACTTCTCATGTCCATTCCACCCCAGTTGAAGTCCGCCAGTATCCCAGAATGCAGAGGCCCCTCCTAACTCAGGGCAAGCAGGGACACTGGGGCACAGGGGGCTGGACATGGTGTCTTCCCCCGTGGATGTCAGGCAGAATGAGTGCCACAACCCCAGAGCACCCTGCAACTGTGGTGCCTCCCACTGCCACCCAAACCAGCTCTGCTCCTGTGGGGGTGAGCACAGCTTGAGCTCCAAAGAAAAAAAGGAAGAGGCCCCTTGGAGCTCAGAGGGAGTGAGCTCCAGGGCTGCTGGCCCTGCTGAAACTGGCACTGTGGCTCCTCACTGAGCCCTGACAACCCTGCTCTCAGCATGGAGCCACCACAGCTCAGTGAGGCCAAAGAGCCCTGGGGAAGCAGCCTGGTCTTGTAGTTCTGTGCCCATTCTGCATTGAGACCAGGTCTGCCAGGGCTTGAGCCTGACAGCCCCACCCTCAGTGCAAAGCCACTGTTTCAGTTGCAGTGAGACCAGAGAGCCCCCGGAAGGCTTCTTCCCTGGGTCTCTCTGGTTTCATAGTTTCATAGTAGCTAGAGTTGGAAGGGACCTAGGTAGATCATCTAGTCCAACCCCCTGCCTTGGCAGGAAAGAGCACCAGGGTCAGATGACCCCGGCAAGGTGCTCATCTAACTTCCTTTTAAAAATCCCTAGGCTAGGAGCCTGCACCACTTCCCCTGGAAGCCGGTTCCAGGCCCTAGCCGCCCTGACTGTGAAGTAGCGCCTCCTAATATCTAATCTA
>NW_017728912.1:39610516-39627461 GCF_001723895.1 Crocodylus porosus
TTATTCCTGGTCACTCCTGGCAGCGCACGGGGGAACGGGGACTCCCCCAATACCTGCTGATCCCCCCTGACCAGTTTGTAGCAGGTCTCACTGCAAATGACATGGTGGTGGGCCCACTCTGCATGTGGTGGGAGCAGGGAGTGGGTCCTGCTCCTAGTCCTGCCTCTGCTCACCAAGCCTCTAGTGGCAATCACACTTGTGCAGGTGAAGGACAGTCCAAGCAGGTTTTTCCCCTCACCATGTGACTGCTCCACTAAGCCAGATCATCGCTAAGCTGATTAACATTTGTGCAGCTTTCAGTGCAAGATGCAACAAAGCCCTAAGGCTTCTAAGTAACTTAAACTTCAGGAGTGGAGGCCCCTTCCAGTCCTATCTCCCTAAATACTTTTTATAAAGATTATTACTAAGAAATACTTCCAAGGCAATGTCTGGGGGGAAAAAAAAACATGTTGTGCCTACATTTTTAGCCCCTAATGCCATTTTTTACACATAGTTGTAACTCTACTAATAAGCAAAGGAAATATGTTTGCATAAAAATGGCGTGACAGAGAATCAAGCCCGTTCCACTGATGTTTGAGTGACAAACCAGGGGACTTTACCATGGGGAACTTCGTCTGCACGCATTCTAGAAGCCAAGGTAAAAATAACATCAGGTTTGGATTTCTGCTTTTAGTACAGGAACTACAGCTGGCTCTCAGAAGTGATGCTACTCTACCAGTTACTGTAGTAAAAATTAAGTCATTTAAATCTAGATTTGAAGACATGCACGGTTCCTTCGTGTTACACATTTCCTTCATGTTGCATCATCACATCATGAGCCAAATTTACAGTAATAACTCACTGTCAATTCAGAATTTGGCTCCTTGTCAATTACTACAGCTTTGTGTTAAGAGACAGCAAAAGATTGCTTTTGCTGCCTATAATTTTAGAAGCATATATTAAAAAGTGGTACATTTCTCATGCATATTTTTGCAACAGACAGCAACACACAGGGTATGTGCTTGTAACTGTATGGTGTGAATATCCGCATAAATATACATGACAAAAATGTAATGCAATGGGTTCCATTGAAAAGGCATACACACTGGTGACTTTTTCTTAGCAAGTTAAATCAGACTATTCAGCTTTTTGCCAATGGTACAAATTTGGTATTACTGGACAACCCTAATCCTCAGGAATACAGGACGAGGGTCAGAGGCATAACTAAAAATTTCTGTACCCTGGATGCAGTGGCACCAGAGGCGGTAGCAGCAGCAAGGCCAGTGGCATCAGGAGCTCTCACTCTCTTACCCCTCGTGAGTCAGCACCCAGGAATGGTACCCCTTTCATCCACCTCTAGTTACCCTATTCATCAGGATCTAAAATTAGCCATGTTATAGTCCATGCTATTTTGCAAGTTCTATGGGGCTGAGTCTGACACTTTTGCCCATGTTATGAAGTATAGACTCTCACTACATAAAATGTTTTGAATTAAACTGCTCATAATTATGAACTCTTTAATATAAGATTGGTAAAATGAGGCCTCATATTTGTAGACAGTAGCCAGAAACTCTTAGGGCAGAAGCACTCAAGCTTTTTGCCTTGCAGGATGGTCCATGGGCTGCATCAAACCCCATGAGCCAAGATTCATAGATTTCAGACATTTGGGCTGGAAGGGACCCCGGAGGATCATCAAGTCCAGCCCCCTGCCTCAGCGGCAGGAAGTCAGCAGGGATCATAGGATCCCAGCAAGATAAGCATCCAAACATGTCTTGAAGGAGTTCAAAGTGGGTGTTTGAACCGCCTCCGGCGACAGTCTATTCCAAACCTTGGGGGCTCAGACAGTGAAGAAGTTCTTTCTTATGTCCAGCCTGAACCGGTCACAGTGGAGTTTGTGACTGTTCAAACAGAGCCCACCTCTGCCCCCACCTGGCCCCACATCCTAGAATTGGGTGCCTGATCCTGTGTGCAGGGTCTGGGGCTCTCCACATGTCTGGAAATGTAGCAGTGAGGAAGCAGTGCCACCACATCTACACTGCAAAATTTCCAAATCCATGGGAAGCCGGCAGGCTGGATGGCATGGCGCCTCTGGCTGGATTTGGCCCATGGGCCAGAGTTGAGCACCCCTGTCCTAGGGATACAGCAATTAGAATTTGAAACCATAGATCCTTTTTTGTGAAGTGACTGATGAGAAGTCTTTGTACAAAGCCTTTCACTTTCTGAAAGATACAGAATCTTTAACCACAACTGACCACATGACCCCATGTCCCAGGTTGCAGATGAGATGCAAACAGATAGGACTTTAACCTGTTGTGGCGTTGTCTTGATCCTTATCACTATCGTGAAGTAGAGCAGCCTCAGGATAGCGGTACTTTATGCTCTCTACCAACAGCCTCCAAGGGGCTGTTCAGTGGGATATAAAGTCACTTTGACCACATTCTGTTTTACCAGCAACATACCTTGTACTGAATAACAGAAGCTGGGGTGACAGTAGCTCTGCACCACCCAGAAATTCCTCCCAGTGGATATGTCTAGACAATGCAATGCAATGCATAGACAATTCAGGAACACTAAACCATACCCAGTCACACATCTACACATGTGCCCATGTCAGGCACAAATCTGGAGCCATCCAGGGCTGCTCCTGCCCTTCTCTGCCCTCCTGCAGAAGCCAGGGGAAGCAGGCTCTGTCTGCAGCTGCCCAGGTGCCAACCCCAGGCTGGCATGGGGCGGGGTGGGGGACAGTTTCAGGATGGCAGGGGTCTTTAGGGGCAGCCTCAAGCTGGCAGAGGGCACCAGGGAGTAGGCTTGAGCTGGCTGGGGCCTCTAGGAACAACCTCAGGCTGGCAGGGGGCACGGGTGGGTAGCTTCAGGGTAGCAGGGAGCTCTAGGGGTGGCAGGCTTGAGCTAGCAGGGGGCTCCAGGGGCAGGCTCGGGACTCTGTCCTGGGAGCCTGTGGCCAATGCACCATGGACGCTCTTCCCCCTCCACCTAGCAGCAATGACCAGGGCATCATGCCCCATGGGTGACTAGTGCTACCTTGGTCAGGGAGGGCACGTGCCCCCCCAGTGGCCAGTCAGCAACCAGAGAGGGTCCCCCCACAGCCAATCTCACCAACCAGGGGGGCAGCTGATTGCATCAACCAGGAAGCAGCCATAGCAGTCCTGGAAGTGGCCACAGTGCTTCATCCAGTGCTCCCACTCCCCAGCCGGTGCTTGCAGTGGGGGCACTGGCATTCCCGCCTGTCACCTAAGCGGGGAGTGTGGCCTGTCAGGGGATGCACCAGCATTCTCAAAGGATGCACATGCACCCCTATGCACCGCCTATGCAATGCCACTGCTGTGTCCAAAAGGTGCTTGCTGACCACCTCCTCCTCCACCCACCACAAAGTGCCTGGGTGGCAATGCACACTACAGACAATTTGCAACAAACACAGAACTTCCCTCCATCACACAATAACAGACACCCCCCTCACAACACCAGACCCCCTCCTTCCCTCCCTCCCCAACAGCACACTCCTTCTCTCCCTCCCTCCCAGCAAGGCACCCCTCCCTAACCCCAATATACACCACCAATAAAGGACCTGCACCCCATGCATGTACAGTCAGCTGGCAGGGGGAGAACAGTGAGGTGGAGGTACCTACAGCATGAATCCCAGGTAGAGGCACCCAGTACCCTGCCCTCTGCAGCCACCACCTTAGGTGTGGATGTCACAGCAAACCCCGCTGGCTGGAGGCCCAGAGGCAAGAGCAAGCACTGCCCAGCCCACTCAGCCCTCTCCCCCTTCTCCTTCATGGGGCCAGACCCAGCAGGGCCCTTGTGGGGAGCTAGCCCAGCCAGCTTGGGGGCCACACAATAGGAGGGCGAGCAGCAAGCAGGACCCTGGCAGGGGGCCAGGCTGCTGGGGGACCAGGAATGAAGGCAGGGGGCCTTGGCCTCTGCAAGTGGCATTGCACCTCCTCCCATGCTAAGCAGGGAGCTAGACGCTGGCCTGCAGGGAGCTGCTAGGTGCCAGAGCTGGAAGCTGGATGGTGGGAGGCACGAAGGTGACCACCAGGGCAAGCACAGCTTCTAGGATGAAGTAACCCTTCTTGGTCACTTACACCACGCAGTGCACCAGAGCACTCTGGTCCTTCTCAGCCTCGACCAACCACTCCAGGAGGGTGAGGTGCCTCTCCTAGAACATGAGTCCCCCTCCTTGAAAGCAAGGTGTACCTGGTTCCTCTCCTGCTCCCTCTCCAGGTCCTAGGTTCACCAAGCCTGAGAGTCCTCAAGGCACTCCTGCCCAACAGTGACTAGCCACTCCAGCAGTGCTGTGCAGTCCTGGGTCCAGTGCTGACAAAGCATGCAGAAGGCACCTGCAGATGGTGGTGGCATCCTTTGGGCCCCATCTCCACCCATGGCTAGTGGGTCTCCCCAGCGTGCAGCTGCTGGTCCCGCAGAGAGGGGACAGAGGCTCTTTGTGAGACTTTACAACAGATGCTGACCTGTGTAAGGGCCCACCCAGCCAACTTGCCATGGTCCCTGGGCACCTATGCATGCACAACCCATGAACAGAGGGTGGCTGCCCACAGCCCCTCAGTACAGTGCATATTATTTCTGCCCAGTGTGGGCAGGTAGGCTGCTTGCCACAGGTAGCCTGCCTTCCCTACCTAGGCTGAGCCAGGGCTGGCCCCGGCTCGGAGCTGCCACAGTGGCTCCAGACCAACTCCCGACCCCACTTTTCCCTACAAGCCAGGCAGTTTGCTCCTGTGACCCTGGGATGATGGTGCCCGGTTCTGGGGGTGAGGGGCTCCCACCTGACTAAGATCCAGAGCTAGTTTTTCCCCCTTTCCCTGGCAGTCATCTCCAGAGAAGCACTCCAAGCCAGCACCCGCACCGTGCGTGGCCTGTGCCCCAAGCATGCTCCTGGCCAGTCACCCAGGCTTGCTCAGATGAGCTGTTTCAGCAGACTAAGGGGTGCCAGACCCACTACACCCTACTATTGCTGATTGGGATGGTTCCCTGGGCACAACGTAGTATGGGGCCTTCATCTTCAAGGGTGCCCCAGGAAAGCTTGCACTTTCCTGCAATGTGCGCCACCTGGAGGAGTATCTCTGCCTATGCTGTGAGTGCCTGACCCCCGCACCTGAGGAGATCACAGTTGCCATCGGTGAGTTCCCTTGCATGTGACAGGCCCCTGGCTGCCTAGCGGGAAGCATGCAGGGCACTCAAAGACCTGAACTGCCTGCTGCCTCCATGTGTGGTGAGGGATGGGAGATTCCAGCAGACAAGAGGGAGCTTGGCCAGGCAAGGTAGGGAGGGAAGGGCCCCCCCCACCGTGTGGGGTGCCTGGCTCCAGGTGTGCAGCCCGGGAGTGGGCAGGTGAACTGGCATGGGCATGGGTAGCCACAGCACCCCCTCCCACCTCCTGGCCCTGGTCCCTATGTGGGGCTTACTGGGCAGATGTGGCAGACACTGCCAGCAGTTGGACTCAGTCCCTGGCTGCAGTGAAGTGGTCCAGCTGACTGCAATGTCCTGGGATATCAAACCCTGGTGCCTGGCCACCTGGGCACTGGCCCCCTCTGGGCAGGAGCTGGAGCTGCATAGTGATGGGGCCACTTGTGGCTTGTCCTCAATGCCGGGGGCCCACTGGTGGAGTAGCTGGGGTAGGTGGTGGCCCAAGCTGCCTGAACTGCTGGGTGCAGCCAAGGGTGAGGACTGTGCTGGGACCTGGTGCTGGTGTCCCAAGCAGCCCTGCCCCTGCCCTCCTGTACTTAGTGGGCCCTGGCACAGGCTCCGGTGCCCTCCCATGCTAGAGGACATGTGGCATGTCTCACCAGGATCTGTTGGGTGAATGTGGTCCAGCTCACACGGAAAAGGAATGCTCCTGCATGCCGATGGTCTGGTGGTCCTGGACATGGACCCACTGTGCCTCAGGGCCTCCACCTTTACTTGGCACTGCCGTCTACGCTCCTGCATTTGCATGGCTCTAGCTGTATAGATGTGCAAATTGGCTCTTCTTGCCCTACTGAATTGCCTCTGGACTTCCATGTCCCTCACAAATTGCTATCATATCCACTATATCTTCCTAGGTCCAATTTGGCCTCCAGGCCTGGGTCTCTACTGGCAGTAGGTGCCAGAGGCCTTGGGTGGTCAGGCTAGGGTTCTGGGTGGCACTGTCAGGTGGCACATGCCTGCTGGCTTGGGACATGGTGCCCAGGAGGTGGACTCCACCCAGCAGGAGTCATGGGCTCGGGCTGGGAGATCACTGTCTTCCAGCCTGAGCTCCACGGCCACAAGGCTTGGGCTGGGAGACCATTATCTCCCAGCAGTGGCTCTGCAACCATGGGGATGCTGCTGGGAGATGTTTATCTTCTACCATGTGCCCCACAGTCAGGGAGCTCAGGCTGGGACTCCCTTTGGGCAGTCCCCAGCTAGCCATGGGGCTTAGAAAGAGCTGGAGGGGTGAGGCAGGTTCCATCCCCTTTCTGCCAGTGGGGCAGCTAACAGCAACTTAGCTGCTAGCTGCCCCACTGACAGATCGGGGAAGGGGGCAGGGACCTGCCCCTCCCCTGCAGCTCTTTCCAAGGTCCATGTCCCTGAGGGAGTCAGGGCCAAGAGCAGTAGCAGGCAGCTCCGCCCCAGCATCAGGCAGCTCCTCCCTCCTCCCGACTGTCTCCTGGCCCAGTTCTCCCTGTCAGCCTCTGGTCTAGCACCCAGGAGGAGCCTTGACCTCCACCCAGTGGTGGCAGGGGAACATTGCAGGGCTGCAGGGAACTGGGAGCAAATCTTCTCCCTAATGTATAGACACCTACCCAAAACCCTTACTATGCAGTATTTTACTACACAGTAAATCTAGGCTGGAGTAAATGCATGTGCAGATGCACCCAATATGCAACTGCTATATACTACCAGATTGGTACAAAACAGCCAGGGGCACTGTGGACTTGAGGCTTGGCATGTGAACACATTAGCATCTACTGAGAGAGAGGAAAAGTATACTTTCCCTTCCCAAAGGGCTGTTCATCTGAGGTCTCTTGTCTCTTTCACAGCATCAACTGATTACTGCACAGAGGTGTTACAACTTTCACAGTGTTTAGCATGATGGGGTCCAGGTCTATGACTAGGGCTCCCAGGCACCATGTTAATATAAGTGATAAATCATAATAATTCTCATTTCACAGATGGAAGCACATTAGGTTAAGGCCAACGTTTTCAGAAAGCCCAGATGTTTTCAAACCCCTCTGCTTAAAAACTAGACTGGAAAGGCAGCATGGGCCTAGTAGGCAGGTCATTTCTCTAGAGTTGTACTGTATGGCCTGAAGGAAGTGCCCATATCTCTGTGTCACTACTTTGTCTATTTAATTTGTATGTTCTTTCAGGGACTGTTTCATACAACATGCATGAGTTGGAGCCCCAAGGCATTACTATAACACAAACTACACCATGATCTATCACCACCTTGGCCTAATATGCCATATTTTCTCACTTACAACATGACCTAGAATAAATATACACCTTGTTTTTGAAAGGCAGAGTGAAGAAAAAATATTTGTCCAGAGTTATGGCTGCACAGAGCAGGAAAAGAGCCTAGTTCAACTCACTCCCCCTCTCTTTCCTGCTTAACTAAAAACTGAAACCCTAGCTGCTGCTGAAGACTAGTCTCAATGTGTGGATCTATGATTTTGAAAAGAGCTAAAGAGTCTCCAGGGCTGCAAAATAAGAGGAGAGATACCAGGAGCAGCTAGCAGACAACAAAATTTCCTTAAGAAAGGTTAGCTTGAGACATGGAACATTAAGACTATTAAAAAGGAGAGATGATCATTAACACCTTTAGAGTGAAGAACAGTTAAGTCAATTGACTCCCTCAGTTGCCTGAATAGTAATGCCACTGCTGCTGCATTGTGGGGCAGGAACCCCAGAAAGGATGCTTCTATTCTGGGCAAAAAATCAGATTCCCTGCTTAATCCACACACCCCAATTTTGGAAAGCTGCTTTTTGGGGAAACTGTGTGTGATATGAAAGTAAATATAGTATGTATTCTCCCACAAATGTAAATACTGACATACATATGCAAATAAGGTATTAAAACTGTGGCAGGCTAGCTGGTGGGCTCACCAGCAACCCAGGTTGTTGGCTTGAGCTCGAATGGCTCAGGCCAATTGGTGGGGGCATTTCCCTCACCTACCAATCAAGAGGCAAGAGGCAGGCTTGACCCAGGGATGAAATGAAGAAGAGGACTTTGAGGAACTAATCCCTCAAGCTTTCTCATTGGTCTGTTTTCAGTCTGGGAGTAGAGCCTTCAGAAGGGATAAAAGCCCCATGCCCAGCTTCAGCAAGGGACAAAGGGCTGCAGAAGAGACAGGGGACCTGACTAGCGGGATGGAGCTATTGCCCCAGAAGCACCCTGAAGATGCCTCCACTGAGAGGGAAGCAGCAGGCTGCTGCATCTGAGCCCCAGCATCAGTGCACAGAGTCCAGAGGAAGCTGAAGAAACCTCATGGCTTCATGAGACAATGCAGGTTCCCCCTCCCTGCAAGAAGCATGAGCCCCACGGTGTACAGAATGGTGCCTGGGAGGAAGCTCAAAGGACCCTGCAGCTGTACAAGGCAAAACCGGTCCCCACCCCTGCAAGTGGCAGAAGCCCCATGGTGCACAGAACTGGGAGGGAGCCCCACAGTACACAGAGTGGTACATGGGGCCTGGATGGAGCTGAAGGGACCCCATGGCTGCACAAGGCAGTGTGGATCCTCATCCCTGCATGGAGTCCCTCAGTGCACAGAGCGGTGACAGGCCAGGTGAATGCACAAGGCAGCTCAGGCCTTTCTGCAGGAAGCAACAGCAGAACATAACGACCATCCCAGCAAGTGGGGAAGCCTCCACAGCCAACCTACCAACAGAGAGACAAGCCAAGCCCATCAAAACTGCTGGGAGTCATAAATTACCCAGGAAGGGGACTGCCCAAGGAGGAGGAAAAGACGATTTCTGCAGGTCCTTCCCCTTTTGGTGATCAAAGGGGTGGGTGGGGGAGACACATTTGTGGCAGGCAGGAGTTAAGGGCCCTGTTCATCAGGGGGTGGCTTCATGGTCACTGAGCCATTCTAGTCATGAGGGCTAGAGGTGGGTAACAGTGTTTCTTTATGGTAATCTGTACTTTTTCCCTGGCATTATTCCTTCCCTTTGGGCACAATTGCTGTACCATTGTTGTCGTCCTTGTTCCTTATATTGTTGGGACCTTCACTGTAAACTTGCATACTGTAATGTTGTATTATGAGATGCTTATGAACTGCCTTGTTCTGCCTACTAGTGGATCAGTTGCTTAAGGGCCTGCTACAGCATCCCTTATTCAATATTTGCTTTCATTGTGTTTGTTATCCTAACATATTACATTTTATTAATGTCATCTCACTTATGCATGTTTAAACCATTGTTTTATCCCTACCAGGTTTCATCTGCTGACCTATTGTTTAACTTGTATTTTACTGCTGATTGTTTCCTTGCCTGCTACCTGGAAGACCTGCTGAGGGCAGGGGAAAACCACTGAGGGTCAAGACCTGTGATGATATAGTGCCTTCATCTGCCATACCCAGCTGAGATTGCCCGACTACAAGTTTAATAAGAGTTACTGTCCTTGTAAACTTACATCTGTAAATAGTATATATATGTACATTTTTAATAAGTTTTATTGATACTGCACTGTAAATGAAATATGTAAATAGTTAAGCATCACTGGGTATCCCTGGTCTTTGCTCTGCAGAGGAGGGAGGTGAGCTGGCCTAATGCTAGGCAGTCACACTCCAACACCACATTCATGCCCTCTAACATCCTTTCAGTTGAAGAAGGGGTACCAGCCACCTACCACCCAGGCAACAAAATAGTCGATACAAATGGCTGAACATCTGTGGACTTAATTGGTTTATCAAAAGTTTATTTAAATATATGTTTGGTCAAATTTTCTCTCATGAATACCTTGTTTGTTACCATGGGAAATTTCAGGTAAGGAAAGGAAGAGCCATCTGTTTTATTTTTGTGAAAAAGAACATGTACAACAGAATGGATTTTTTCCACTGGTCTTTTTTCCACTTCCAGGTTCACAGCAAGTACTTGGCCATTAGATATATTTTCTCCTGCCCTCCATAAACACCTCTCCATTAGAGGGAGTCAAAACTTGAAAGGAAGGTGAGACAGACCAGAAAGGAAAAGGATAACCTATGCCAGCTAGCAAAAGGAAAGTGGCACCAGCTGCAGAATGGAATGAATTCATTCACTTTGCAAGGAACAAATATTGGAGTTCTCTTTCTCTCGGTCTTCATACAACTTACTCCACCCTAGTATTTGAAGATATCTTTACACCACATCCTCAGCACTCTTGCAAAGGAAGCTTTTGAGAATGTTCCACCCATCTGCTCCTGCTTGCACCTAGAAAACCCAGAAATACAGGGCTGAAGCTACTCTGGAGGTATCCATAGTTTCTAGAGTAGCCATGGGAAAATTCCTAAACCAACTTCATCACTGTATTTCAGGTTTGGCACATGTGAGTAGGAGCAGGTAGATGGGACATGCTTGAGTGCAGTCTTCTTTGAAAACACCAGGGACAATTTGTAGGACCCATACACATTAATGTTTTGGGCCTCCATACACATTAATAAAACTACTCTCTGAACATCCCTAGGAAGGAAGGAACTACTACTACCCCTACTACACTAATGGATAGCTGAAGTGCAGAAATATTGAGGTGCTTTGCCCCAGATAACCCAGGAAGCCTATGGCAGTACAAGGAACTAAAATTAGATAGTCTGTGCGCCCAGCTACAAATGAAGAGGGTTGGGTTTGCAACAAAAATAGAAAGAATCACATGTGAAATGTGTTAAAATCTTAGGTGTAAAAACAACATGCAAACTCACAAGATTTGCTTAGCCAACTCCATGAAAACACAGAAGACTGGACTTCAAGTCTAATCTGGATTTTATAGAATAAGCACATGTTGCATATAACAGGCATCACAATTATCTTCTGAGATGAAGGAAAAAGTCTTAGTCTAGAAATAGATATCACCAAATAAAGTGGATCACCTGTGATGGGATATGCCCCATCACAGCTGATCCACTTCATTGGGCGGAACACACATAGCTTGTTGTCCTATCCATTGACCATGCAGAAAAAAAAGGACAATATGCTCTCCTGGGAATTAAGGGGCGCAAACCTGCATATGCTGGGAATTCCCATGCAATATCAGCCCCCTCAAATCATGGGAATACCTGCCTCGCTGTCTTGCTTGCAGAAACATATGCCTGGGAATTGGTAGGATGCACGTCCATAAGCAGGCAAAGTCAGGGTTTCCCCACTTCCAGAAACATGCCCCCAGGATTTCCAGGGTGCATCTCCAAAAGTAGGGAAAGTCAGGGCTTCCCTGCTTCTAGAGATGACACTCATGGGATCTCCAGGGTGCCTCACTGTATGGGAATTACCAGGGTACACAGGCCAGGACCCCTCAAGCTATGGGAGAACATGTCACCCATTATCCCACAGGATTAATTCAGGAGGCAAATCATGTTTTACCCAGTCAAGCAAAGCAGCTGTGCTAGGATACATCCTATCACAGATAATCCACTTTATTTGGTGGCATCTATTTCTAGCCTAAAACCTTCTTTCTTCCCAACAGCTAGTTGTAATGCTGACTACATGCAGCATGTACTTGTTCTATAAACCTAGGCAGGTATTTCCAGGACTTAAGAGATGATATCGGAGCTCTCAAACCCTGAAGCACCTGCCTGGAGTGGCTGGGCAGCTCCAGGCTGCCAGTACCCTCCTACCAGAAAGTAAACAGACACCTGCTGCTAAATAGGAGTACAAACTGATACCACATTTGTAAGCCCAATGTGACAAGAAATGCAGATGCCTGTTTGCTTGACCTTTGTACCACCAGAAAATTTTTTATGGTGGCACAAAGGCTACTAAAGGGAATGTCTGTTTTCACCCTTAGCAATTCATTTACAAACACCAAGATAAGATAGCAACCTCCACATTAAGTTATTAGCCATTTTCTCTGCCACAGAAAATCTTTTGTACAGGAGGTGAGTCATGGACATAGTCTGTGTATTGTGTGTTAGGAAAGGTCATGCTAGGCCATCTATTTTCAAACACATGCCCCTATTGAAAGATGTGGGAGAGAGAAAACAAGGCAGTTCATTGGGACACTGTCCAAAATGCAGAGGCTTTTTTACCCTTTGTTTACTCAACACTTACCTAATGCATCATCCTATGTCATTACTGTATGTGCTGCTCTTTATATCTCCCCATCCTGCATTATTTATTATTTATTTATTATCATGGTGCAGGTGTTATCCAGTACGACCCAGATGCACCAGCAACCGTAACTCACCTCTTTAAGAACCCCCATATGTCTGTTACCACAACAGCCACACAACCAACTAGAAGCATTGTCAAATTTGCTCCCTTAAGCGCAACCAACAATTGCCACTTGATATTTATCCTTTGTAAGGGACATCCCTGAGGCAAGTCAGTTGTATTTGGATCCTGCCACCTTTATTAACAGTCCTTCTGTATTCTTAAGTCATCAGCTAGTCTAGGACTAGTCATATAAGATTTACTTATGCAGGTAGTAAAGGACAATACCTCTCATTTACCATATACACCAATATACAAGGTATGATTCTTTTAAAATGCTCTCTTTAGCCATCCTCCCTTAGTACAGTGTATTTTATCAGGTAGCTACACACTTGCCAATTTATTTTGCTCCCATTTTCACCCTCCTTTGTCTTTATTTTCTTTTCCTCTCTCTTATGATTGTGGTTTAGCTCATTCATGTTGTGGAATGTAAAACATGTTGTTTATTAGTCTACTTTTGTTTCCTCTTTGTTCATGATGTTTGCTTTCAGGCAGAAAATGCTTGGGGATTTTTTTCTTGCCCCAAACATTTCTTATCACCTTTAAAAAAATTAATCTTGCATTTGTTTCATGACAGTTTCATGCCTCATTAGGGGACACGATCATGACTTTCTCTGCTGGCATTCTTGAGTTGTTTGTTTACTTTATTCTGATACGACTTTCCTTTTGTTGTTCCCCCCCTACCACATTATTCCTAATCCTAACCCATCTTGCTGCCATGTACTGGTAGAACAGATTGCAGATAGCAACAGATTCTTAGCAAATCATTCCCTTGTTAATGAGTATTACCTCCTCAGATGCAGGCAAATATCAATGGTACTAGAACAACTCCGACATCCATGAGACTACTCGTACAGGTAAATGTTTACTGGAGTGAGAGAAAGTTCCATAAGGGACAGCAAGACAAGAGAACTTAGAGCTGAGTGGTTTCATTCACGTTTGGAAGAGATTAGCAACACAAAGGCCTGCACGCATTTCATTCTTGTCTATTTATTCAGTGCGTCTTGCTGGGGTTCCCTACCTTCAGCTTTACCTGGTATAATTCTCTTGACTTTAGGTGGAGGTAAGCAGAGTCTTGTTTTACAATAGCATGAAAGGAGAAGCCAGTGGTTTACAAGTCTAGACCTGTTGCACATCTTTGGATATGTGGACAGCTTATTACCACGGATTTGCATACAAAAGTATTCATCTATGAACAGCTACATCCAGGTAGCAGAATAGTTGTGTCTGACCTCCAGTATTTGAAGATAGCTATAGAAAAAAGCCTGCAGCAGCACCACTAAGATCAGTCAATGATATTATATAATATGTTGTACAATATTGCAGTTAAATACAGATGAGGAAAGGAAGTTCCAGGTGCTGACATCTTGAGAATGAGTCATATGATGGCCTATTTTATTATGTCTGGAGAGGGCTTACAGCTTTGCATTTTTTAAATGGGAGATGGGGACATTTCTGAAAAATGTTCTCATGAAAAAGTAATTGTGATTTCCGAAAAGGAATTTTCATGGAAGTTTTGTAAAATGCTTCCTTGATTTTCCACGTATATTTTCAAATATACTTGGTTTACCTAGGTGAATCAATAACAATATCACAGAACTAAAAGCTGCTATTGAGTCTTTGAAACCCTAAGGTTGTACAGAGAGCAAGGAAGCCACATGAAGAATGGAGCTTCATGTTTGTTTTTTTCATCCATCTAATAAAAAGGCAAATAATTTCCCCCAATAAGAAACAAAGTACCATATAAAACACAGACTAGAATATTACAGTCAGGAAAACTCCTTCTCCAAAACCTCAAATTCAAAAGCAATTCATCTCACTTCACTCCAATCCACTCACCCGTCTCTGACCCGATGGAGCCCCTGGCCCATACCAGCCTCACCTTCCAACCTCATTCTTTATCTCCAAAGAAAAATAAATTATTTCTCCATATTCCATCCCATCCCATCCCACATCCACTCCCTTTTCATTGTTTCTCTCTACCAAAGAACAATGCTGAAGGATGACCCAGGGCAGCTCACAGTCTTTATAAAGCCTGTAGCCTGGCTAGACCCCTCCCCTTTCCAGCTTAGGGAGTGGTGCCCACTCTGTGGGCCAGTCCTCCGTTCTGTCCTTGGCCCCCAGAGTTGGGGGTAGGGCAGCAATGTTAACAACCCCCATTTGGGGAGACAGTCATTAGAACACTCACCCAAGATGAGGAGGCTGCAAGTTCTATTTCCTCCTGTGCCCAAAGGGAATCACATCCACATCTCCTGCTTCCTGCCCAAACCACCAGGCTACAGGCCAATTTATAAAGCGAGTGGGAGGGAAGAAACTCTCCACCTTTCTTGTCAAGCTGTAACACTTTGCAGAAAAGAATTTAAACATTCTTTGGGCCAGAAGAAGGAAAAGAGAGGGAGAGAAAGACATGCAAGAGTTAGAATAATTGGTGTTGCCTAGCAAACTTACTTGTGAAAGGTATGCATAGGTTCCAGGCCCTGCTTCAGTTTTACACATTTTATGCACAACATCTACTGGACTTCTGAATAAGCAGCTCTTGCCTAACTTTTAAGTGTTCCACATGCTCTTCAGACCCAATCTCTTATTTCCAGTCTCAGCTTGAAGGCAACTAATTAAGCTTGGTTCTACCTGTGACTTTCCCCCACAAAAAAGCTTCCAGTAGGGTAGATCCCTAGGGAATCTATCATAGCTTGTTGCCCAAAGCAAAAGTATTTTTGTTAACAATGGATGACAGTGGCGGGGGATGAGATTATTAAAAGGAAGAGAAAATTTATGATTCCACAGTCATAGAAATCAGCAGGGACAGACATCATCCATATAGGACATGGTTGATCAGGGCTAAGAAACATGTAAGAACCATGTTCTTACCTGGAGAAGATAGGAAGTGGAGGATCATTTTGATTTAACACAGAAATCCATCAAGTTGCAGAGAATTCATTTTGACCCAGTGAATTTGGTTTATACAATACTGAATTTGGTTTATACAATATATTCCTGCTGAACACAGGAAAAGTAACACCTATAATCATACATGCACTTTCCATTGTCAGAGGCCATGGATACATCCACATAACACATTGCCCTCAAAAATAGGGGAGTAGCTCAGGTAGAGCTCTGAACCAATACAATTCATGCTGCTTCCACTGCCTGAGGTAGCTCAGGTATCTCCACACAACACTATGTCATGGTAGCAGCCCTGCCCACACCGGCCTCTCAGAGTCTCACCCTGCTGCTTTGCCAATTGTAATTGTTTTAAGGAAAGACTGCCTTCCAAGGCCAACGCACTCCAGGCCTTCCACCTAGTTCTGCTCCTCCTCAGGCTCAGCTCTGCCCTGAACAGGACTCCTCTTTTTTCTCAGTTTTGGCCCACTTGACTCAGGGCTCTAACCCTAAAGTACACAGCTTCTGTCAAGGACTCTGACTCTGCTGGCCTTAACTACCTTATGGGCTACAGTCATGGCCTCTTGCTACCCCTGTAGCCACACCCATACCTCACAGATGTTACTCTGTCTTCTTGGGCACCTAGTCCTCTAACACTGCCCTCTCATGCTCCAGGCTCATTGGCTCTAGTCTACCCTGAATCTCTAACACTGGGCCCCTGGCCCTGTAGTAGGTTCAGCCCACCCTAAACCCCCAACTCTACAGAGCTGTTATCTCCCACTGCTTAGCTTCAGCCCCACACAGCCCACCAGATCCCGGTGTCCCTTCTTTAACAGCATAGGATCCACCTTCAGCAAGAGGCAGAAACAGACAAAGCTCTTTAGCTTAGGAGCCAGGCTTTTAGTATTCTGAAGTGCCATCCCTTTTGGTCACATGACTCCACCTTGCCCAGGGGTTTCCAATCAACCCAATTCTGCTCTGATTTACTGCAGTTTAGCCACTGAGCTGCAGTTATCTCCCTCTTACCTGCTTGAAGCTCTTTCTGCTTATACCTGTGCAGTTAGCATTCCTGAAGTCCCCCCATTGCACTTTAACTCCTAACTGTGGCTTCCCCTAGCTGTTTACTTTGCAGCTGAATCTTGCTCAACTACCTACTTGATTGTAACTCTTTGGTGCTCATTTCCTACTCTTCAAGTAGCAGGGGCTATGGGACACTGCTACAGCTATGTAGATACAACCTATATAAAAGAAACAAAAGACACAGCCAATTATGATTGCATCCAAGCTGACCAAACAAGAATTTATGAACATTTGTGATAGTCAAAATTTCAATACTGAAGTTTGAAGTTAAATAGCAAAATTCTGAGATATTTTGAGCAAAATCCCAAATATATTTGATCAGTTGTCTTCTATTTGTATAAGAGGAAGAGCATAATATCATTGGGAGTCACCACTAGGTAGTATTTCTTCCTATTACTGCTTATTTGCTACCTACATGTTACACCCAAACAAAACTGGACGGGAAGAGGGCCAATGTGGTTCCCAACTTCAAAAAGGGGAGGAAGGAGGACCTGAGAAACTATAGGCCAGTTAGTCTTACCTCGATCCTGGGTAAGGTTTTTGAGAGAATTATCCTGGTACATGTCCACGAGGGGCCAGCAGGGGAGATTATGCTTAGGGGCAACCAACACGGGTT
>NW_017728912.1:39627631-39657366 GCF_001723895.1 Crocodylus porosus
CTGGAGGGATGTGGGCAGTGGGGTCCCCCAGGGCTCGGTCCTCCGGCCCTCACTGTTCAACATCTTCATCAGTGACTTGGACAAGGGGGTAAAAAGCACCCTGTTCAAATTTGCTGATGACACTAAGATGTGGGGAGATGTGGGAATGCTAGATGGGAGGAATAGGTTGCAATCAGACCTGGACAGGTTACAGGGGTGGGCGGATGAGAACAGGATGGATTTCAACACTGACAAGTGCAGGGTACTGCACCTGGGGGGGAAGAACCAGCAGCATACCTACAGGCTGGGGACTCCCTTCTCATCCGTGCAGAGGCAGAAAAGGATCTTGGAGTCATTACTGATGCCAAAATAAACATGGGCCGGTAGTGTGGGGATGCAATCAGGAAGGACAACCATACCTTGTCATGCATCCACGGATGCATCTCGAGCAGGTCCAAGGAGGTGATCCTCCCCCTCTATGCAGCACTGGTCAGGCCACAGCTGGAGTACTGCATCTGGTTCTGGACACCGCACCTCAAAAGCGATGTGGACAGCATGGAAAGGGTCCACAAGAGAAAGCTGAGAGGGGATCGAGTGGCCTGTTACAAACTAGTCAGAAGAGACGAGCAGGCATTGGGGGAGTCCCTGTTCCCCTGACCACTACCAGGAGTGACTAGAAATAACAGTCACATGCTGGCAGAAAGTAGATTCAGACTAAACATCAGGAGGTTCTACTTAACTGTCAGGGCAGCCAGGATCTGGAACCAACTTCCAAGCGAAGTGGTGCTGGCTCCTACCCTGGGGGTCTTTAAGAGGAGGCTAGATGTACAGGTTGGTGGGGTTGTTTGACCTTTTTCCTGCCATGGCAGGGAGTTGAACTTGATCTGCTCAGGTTGACCCTACCAACTATGAAACTATGAAAACATTACACTGCAGCAAACTAAACAATGACAGTGCCTCTGATGCTTGCTATAACCTCAGTAATGCCAACTCTCACAAAATAGTTGCAAGACTCCCGATTTCCAAATTAAATTAACCCTAACTTGCAATCTCAGGATACCACCCTCAAATCTCAGGATTTTCCTTCTGGCACATGTAGAAAGCACCCACCTGGTAAGTCTGTGGAGGGGAAGGGGCTAGAGGGAAAGGGAAAGGATATGCAGGAGGGCAGATTGAGGCCCCCATGGTGAGGGAGGGAGGGAGTGGGGAAGGGGCTTGGTTGAATGGGGCCCTGGGCTGGAGTGGGTCATGAGCAGGCAGCTCATCTGGAGAGTGGGGGGCAGGGGCAGCTCTGGCCTGTAGTGCGCACCCCTGGGGGAGACATGGGGGGCATGTGCCCCCCAGATTTGTGTGCAGGGCAGAGGCAGACTGCCCACACTGTGGGCTGGTGGTCTGTGCCCTGCTGCCTTTGTTGCCCTGGGAGCTCAGCCATACAATACCATTGCCACCTGCTGGGTGGGCAGGGGACATAGAGTGCACTGGCCACACAGTGTGTTCTCTGCCCACCCAGCAGCAGAAAACACAGTGGTGCCACATGGCTGAGCTCTCAGGGCAGAGCCCCGAGCCCACAATGGGCAGCCCATCTCTGCCCTGTGGGCAACACATGCCTGCCATACCTCCCTGGGGTTGCACACAGCAGAGGGGATCCATGCCCTCCCCCCATCCCCCGCCCATGCCTCTGGATGACCCACCCTGGCACTGGGGCTACATTCACCCCACCTGTGCTTCTACCCCGCTCCCTCCCTCACTGTGGAGACCTTGATCTGCCCCCTTTCCCCGCCTGTACCCCTCCACTTACCATCTGGGTGCTATCTGTGTGTCTGTGTCTCTGTGTGTCTGTGTATCTACTTCTTACTCCCAAGCCACAGCCTCCCCCAGCCATGCTACTGCCTCTCACTCCTGGCCCATAGTACCCTACATCCTGCCAGGGTGTGCAGGGGCCCCCTCTCCCCAGGCTGCAACCTCCCCCCACACACACACACACACAGCTCCCCACACTTTCACAAATAACTCCCCTGTACACACACACTTCAAAAGTAGCATCTCATAATTTACATAGCAATCTCTTGAATTTTTTAAGAGTTTGTCTCATGATTTTTGACATGGTGGGGTTGGCAATACTATAACCTCACAACCCTGCAGGCGGCTCCTAATGTTACACCAAGGATTCCAGTGTCAATATCAGTGCACCACTTTGAAAGCAGGCCAGACAATGTCTCTGACTATACCAATGGATTACATCTCTGTTGCTTCTCTGGAAGTGACTGGACAACTTTAGAAGAGATTCCAGATTTAGACTGGAATTGTACAGCTCTGACCCATCCCTTGAAAAGACCTTTGAAGTCATATATTCCAGCACAATGATCATTTCTCCAAATAAATTTTCAGGAGATTTTTCTTTCCAGTAACTTAAAATGAGCCAAGCAGTGGCACCAAACAGCAGCTTCCCTTGGAAGGCTATTCCCCAGTTTCACCAATTTCATTGCATAGAATTTGTCATCATATATATGTCATTTCCCTTTCTTGTTTCATTGCATTACTCATAGTTATAATGAGGGCTCCCAACTGATTGCAACAGTGTGCTGCTTTGTTCCATTGTTAGACCAACAGATAAACATATAATCCAAGTAAAAATGATAAAGCTCCCCTACTAAATCAAATAGTTTTAAAGTTACTATTTAACATTAAGTGCTATGAAGAAGGAAGTAAAGTAATGAGAGGAGCTCAAATATTATGAAAAACCTTTAAAAATTAGAACTAAATTAAATATGGGTTAGTAGTTGTACTAGTTACAGAATGAACAGCATATTGTATGTGCTGTGTTAGAGGTATGTTATGAATAACAAAAGCACTGGAGCATTTACATATTTGTTTTCAGAAATCCTGGCAGTTGGATTTCACCATTCTGTGCCTCTTAGCCAGAATCACTAAACAGTGGTACATATGGCTTCTGAAGTACCATATGCCATAAAAAACATTAGCTGATGCCTATACAGATACAACATGCTATACTCCTTATTTAGATTTTTTGCAGTTTTGAACAAAGAATATTAGATCACACAAAACATTGTGCAAGCAGTATGCAGTAAAGTAATACGGTGCAGTCAAAGAAAGCCAATTAAAAGGAATCGAATGATAGATTCATGAATTACAATGCAAACAGTGTGATAATCATATCAAACAGTGATAGTATTTTTCTCTTTATTACAAGGTGGCAGTGTTTCCTAATGCTTAAAGCAAAAAAAAATGGTTATAAGAAAGTTTCTTTTGCTGCACTATTCCCAGTTCCATTTTCTTGCCAAGCCCCAATTCAGAAAAAACATTTACGCTTATTTTTATGCTTCTGCTTAAAATTCCATGGAGGTCAGTGGGAGTTTAGTACATGTGTAAGCATTTTTTGCCTATCTGAGGCTTCATTTTAGGAGCATTATTTAATCAGTTAATCTCCTAAAATGCTTTAATCTATCTGTCTGAAAAATGGGAAAAATAAATAATGTTCATCTCATGGGAGTATTAAAAATTAGATTCAGCATTTTATACATAAACTACTGTATTGTCTTGCATGCCACACACCTACAAATATGAAACACGACTTGTTTTTGAAAGGCAGAATGTAGAAAAAAAAGATTTTTCTAGAGTTGTGGCTGACTCTGGGCATGTCTACATGTGAACATTAATGCAAAGCAATAAATTTCACTGTATATCATTCCACAGTTTATTGCTCCCAGGCACCATGTTTACATGTGCACCTGGGGCTGCAGTATGTTGAGCCAGGTCAGAGCAGCCCCAGCTGGCTTGGGGGGTCAGCTACCCAGCCCAGGGCTGCACTGACCTGGCTCACCATGCTGTGGAGGGGCTGGTTGGGGCATGAGGGTGCTTCAGTGTGGGGCTAGCTGGCAGGCAGCTTCTGGATTGAAGCACCCTCCTGCCCTAGCCAGCCAGGTCAGTGTCTACATGTGGGCTGCTACACACAAAAAAGCTCTGCAGCAGGATAATACTTGTATTTACAAGTACTAACCTGCTGAGCAGTTTATTAGTTTCCTGCAGTCTAATAGAGCACACATGTAAACGCTGAGATGTTCATTGCAGAGCTAATTAAACAACTCCACAGTAATGTTTTGTGTAGATGTGCCCTGTGTGACAAAAACTACTCGTGGAAACATAGAATGTTCAGGAAGTGTGGTTTCCAGGACTTCCTGGTATCACAGACTTTCCTGTGATGCCACATTTCCAGGATGGTGTGGGCACATCTCCATATTGCCCTATGGTGACATTGTTACTGTGCCATGCTTTAGTACTTCCTTTTGGAAGTACCATGGCACATAGTTACTTTAGCTGTTACTTCACCATAGTGGCACACTAAAATGGGGGAGCATGCTGCTACTGTGAAGTAGCTGCCGGGCATGTATAGACTCACATGATCACTACATCACCATAGCACACCATATGGTGACCATCGTGCTTTGCTACGACAATGTAGGGCAATGTGTTAACATGGCCTATGTTTCCAGTAGGACTTACATAAGGCCCCCTGACACTTGCTAAGCCTGTAGTAAATGTTTTACGTCTTTACTATAAATAGTTCTTTATATAAATTCTTGTAAATAACAAAATGTTGTATCCACACTGCCTTCATCAGGATACCACAGACTGCATGCAGCAGCTCACTTGCCATCTCAGGCACAATCAACAGAGCTCAGGCTGTAAGAGGGTTATTTAACACTGAATTCTGCCCCTTGAGCTTACAGGCTCACAGAGAAGCAGCATCCTTTTTGAAACAAGCAGACACTGCGCTTTTATGGCTGCCTATTGCCCCTGCCTTTCTTCCAGTAAGGAAAAAAGAGCCTCCCCATTTAAGACATACACCACAATTTGGGAGGGCTGATTCTGGCGGGGAAGATACATGTGGCATCCATTCAACCCAAAATGCTTCAATTCCATGTAATACTTTGAGATCTTCAAATGAAATTTTCTATCTACATGCTTAACATCAGGTTGCAAACTAGACAGCAGGGGCACTCAACTCATTTGGCCTGAGGGGCTCGATGAATGCCATAGTGTCAGTCTGTGGGCCAGATAAGTGGCATGGGATTGGTCTGCAAGCCCTATCTGGCACACAGAATTGGTCTTTTGGCTTAGTCTGGTATACAAAGCTACATGATGCAGCCTGTAGGGCTCCCTACAGACCCAGAAATGTGATAGGAGGATGAACACAGGCAATATTAACTGCCCCAGATCCAGAAGCAGGGGCACCTCTGCTGCCAAGTTCTGGACCCATAGGAGCCCTTCAGGCCAAATGATACAGTCCCATGGGCCAGATGTTGGTCACCCCTGCTATACAGAAAAAGGAGCAATGGTCTCAAGTTGCAGCAAGGGAAGTTTAGGTTAGATATTAGGAAGAACTTTCTCACTAAGAGGGTAGTAAAACACTGGAACAAGTTACCAGAGAGATAGTGAATTCTCCATCCTTGGAGGTTTTTAAGACCCAGCTAAACAAAGCCTTGGCTGGGATGATCTAGTTGGGGATGGTCATGCTTTGACCAGGGAGTTGGACTAGCTGACTGCCTGAGATTCCTTCCAACCCTAATTTTCTATGATTCAATACTATAAGTTATGAAACAGAAATCAAAACTGAAATCACTTTAGACCATTTATACACTGAGAAACACAATCCTGATTCATTACATTCAGGGGTGGCACACATATGCCCTGCAAGCTGAATCAGGCCTGGGAAGCATGTGTCTGGCTTGTGGAGCTCCTAAAGGGGTTGGGGAGTTGGGGGTAAGGAAAGTGGGGGCAGGGCCTGCTGCCAAAATAGCTGAATACAGCCCTCTTGGTGCCCCATGTCAGTGATGGGGTTGAGCAACATCTGTGTTAACCTCTGCCACTACTACAAGATCTGGCCAACAAAGAGCCCTGCAGTCTGAATCCAGACCAGGAGGTTGGGTTGTGTTGAGTATAATACCCTTGATCATATCTCTATGATATGTCTGAAATAGACATGAAAATTTAAAAATCATCCATAAATATAAGCCCCGATCCTGCAAGCAGTGATGCAAGAAACGTGAGGGCCTTTCTCTGTATGAATGGCCACTAAGCTCATGGTGCCTGTTCACATGCATAAAGGACTGGACATTGATCCCAAATATGAGAAACTGATCCCAGATCAGCAGCAATCAGCTTCCTGACCAAGGCTAATGTTTACAAACTGTGCAATTGTAATGGTCCCCAAACTCACTAGCCACCCACTGCCACTGCTAATAGCAGTCTAACGAGTATTTAGGACACTGTCATAGATTGTTATTTACTCTTCATACTCAGTTCTTTATTTTTTCCTTTTCTTTCTTTTATTCCAGTTATACTCCGTTCTTTTCTGCTTTCCTATTCCTTCCTCCTGGAATTTTGCCTTGTACTCAAGTTGCTGAACTAAGCTATTATATAAAACAGCTGGGGGCACCAGCTTCACCATCAGCATGTTAAAAGATTCAATGACTGCATGTTATGAGGGACCTGATGGTGTCAGTGTTTGTATTAAGGGAGCTTTGAGCACATTTACTAGGTCAGATCTCTCAGGAGACTTGGGAGACTGCAGTACCTAGTTTATGGGTGAGCTAGGTGCCAATCTGCTTAGACCAGGACTGTCTTGGGTATGCATAAAAAAAGAGAACTGCAAACATCCAGGGAATTTCAGTCAAAAAGAGACACCTAGTGAGACAAGGATGGGGTGATTACTGAGACCAGGGGTATTTTGGATCACAGTCTTGCATCTAAAATCCATTAAGTCCTATTCTAGTTACTTTTCTTTTTTCAGGGGGGGAAAGGGATCTGGCCCCATTGATAACTGACAAAATTCTTTTAGATCTTTACAAGAAATTCCCACTGTTGGTATTCTGCTCTCATTAGAAGCACAGAACTCCAATTATAGCTAGAGGTTGGATGAAATGTAGCAGGGACATTACTTATTGACCAAAAAATATACTTTGAGTCAGGCAAAAATATTTGTGGATTTGTGCTAAATTTGGCAAAGTTTCAGCTGAAGAAAAATACAAATTGGATATTTTGAAATGTTCTGTTTCAATTTTATCAAAATAAAATATTTTGATTTTCCATTTTGAAATGATGCTGTTGTGGGACTACATTTATTTAAATCTACTAAACTAATTTTTAAAATGTAAAAATAACTTGAGGGGGAAATTAAACAGTTCGTTTCAGGTCAAATGAAATATTGCTTTCAACTGGAAACAACGTTATTTTTCAGCTTTTTTGGCAAGACAACAATTTTGTTGTGTGTTGAGCCAAAACAATTCTATTTTTTGATATTCTGTTCATCCAGGGAACCAAAAAAACAGTTATTCCACAGCTCGCATTTGAACACCATGGAGACAGAGTAAAAAACTATCGTCAAATAGTATCAAGAGCATCTTCAAAGGGAATGTTGCCTTTAGGAAAGAGAGCTCAATAAACCATTTCCCAACACTGAAACTCTTCTTCTGAAGTGTATCATTCTACTTTCTTTCCTTTCTCATTGGTCCATGTAAACATAGACCCCAACCATGCAAATGCTAACATATATGCTCAGACCAAATCCTGCCAGAACAATTACAGCTCATGGTGTGATCAGAGCAGCAATCCTCCAAAGCTGAAGTTACACATGAGGATTCTCTACAGTTGGCCTAGACAACAAAATTCTGGGAACTCTTTGTCAAGTCATCATGAATGTAACAACGGGACATGGGAAAGCAGGTGTTTTCTTGAATACATGCTTTGTATGACTTTTAAGAGTCACTTACATCTTGAATTGGATCTAGAATGAAAGTGTATGCAACACAAATTGTATGTCCTAATACCCAGTATCCCCTGTAAAGTGCATACAGTGATTTAGATGGAAATTCAGAAAGGCTTGGATAACTACAACAAGACCTACACTTGTTAGGAAAGGCTAATATCCTGACTAGCTGCAAACATAAAAAGGCACTTCAAGCCTTCGCTCTTCTCTGTGGGGATATCCAAAAGTAGTGAAAGACAACAGGAATCTAAGTCTGCAGTTCACAGTTGCCTTTGAGGCATGGACTTCATATTTATCTGTCTAGGCAGCCCTGGCACACTGTATGCACTACTATTTTGATTTAACAGACATAGAAATAGCAGCCAAAAAAGGAGGAGGAAGTAAGAATTCACTTATGGCATATTTGAAGGCAAAAGCACAATTCCCCTCCTTTCTTTTGGTGCATCTTCCAACCAGCATCATTTGTCAACTGGTCTCAAACAAGTCATTCTTGCCACTACACAAATCTTGATTACACACAACGGATGGCAAGAGATTTTAATTCAGGGATGGCCAACCTGAGGTACGAGTGCCACAAGTGGCATGAGCAGCCCCTATGTGTGACATGTGGCACATCAGGGAGGGAATAGACAGTACAGCAGCAGACAGTGCAGGGAGCAGAAAGCAGAGCATCAGATGGGGCAGGGAGCACAGGACAGAAAGCAGGAAGCAGAACAGCAGATAGGGAAGGGAAAGGGATTGGATTCAAGCTCGGGGAGGGCACAGGGCTTAATTTGTGGCACTCCTGCCAGACAGACTGACCCTCACTGTTTTAATTTGTAATAGGTACAGTATAGTGCTTTTGGAGGATTATGAACTGACAAGCCCAAAGACTAACAATTTCTAATCATAAAACATGGTCAGTGTGTGTGGCAGAAGCATGAACTTCTTCAAAGCTGACTCCCATCTCCTATCTACAGCGCACTCAACTGTTGGCCCTTAGATATGAGATAACAGTTCAGACTCTGCTATCACCTTAGTGCTTGGCCTCTCTTTTAAGACTCCAAACAAGGATGCCAAATACCTAAATGAAGCCATTGAAATGTCATAGAAGTCAAGACTTTATCAGGATTCAAGCAAAGGTTGGCCAGACTTATGAAGAACAGGACCATTCAGTTACATTAATTAGCAAAGGTTGCTTTTTTAATGGAAGTGATATAAGCCCCCAGATAAACCACTGACTGATGGGAGTTAAGCAGTAAGTTGTCCAACCCAGATAAGAGTATCTTAAAACTACTGAAACAGCTAGTACACTGATTCTCAACCAGGGTGCTGAGGCACCCAGAGGTGCCATATGATCCTTTGAAAGATGCCCCAAGGTGTGAGGAGATAAGCCAGGGGTAGATATATGCATGCTCAGGCTCTTCTCTGCCTGGCCACTGCACCTCCCCAACTGCCTGTCCTTCTGCAAGGAGGTAAACACTGTAAAAATAAGGTTGTTTTTGAAATGGGGTGCCACTCAATTCCCAAAAGTTATGGAAGGGTGCTTTGAGTCTATTGAGGGGTGCCTCAAATCAAAAAAGGTTGAGATCCACTAATCTAATACTAGCTGACATGGGAAACAGGATATGGGATCAGGTGGAGATCTGTTCTGATAGAATAGGACAATTCTTCTATTTCTAACAGTAGCAGTAGGTTTGGTTTGGTTTGATAATATGGCATGTAGTTTTGCTTGAAGTTTACCTTATCAAGGTGCTTGAGAACTGTCTTCAACTTGCATGTGGGCAGCAAATGATTGGGCAGACTCTGCAGGAGTAGTCCTAATACCATAAGGCCACATACTGATGGAAGTACATGCTGCAGAGGAAGTGAGGGCTTATGGATCCTCATTAGTTTACTGAAGAACTCCAAGTGTTTGGGAAGCCCTTCCAAGTACCAAGGACACAGTTGTTGCAAGCATGCCTCCCACCTCCTTCAAAAGGTCCCATCCTTTTATTTTCTATTCTAGATTTGAGACATTTCCTAGACTTGGCCTTTACATTGCATTCCCAGAGTACAAGGAGGAAAGTTCACTGGAAAAACCCTTTTTTGATGTTATTTCCAAAATCTGAACCATCCCAAAAACAAATCTCTCCAAGTTCTACACAGAAGCCAAGGTCACTGCTTCCTCCCCTGAAACTACCACAGTTGGAAGGAAGGTCTATAGTTAAGATGGCCAGGTGCCTGATTCAAAGCCTCTTCATGTTGGTTGGTCATATCAATGAGTTTTAGATCAAGCCCTGAAATAAGAAGAAAACAGAGTGCCTGAAATAGTCAAGGTAGGAAGAATCCATTTTGGACATCTGAAACTCAGCACACAGAGAGACCTAGCCACAGGAATTTGTTGTTGAGCAAGCTGAGAACTGTTGCGCAAATGAAACAACTATGCTAGCATGTGGCAGGGGTGAGCGAGCAATCAGGGCACCAGATCCTGAAACCCATAAGGAAGGCACAGTACCTGCCTGTTACATTTCTGAACTGTACTGTAAGGGAACCTCTAATCATCTATATGCCCTCACTGACTTCTTTACTTTTTTAACTAATATTATATGGTCCATATGGTCACATGTCAATGTAGGACCACACACATGCATGCAGTCATTTATCTACCAGTGCACTGCAGCTACAAAGGATGTTAACCCTTTCCTTCCCCAGTTTCAGACAAGCTTCACGTCTCTCGTGTTTCATTACCAACTTCATCCCCCTTCTGCTACATTCTGCTTGCAGCCTCACATGTGCAGCTTAACTTTTGTCTTCAACATCTAAACACAGTGTTTCCTATCTTTCTGGTGCCAGTGGGGAAAGAAGCCATTTTTGAATCAGGCTTGCCTTTGGACTGGCAGCAAACAAATGATTGGCACCGGGGTCCTACTATGCCCTGGACTGTGGCATGCCATTTAGTAGAAAACCTTGGCTAATGCCCACCATCCACACCTAGCAGATGTGCCACTGACAGGCATGCCAGATCTTTTACATAATACAGCTCTGCTGGATCCAGTGCTACTGGGTGGGGGGGGGATCCAAAAATAAAAAACAAAGCATGGCATGACTCTTGCCTTTAATGTAAAATTAAAACTAGCTCAGATTTCTGCAGGAGAAACAAATTCATGCAATGGAGGGTAATAAAAGTGTTATCTCCCATTCCCAGGCCCATATTTTATATCTGAGAATAAATCAGGTGGTGTCAGTTTCCCTGCCAATGGAAGGAGGGATATGCCCGGACTTCCCATCTCAACTCCAGCTAATGCTTCAAATCCTAGACCCTTCCCTGTTAGCATGGGGCTTCCTGGGTCCTTCAGGTGTGCCTCAAGTTTGCAGAGCGATGGAAAGAAAAACCCAGGCAAGGAAAATGGATTCAAGGGGTTACTCTGAGGAGAAACTATGGCCCCCCACCCCACTCTTCTCCCCCCACCTGGAAGCCACGCCGGCGGCAAGGAAGGTGCCCACAACTTAACTCGTCCCCTTTGGCAGCTTCTTTTCTCCTACTTGGTCTTTCCTCTTCTGCCCTCCAATGGAAAGAAGGGGACATGTATCCTGAGGAAGAACAGCGCTGCGCGGGCGGAGCCGGCCCTGCCGGCCGGCGCTGTACACGGGACGGGGCAGAGAGCGGGGGGGAGGGGAAGGGAGGGGGGGTCCGTGTGTCTGTGGTCTGTGTGATCGACGTATGTGATCTGTGTGTGTCATCTGTATACGTGCGGTCTGTGGTCTGTGTGTGTGATGTGTGTGTGTCTGTGTCATCTGTGTGATCGAGGTGTGCGATCTGTGTGTGTGCAAGCAAGCTTCCCCCTCCCCCCCATACACACAGCCCGCGTCCAGCTCAGCGAGGCCGCCCCCCGGCTCCTGATAACGTGGGGGGTCTCCCACCCCGCCAGGGCTCCCAGCCCTGGCCGGGCAGCTGCCCAGAGCCGACCCCGCGGCCCCCCGCAGCTGCAGCGGCGCCTCCAGCGCGGATGAGGCGGCTCCAGATGGCGGGTCCTGCGCCGCCGCGCCGGCCGGCTGCACGGGGCCGGCCGAGGTAAGCAGCGGGCGCCCCGGGCGGGGCCGGAGGGGAGAGGGAGCCCGGCTGCGAGCGGCGTCCCCCGCGGCCGCCCCGTCCCCGGCTGCGGGGGTCCCGAGCCGGCGTGTGACGGCGCTGGTGGGAGCCCCCCACAGACCCGCTGCACCAGTCTCCTCCCCCTCGTTCCCGCGAGCGCCAAGGCATCGTCCTCTCCTCAAGTGCCAGAGCCCACGGCAAGCAGGTTCAGCTAATACGTCCCAGCACGCGCACACCCCCCGTCGTGCACCCACGTAGACACACACGGCACGCACACACGTAGACACCTATACACACAAGCACATAGGCACGCACAAGCATACAAACAGATTCACATAGATAAGACACACACACACATAGATGCATATGCACGCACACAGGCATGCACATAGGCACACAAGCACACACACGAACAAGTGCACACAGACACATACACAGGCATGCATACACATAGATACATATACACACTAACACACAGGCACACACAGTTTGGCACACACACAAGTACACACAAGGGACACACAAACAGGTATGCACACACATGCACACACACAGGCACATACACAGGCACATACACACATATACACACAAACATGCACACAATCACACACACCGGTATGTATACACGGGTGCACACACACACATGCACACACCCTCCAGCAAACAGTAATCAAAATGGAGAGCGAATGTAAAATATGTCCCCCTGCCATATCTGTCTCCCTAATCCTGAGAGTAATTCTGAAAAGCAGCATTATACACTGCCTTTATTAATCCCTTACATGGGTAAATGGCATTGCTGACCTACTCCATTGGTTTGTTGTTGTGACATGGTCTTTTCAGTCTGATTAGGGAAATATACATATGCAAAAAAAAATAAAATAAAAATGATGAGGGGCTGCAGGGAGGAGAGACCATTAACATAATCTGCAGTGTATTTCAACCAAACAATTTTCTCTTATGGAATCAAATAACTCCATCATTAAGTCCATAATTACCCCGGGGTAGGCAATGGGTATGCCTCTGACTCCAACATAAGGCACAGAGCATGATCATTTACAAAGCCTTCCCAGGGTAGTGGCCTAATTCGGTGCTTGACACCACTAGATGAATCCCAGCATCACCAGGCCAAGGCAACAAGTTGGCATTTGCCCACCTCAGGAGCTGTTTATCTTACTTGAGATTTCTACCCTGTGTCATTAAATTAATAATTTTTTCCTCAAATTCAAAACCATCTTCCATCCCCTCATAATCGTAATATGCTTTCTATTTTATTAATTAGGGGACCAACAAAGATAATGGAGGGCCAAAATAATAAATTACCCCATGGAACAAACTCATGTCCAGGATTGCAGAATTCTGTAATAGGCCCTGGAGCCTCCTGGGCTGCAAGCTGCCAAGGGCAGGAAGGGGTTAACCAGCATTGTCAGAGATAATTGTTGGCATCAGAGTAAAACTATTAGGGTTGCATTTCAAAACAGGCAATCTGAATGTGTATGTATTTCCTGACTGCTGGGAATTATTCATTGATCTTCTCCCATTTTGAAACATCCAGTTGCCATCAGTTAGCTGGAATGCCATGCCTTTGTATATCCAAAATCCATGTGGCCAGTGAGGAATCCTCAGAATTATGTTTAATTATTTTTCCCCTTATGGTAGTGTAAGAGTGATGTTGTAACATGATAGTACAGAAATTATATGAGAGACATAATTTCTATAGTTAAAATTTAGTTTGAAACAGCTGTTGATGAAACTTAAAGCCGGGTGGGGGGTTCTGTTGGAGTCTGGATGTTTTGGAGGAACAAGAAGGAAAGCTTTCTGAGGGGGCCATTTAGGAGGGAAAATCATGTTAAAAAGTATGTGACAGCATTAAATTGCTCACATACACAGAAGACTAATGCAGAACATTTTGCCACTCTTCACACTTTTCCCTCAACCTCTTTATCTTTCAATTGAAAACCAATTAAAGGTTTCTATAAATCTGTTAGCATCCCTTTTATGTAGGGCCCTCTGATGCATGCTATATTGCCCTTTAGATGCCTCTTCCTTTTTTTGTTTTACAATTGTTGTATCAATATAATGCTTCCTTTCTTTCTCTGTCTCTATAGATACAGATATACAAGGAAAACTAAAGGTTTCAAATGCTATTCAGTGCCTCCTCATTTGTCCCGGAGCCCTAACAGTGGTGCCCTTTCTCTTCTGGCTGCTTTTCCCTGCTTCTGGAGCAGCAGTTATGGTAGAAGCAGATGGCTACTGATTGGGTGAGCTTTGTGGCTTTAATACTGAATACTTTATGGAAAAGGACTTTATCATGCTTGGTTGGTCAGAGGAACAACGGGATGAGATTTATGACTAGAGAAAATAAATCTTTTTAAGTTTCAGGCTCCTTCACAACCCATGTCAACTTGTTCTAGCAAAGCCAGCACTAGAATCCTCTGCATCATCTTCTCCTTCTTTCTTTGTATTTTTTTCTTTTTCTTTTTCTCCCAATGCTTAGCAAACATCTATCAGCATTATAAACATTCAGTCACTGAAGCAGCTGAAGTTGTCTCAGTCTTAAAGCCTGCAGTGGGAGGAAAAATGAATTGCTAACAAACAAGCTTCATTGTCATAGCATATGATCAAAATATGTTCAGAACTCAGAGACTCCTGCACAGGCTAGCATATGTGTTATGGGTAATCCTGAAAATTACGCCACTATAAATCCATGTGGGGGAAGGGTTCTGATGATATCACAGTAAACTTTGCAATGCATGTGAAGCAGTGTAGCTACCAAATTCTGCTCAGGGAGAAGTGGCAGCCAACCTGCCCTGACTTCGGGGCAGATAACCCAGGTGTGAGACTTTCAAAAGAATTTAGCATTGGCCTCACTCTGATCCCATTTAAGTCAATAGGAATTTTACTATCTACTGCAATGGGGACAGAATTAGGCTGCAGCCCAGTGCTTTTAAAAATCCTGTTCCTGAAAAGTACAGCTATATCAGTGATCTGGCTACACACAGTTGTGCACTCGGATAATTAAGCATGACTTCTGTTGATAGGGTGGGGGAGTGGATGTTGCACACTGAAATAATCCATGCATTCTACTTTTTAAATTGCAGTAGTAAATGTTGTCCTTAACAATTCTTCTCTTTCTGTGCCCCCCACAATTGTTATGCTACATAAGCCACTGTGTTGGAGACATTCCCCAGACTGAAAATTACACTGTCAGTTAACATTCCTAAAACAGGTAACAAA
The DNA here is from genome assembly GCF_001723895.1 of Crocodylus porosus. Lineage (NCBI taxonomy): Eukaryota > Metazoa > Chordata > Crocodylia > Crocodylidae > Crocodylus > Crocodylus porosus. Next base: position 39,642,682 of record NW_017728912.1, read on the forward strand.
CAGGTGACCATTTTGTGTATATCAAACTGGATATCTCTGCCCTAGTAAATGTTTGGGATACATTTTCAAAAGAGATGGGTGATTTGGGACATCTTAATTTTTGGCACTCAATTTGAGATACCTTACATGGAGCCAATTTTCAGAAAGCAAACACTTACTAAAAATGTTAACTATTATAGGAACCAAAGCCCAGGTGCTTAATCACTTCTAAAAGACAGATTCCCATTTTTCTCTTCTCAGTTCAAGACAATGATTTAAAAATGTTTTAACTGTATTTTCAGGCATTTCTTAAACATTTTTCTAGTGCTCTAGTAAACTCAACTTTCATAGATTCTGAAGCACTTCACCGGTAGATGGAGGCTTTAGATTTAGCAAAGAAGAGCCCATGGTTTGGATTCTTCTCTGAATCATTTGAACCAGAAAGGGCTTTAAGAAACTCTCATGAGTGTCTAAAGTGCCTATAGACATTACTGGGAGAAAGCCTGAGTCTATGCAGATGGGATTAGGAGATGCATTGTTTTCAGATGAAAAGCAGGGAAAGTTTTGTAAATATCAGTGACCAGAGGCTACTAATGAAAAAGGAAATACAACAGGGTTGAGAATGCCTGACTTGTCATGGAAGCGGGTTGTAAAAAAGGTGAGGAGAAGGGCTAGTGCTGTGTGTTTGGGACTAGTCCCTTGGGAAGGGGGAAAGTTCTAAGAAAGCACAGGACATTATTTAAAATATGTCCATAATGGTTTGTGGAACTGGTAAATGAGTAGTGACTTTTGTGCCTCCGTTTTCCTATCTATAAATGAGGATAATTATGTTGACCTCCTTTTAAAGCACTTTGTGAAATACTGATAAAAGCACTGGATATTACTTCTTAATATGCATTCTTCACTTGAATAATTGGATATATGTGCATACTTATTAATATACTGGGGACTTGCTTGTAATGTTCCTTCATGGCCCAAGTGATGTATTTCTATGAGCAAATGCTAGAGGAATGCTTTCTATTTTGGCCTTACTTCCCTCCCTTTTTATTCTCCCAAATTTCCATTTTATGTCCTCACCTGCCCTGTCCTCCGTCACTGAGATACTTTCCTCAGCTATCCATTTTGCCCCAAAAGGTGACCACATTTTCATGAACAATAGATTTGAACAATAGTAGATGAACATATTTTACCCAACAGCATGGCCTGCGAACTGGAACTTCCTTGTTATGTTGTCCCAAGAAAGCTTGCATGCAGGGCCAATGAGTTAGGGGTGCACGGGGGTGCACATGCACCCCCTGAGAGCACCAGTGCACCCCTTGTCAGGCCACATTCCCTGTGTAGCCTATGGGCAGGGGGGCAGTGCCCCCCCCATGAGTCCTGGCCAGGGAGCAGGGCCACCAGAAAAAGTGGCTGCGGTGCTTCCAGAAGTGGCCATGGGAGTTTCAGAGGAAGTGGTGCAACTGCTTTTCCAGTGAGTGAGATCAGCCATGGGGACTCTGCCCCGGCCAGTGGGTTCGGCTGCTGGCCCCCCGCCCCACCACTGACTCAAGAGGCACAAGACACCCATGCTTGCAAGGCCAATATATACTTCATCAGGCCTAACATAAGGAAGTAGTGTGGCTGGGATAAGTTGTTTCTTTAGGCTTAGATGGATTTTTGAGGTGACTTTTCTCAAATGTTTTTATTTTAAGAGTTTAGATAGATATAATAATTGTATAGGGAGGATTTCTGGCTGCATGTTTGACCAAAGGAATAAATAGAATTTCAGGTCTCCATTATTCTCCCCTCACTGAAAAGTGAAACAGCAAACCTGAAGGCACCATCTCTCAGTAAGACTCCACTTCCTGGACTCAAGAATTGAAGCAGCACAGGGAATCTTCCTCCACATGTTGGAGCAGAGATGTTGAGTTGCAAGACTCATGTTCCCTATTTTTTTAACTTTGTCCAGGAAAGAGATGGAACAGGGAAACCCTCTTTAGTCCAGTTCTGAAAGATAAACTGTAGCTCAGCTTGAAATGCAAGAGGTTATGGGTACTGCTATGTGGTAACTATTACACAGGAAGTCAAACTAGAGAGTTCTAATGATCCCTTCCAGCTTTAATTCCTGATGATTCTCTGAAGGAAGAGATCTCTGTCACTACAAGTCTAGGTACAATTAACCTGCAAAAATAGCATGAATAAGGACAACAAGTATTCTATGTGGCTGTTTAGTTTGTGTACCATAATCATCCCCATGGTAACTTATCATCTAAGGAAACACTTTTTATTTAATTAAATTTGCCTTTTTTAAAGGCAGTTAATGTTTAGGTATGCAAACACCACAAAGACAGAGAGAGGAAGGCAAGCAAGCAAGCAAGCAAGAAAGAATTTCTTCTTAGTTCTCAGGTCTGCCTCTCTAGGAGAGCAAAGTTAGCCCTAGAGAATTGCCTTATAATTCCTTCTTTCTCCTTCTATCTATTTCTGCTTTCCTCCTGTCAGTAAGCTCACACTCCTTCATTATGCTTTGCCTTTCTTTCAATTACTGTATATTGTTCACTCATATCTGTGTCTATGTTTAATCCACATCTACATCCACATGTGGCTGCTATTTATGTGTATGTCTCTGTTTACTGGCTGTGCACACATCCCCTCCATTTCCCATCCTGGGGCACTGTCTGATATTGATTAAAGTTTAATGCATATGACAATTTGCCAATAATAATTATGTGCTCGTTTCAATAGACCTGTGCCCTGTCGCTGCTCTTTTGCTCCTAGCTATATTAGTTAGCAAATCAGTCCCATTTAGTTCCACTTTATTGTCCAGTTGTCGTTTGAATTTATTGTTAAATACCTTACTAATGCTCCCCCCCCCCCAAAAAAAAGAGGTTGTCAAAGATCAGGCAAAGAAGCACAATCCCAAGCCTCACAGGGCTGGGATTGAGAGTAGCCTGGATACAGCCCATTGCTTGAGGGTTGTTTTGAAACAGGTTTCCTGGAGTCGAGCTTCAGTGCCAGATCCAGCCTTCCAACTCTTTACAATGTGGACTAAAATTCCCAGGAAGGACTGAGCTTTGCTCAAACACCACTGAGATGTCAGAGGTAGGACACAGCAATCAACGGGACTAAAGGGAGGGGACAGCTTGCCCAGTCCAGGAGCTGAAAAGTGTCTTGCTTGATAACTGTAGAACAATTCGGGCAGTGTTTCTTCTGGACTCTCCCTTGCTTCCTCCCAAGCTCCAGTCGATCCATGAGGGCTTTGAGATAATTAAGCAGGATTCAAACAGTAGCAAAGAACACCAGTGCAGCTACCTGATTAGGGACTAAGCAAAATGCCATAAAAACCTGAACGTGTCAGGGCTGGTTCAGAAGGGGACTGCTGCTTTCCAGCAGGGTGTTGATTTCTCCGGGTGTGACAAGAGCATGTGATTGCATCGCTGATGCTCTAGATTGGGACTGCTTATTTTGATAGAGAATGGGTTCCCATCTCCACCCCCGCCTCCCCCTGCCAACAGACAGAGTCACTCCCTCGAGGGGCTAGTTGAACTGGCCCTGTGAGACTCACTTTATGCTTCTCTGATTCCTCCATATAGCTGTCCGCAGACCCTTTGTCCCATCTTCTAAGTAGAATAACACACGCTAAAATCAAGAAGGGAGGTGTTTATGTATATATGCCATATGAAATATGGAGATTTTCCTGGCTTCTAACCCACCTACGAAGTATCTGAGATCCCCCTCCCCCTCCAACACATGTCCCAGATTGGCACACATTTATTCCCGAAGTGCTGGTGCTTGATCCTAGCCTGGGTTAAGCAGCTACGGCAGCCACAGCGACGGCAGCTGGAGGAGCCGCTTCCCCGGCAGACTGGTCTTCTTTGACTCGTGTGTCCAGGAAACTGGCTACACTGCTGTTCTCTTCCTCCGTGAAACGGCACTGCTAAAGCTAGACTGGTGCTTGCTTATTCTCGAGCTAAACCAGATCCACACACCAGATCCACCTCAGTGACCACCTTGGGAATACCCACTCCTGGCTGTCACCCCACCACCCACCCCAGACACACCTGGGGACCAGAGAGATGTCCACTAGCAGCTACAACAGCAGCACTTGAGCCAATTTCCTGCCATCTAAAGAATATGCACATGTAGGGTGTCCTGACTCCTCCCTCCTCTGAGCCTTAGCCAAGGAGGTTTGTTCTTGTGGCTTCCCAAATCTTGACCGCTGGCGTTTTTGAGGCTCGTCAAGGTACCACTAACTCTTTCTTTGCCCTCTGTGACAACCTTTTATTCCCAGCTGGGCTCAGGCACCCAGTCACCTCCCCAAACAGTCACAGCTCCTTCCACACCAAGCGGGTGTCCGCTGCTGGACCCCAACACAACTTTTATTCTCCAGTTCCCAGGCTGCCTGCAGAAGGGGAAACTTTTCTCTGCAATGTCAGCTGGGGTGAAGGCAGGGGGCTCTCAACTGCGGAGTGTCAAAGTGGGGATTGGACAGTGGAAGATTCAGCCTTAGGAAGTTATTATGTATTAATTATTATCGCTCCAGTTCATACAGCAAAGCACTGTATCACTTAAGCAGCGCATCGGATTTAGCAGTGTAAGCTTCCACAGCTTACTTTCCAGGACGGGGAGTATAAAAGCCTGACATCTAACAAATGAGCGGGGCCGCATGTATTTTATTATTCAGATACTTCATTCAGACACACAATTGCAAGAGCTCCCAGGCTTTTAGACCCAAATACAGCCTCGCCCTACAACAGGCCATTTCAAGAAAAGGTTTCCGAGAGCTTTGACTGCAGCTGAGCTCTGAACTTGTCCTGAGCATGAGATCCGGGGTATCCTAGGCATTCCTGCTGAGGCCGAAAGGCATTAGGCACAGAACTTGGGGACCTGATCCTTTAGGCTTACTTACAGAAGTAAGTGGCACGGAAGCCACAAGAACAAACCTCCTCGGCTAAGGCACGGAAGCACGGTAGTTTCTTTCAGGAGTAAGGCTACACATCAGTCGTTCAGAATCGCTCCCTCTGTCTCCTCTAGAATACCTCCCCTCCCCCCCCCGCAGGATTTACTTTTCCTTTACAGGACATGTAGAAACCTAGACAGCAGAGCAAGGGGCTCAATACAAGGAACAGCTCCACGCGATCAGCTGCCTTGTTCCTAACCCATCTCTGCACAGCCCGCTGTCTCTTGCAGGAATCAGGGAAACCGACCAGCATTAGCTGCAAGGAAGGTTTTTACCTCTTTCCAAGAAGGGAGGGGGTGGGGGGTGTCCTCTACAAACCAGAGCACAGAGCTCTTTGCAAATAGTCCTCCCTGCTCCACACCACCTTGGGAGTACTATATCAGTCCAGAAATCTCCTTGATGAAGCGCTCGTTTAATCGTATTCCTCCCAAAACCGTGGCTCTCCTGATAAGCATAGAGCTTCACCTGAACACAGGAAACAAAGCCGCTGTTCTTGCCTTCCGGGCTGGTGCTGTGCTGCAGTGAAGACGCGCCTGAAACCCGCAGTGCGTTTGGGAGGTGGGCGCCTGCCCTGTAGTTGCCTCACAATTAGTTACAAGGAGGTTGCTTTTCCGCATGATACTCTGATGGCCTTTACTAAGTGATTCTCTCCTAACTCCCTAACTGCAAAAAATAATCTACTACTGCTATTGAGTCTGCAATATCAGATGAACCTTTGCGAGTGAGTGCTGCCTCGACAGATGTTTGTGAAACGCACCAAACTACCCGACGGTAGGTGATCACTGTGATCCATACAGGCATTATGTGTGTATAAATGGGTGCGTTTATATGTGTGTTTGTGTATTGCCCTATACACACACATGCTCATATGTATACGGACATACGTTTATATACACATAATGCCTATATGCATATATGGATCATAGTGGTCAACTACATCCCTGATACATTTATAGTGCACACACACATATGTGTATATATAAATGTGTATGTCAATGTATGTGTGCATATACATGTATGTGTATGCACGTGTTTGTCCTACACACACATATGCACACAGATATAGATATATAGACATAGATATATAAATATATGTATATATCTGCATACCTTTATATGGGCTTTATAACCCATATAAGCCTTCTTTGCACACCCCCATGTATACATACGGTCTAGTTGACGTGTATTGAAAGTAATGAGAGCAGTTTTATAACTGAACTCCAGCCAGACCCTCTTGATGTAACTTGTTCCAGCTGCCTAGTTCAGTTTTAGGCCTTACAGAGCATCCCACCCTGCAGCAGACTGGAAGTAAAACCATGGCCAGTCTCTCTGTTTCTGTGGCAGAGTCAATTGCCCACTATTTGATGTCTCCTTTAGTGTCAAGAGCCGTACTTAGTACCACCAGTTACCTAATCCGAGCACAGCTGGACTGTAACCGGATTGTTCTTCGTGTTGCTCAGAGGAAACAGAATAATACTCCAAGACAGTTCCCAGCAAAACCAACGGGTTATTTAAATGTCGCCTCTCCATATTTTCTATATCGCCGTGTATATGGGAGATTCTTTAGTCAACTTTCTTTTAATCAAGATTATCTTCTGCGGTCCTTGTCATTACAGATACTTTTTTTTTTAATTTGTCACCTAAGCCACATCATAATTCCCATCACGGTGTTCTGAGAATACTCTTCTTACTTCATGAATTTATAGGAAATGCTCCTCTATTTTTCCCCTAAGATTACTCTTGTAAGTAAAGTAAGTAAGACCTATCCTACTAGGCACAGTCTCATTCGCCCTCTTTCTCCCCTTTACGATAAATTAGCATTGATCATTTTCTGTCCCTTTCATAAGAAAATCAAGTTAATCCCTGGAAATTAAAAATTGTATTTTTGTTTTGTGGAGCTCGTAAGCTTTTCAGAAAATATCCCTTTGGCGTTTGTTGCTAAGGTTAAAATAAACGGAGTTTAAGGGACTCAGATTAAAAAGGCTATTCCCCCTCCCCCCCATAAATGTTCCATTTTCAGTAATTTATTCTTTCCTTCTGTGTTTTTTTTATATTTTAAGACATAGGATTATTACAAATTAAGGGTACCTTCTAGAATGTTACTTTAGAGTCTTGTTTCATTTTATTTTACTGGCTCTTAACTATCTTAGACCAATTCCTCCTGTGGGAAGTTTGCTAGAATAAGGCATACAGGATCGCTTCCGAGGCTTGCCTGGGTGGAAACTCACCTGCTGAGCTCCAGAGAAATGGCTGGGCAATGTCCTTTGACAGCTCGTGCAGTGGGAATTTCATCGCGAATATTATCATAGATGAGCACATTTCTCCCGGTTCTGGATTTGGGCCCGATTCTACTCCTTGAGAGTTTTACCACTGACTTCAGTTTTGGAGCAGGATCGGCCCCTTCAATGCAGAAACACCCCTTTTCTCCCAGAAATCTTGTAGCGTCTGCCCCTTTAGTCCAGGAACATCAAGTCTCTCTTCGAGCAGTGGATATTGCACCTTCCTTGTTTTTATCCCCTGGATTAAAACCCAATAGGGTACTGCAGCGAAGGCATTCGACTTTTTAAAGCCTGGAAGTTGGTTGCTTTTCTCTGAGCTTTTCTCCTTATTTTTTCATGTCTTTAAAAAATCAGTTTATGTGCATCAAAGTACTACTTTGAGAGACTTGGATGATTCTGTTGAATGGGGTTCACTCTGATGGGAGCTTCGGATGCTGAATAAGTGCCCATAAATGTCTTAACAGTGCTTTTTTTTCAGTGTGAGGAAATTTCGGCAACTGATATAAAGCCGAAGCAATTTCCACTAGTTTATGTACCGTGCTGTCCCTTCAAATTCTTGCGAATAAAAATAGCGTGTAGATCCCCCCACCACTTTAATGACTGTCGTTTGGACAATTTATATCACAAAGCAAGTCCTGCATCATTTAAAACCAGGAAGGTTGGAGTTGGGGGGTGGTATCTGAGGCAGGAATTAATGTCTAAATTTTACAGACTCCCATATTTTTAATGTGATGTCAGTCCCTTATTTAGGAGACGGTGGGTTTTGTTGAATTAATAAGATAAACAGTGAGAGCATATTATAAGGCAGCCTTTAATCCTAATGCAAAGAACATCATAATTATGGGGAGGATAAGTGAATCTGAAAGCAGACCTTCCGAGTCCCTGACTGCAGGCTCCACTAGGGCAACAACCGCTGTGTGTCTAGTTTTTAGCTCCCCTGGGCTGTTTGAGTGGCTGGGGGGAGGTGAAGAAGGGAAAACCCCCCAGACCCTGGGCTAAACTGGATACAAGCAAGAGAAAAAAAAGAACCCCCCCCTCCCCCACACACAGAGTTTCTTTTAGCCCACATGTGCCAAACTTCTTGGGAACTATTTTGAAGAAGGTTTGGAGACTGGTGGGGTGGCTTTCCAGTGCGTGCAGAGGTTCGGCAAGGTGTGACCTTGGCAGTGAGGGCCAAGCTCTCCCCTGGCCTCAAACTGCAGCCCCAGGAGGCCCTTTCCAAGCAGCCCGAGGCTCCGGGGGCTCCTTCCTCTTGCTGCTGCTCGGTCCCAGCCGGGCCCTTCCCCAGCGCCTGCTGGCACGGGCAGAACCCACTCTCCTTGTGCAAGACTCCTTGTGCCTTCTCGCTGCCTCGGCTGGGCTCTCCCGGGGTCCCTGGGGGAGGACGGCTCAGGGTACTAGGAAGCTTGCCCGGCCGGGCACCCCGAGGTGAGGCAAGGCAGGGGCTTGTCGTGCCCAGGGTGGGTTGCGGGGGTGGGAGGGTTCGGGCATCGCCAGGGGGAAGGCGGGGAGGGGGGCATAGCCCTCCCCTTTCCAGCTGTTTGATCTCCGTCTCTGTCTCTGTCTCTGCCTCTCCCCCAGGGGCTTCCACCTCCGGCGGCTGCAGCGGCGCGGAGCGGGCGCTGTCCGATCAGAACCAGGCTGCTCTCGGGTGAGTGCTGCCCCCCTCCGCACCCGTGGGTGCGCAGCTCCCCCCTTTGCTCCCGGACCACAGGCTGCAGCTTCAGAGGCGCTGGGAGTGCCCCTTCCCCCGCCCCTGCCACAGCGGGGTGGCGCCGGCACTGGAGGGCCCAGCTGGCCTTGGCCAAGGGGCGGGGGTGCTCAATACATGTCTTTCTTACCTAAACCGTATACCTGGGGGTGAGCAAAGAGGGCTTGAAGGGGTTTTGGGTAGGTGCATATGCAGAGATATAGATACATATATCTATAGATCCATGTCTATATATCCATAGCTGTGTGTGTGATAGGCGCATATGCAGAGATGTACCTATCCTTATATTTATAGATCCGTGTCTATATACCTATATCTGTGTGTAGGACAAACCAGCCTTGCCCGTGACCTGGGAAGACCCCGGCTAGGCCTGGCGAGCAGGTCCGGGCTCGGCCTGGCCGTGCAGGGAGCCCCGGTCCCGTGGGTGCAGGGCATGCGACCTCCCCCGGGAGCCCCGGCGGTGCGGCGGGAGGGGGGCTGCGGCGCTAGGCAGGAGGCGGAGGCGCTTCCCGGGCGGCGCTGGCGCGGGCTGCAGCACGGGACAGGGCGCCAGCGAGGAGGCCGGCCCGGAGCGGGCTGCACACGTGGGCTCCTGGCCCGGGCCCAGCTCCCGTGCCTCTCAGCACTGCCAGAGAAAGGTCCCAGAAGCCCTTCAGCCGCGGCTCCCGGCCCAGGGACAGCTTCCCAGCCGCCTCGTGCCCAGCTGCGGGCTGCAGGCTGGGTGGCAGCTCTTCTCACCACTACTGGATTCAAGCAAATAGCCAGGATTTGGGTTTTTGAAGCACTCCCTGGCGCTGGCAGGTCAGCCTTGCAGTGTGGTGTCCCCCGCCCGCTGGGGCCCCTGGGCCACACCGCCTTTTTTTTGCTGTGACCCCCCCACCTCCAATTAATGACAATAATCCTAAAGGGGAGGGAGGAGGAGGGGACAACATATAATACAAGAAATAACATCAAATGAAAAAGAAAGGAAATAAAAGAGAAAATGAAATAAAAAAGAATAAAAGAATGAAATGAAGTGAAATGAAATGAGAATAAAGGAAAACTCAAATAAGACAATAGAAGAAGAAGAAAATGAACTCAAATACGATTTCAATCAAATCCAGTCAACATAAAAAATGAAATTAATAGAAAAATACTAAATAAAATGAATTAAAAAATCAAACCCGAAATTAAAAGAAAAAATCTTATAAAAATAAAAATGGAATTAAAAGAATCAAAGCAAACAGAAATTAAAGAATGAAATTAAAAGAAAGAAGCTAATCAAATAAAAATTTAAAAAGGAAATTAAAAGGGAAAACCTAATAATATGAAAATTAAATTAAAAGAAAAAATCAAATCAAATAAAAATTAAAAGATGAAATTAAAAGAAAAGCTCAACTCCCAATGAAATGAAATTCAGAGAAAAAGCAAATCACATAACAGTAAAAATTGATATGAAAAGAAAAAATCAAATACAAATTAAATAAAGAGAAAAAAATCCAATCACATAAAATAAAAATTTAAATGGGAAGAAAAATTCAAAGTAAATAAATATAGAAATTGAATTCAAAGAAAAATCAAACAAGAATAAGATAAAATAAAAAATGAAATGTAAAATAAAAAAGAAAAGGAGGTAGAATCAGATCTTAGAACATCAAGGCATGGGAGAAGATGCTGAAGCGAGCTGAGGCTCAGGGCCGCGGCCCCGTGGGAGCGGGCAGGGGCAGCCCCTGCAGGTGGCGGGGAGAAGGCAGGGAGCTGCAAGCCCAGGAAAGAGTTAAAGGGAGGGGACGTGGGCTGTCACGCGTCATTGGGCAGATTATGTGCAGCAAACAAAAAGTGTGTGTCTGTGTGCCAGGCAGTCACTGCATCGGGTCCATCTGTACAAGTCCTGCTCCCGCGCTCTCCCCGGCGCTCCCCCTCTCCCTTCCTCTGCCTCGCTCCCTCCATCCCTCCGCGCGCAGGACAGCAGCACGATCCTGCCATGGAAATACACTGATCCAGGCGGGGGGAGGGGGGGCAAGGCGAGCCGCTCATCCTTAGCCACTTTCTGCCTCCCTCGCGTTTCGGATTATTTTCTGCCCTCCTTCCTGGTGAGTACATTTGCATGAAGGGGCTGGGGGGCGGAGGGGATCTTTTCCTCTCTCCCTCCTTAGCTAAAACAAGGAAGATGCAACCAGATCCATACAAAGGAGTCTAAGGAGAGCATCTAAAACAAGAGGGATGGAGAGGAGGGGCTGGCGGCTCGGATCGGGCGCGGACAATGCCTCGGGAGAGCCGGGCAGGGCCAGGCCGGGCTGGGCTGAGCCGGGCGGCCGCCGTGGTGTCATTGTTGCGGGCAGCGCGGCGCGCGGAGAAGCCCCTTCCCAGCATTGTTGCCTGGGATTGCATTTTAATGACCGCGTTCCCGCTGATGCCCGATGTGCCGCTGCGACCTCCAGCACAATGAGGAGCTTGTGGGGAAGGGACTTCTTTAAAGAGAAGACATTAACTCAGACTGGAAGGGCTGGGGGATACCCCTGGGAAATGAAAGGCGAGGGAGAAAGATGCATATGGGGGGGGGCGGGGGAAGAATTCTATATTCTCCAGGGTTTCTCCCCCCACAGACACACACTCTAAAAAAAGTGTTTTTTCCTACTCAGCAAGTCACTTGCTGGAGGCTCTCATTTTCCTCGCACAAAAATCCACCCCTCTGAAGAGGAAACTTTGCGAGGCACAGGGTGATTAAAAAAAAAAAAGACAAGTTGCAGGATCGCCCTGCTCATCCATGCCAGGAGGACAAATAAGTCCTAGTAATAATATTCTTCTCCTGTCACCCGTTTTCAATGCTCAGGAAGACTCTCTCCTTCCTGCTCCTTTCAGCGCTGGCTGGGGAGGAGATGGGTGACTGCGAACTCACGGTGGCATAAAGGAGTGGTAAAGGAGGGGGACCCATCGGTAGGGTTGTGTGTAATCCATCTACCCATGGGTTTTTTTTAAATCAAATAATAAACTAAATGCCACTTAAAAAAGGAAGAGAATAAATGCATCTGATTTTAAATGAGGGAAAAATTCTCTCGCTCTGTTGCCTTTGCTGGCTTTCCAGGCAGCAGGGTCAGCAGGCTTTCTTGGAAGAGCCTGATTGAAAGCTTGAAAGGGGGAGAGAGAGCCCTCCCAACAGAAGCGAGGCAGGATTTTCAGGAGAAATGTCAGGCCGGGGCAAGACAGCATCCCCACAACTCCTGCCACAAACGGCATGCCTAGGCGGGGGAGGGCGGGGGGGACACTTTTTCCCCTGCGCGTCCACTACCTGCACACTTGGCAAGTCACATTTGACTGAATCTCTCTCCCCTTGTTTAACAAGATAACTGGGATTCACCCTCATCCATAAACGAGCGTGTCGAGGTAAAAAATAATTACCTCTGCTTGCTGCTTTTAATTAAAGTCTCGGAGGGAAAGGGGTGGATTATGGTAATGAGCAGACATACGTTCCCTCTTGTAGACGGGAGCTAAAGGTTAGCTGACATGAAATCAGTGACATTGACAGTCCACTTGAAATCCATTCGCCATGCTCTTCTGTCACACTGAGCCCCGGCCCTCTCTTTAGAAGGAGGGAAGGGGAAGGGGGGGGAGGAATCCAGCCCTCTTTGCTCTGGAGTATCGTGGATAGCATGGGCCTCGTGTGTGTGTGTGTGTGTGTGTGTGTGTGTGTAAGTAACTCCTTTCAAGTTGTTCCTGGATCCATAGGCTGATCCCCCCGCCCTCCTCATTCTCCTCCTCCTGCATGCACAGAAACCTCCACCTCTGGCTTTCTGGTAGCAGGGACTCTTCAATAGACCCCCAAGCGTCTCCATCTCAATCCTTCCCCGATGGATTTGCACGCCAGCTCCCTCGGGAAAGTGGCAGCGAGCTGCCCGGCAGCTCCCAAGTTCTTTCCATTTGGGAGGATTGGGGTGCGGTAAAAGGCAGAGAGAGGGGGGTGTATCCCACCCTCCAGACCCCTTCAAACAGGGGGCCAAGCTGGGTAAGATAAAGGCGGCTCTCTCGGCCCGCAGGGATGGAGGACGCCGCGGTGGCGCGGGGCATCTGGGACGGGGATGCCAAGACGGTCCAGCAGTGCTTGACTGACATATTCACCAGCGTCTACACCACCTGCGACATCCCGGAAAATGCCATCTTCGGGCCCTGCGTGCTGAGCCACACTTCCCTGTACGACAGCATCGCGTTCATCGCGCTCAAGTCCACAGACAAGAGGACGGTGCCGTACATATTCCGGGTAAGCGGGGCTGCCTGCGCCTCTGTCTGTCCCGGCTGTCTCCACGTGCCCCGGGATGCCCCCGCCGGGCTCCGGGCAGAGGAGCAGCTGCGAGCGGGATGCTTTCTGTGGCAGGGGTGGGGAAGGGTGAAATCACGGCCATCCCTACGCCTACAACCACCACGGCCGCAAAGCTTCTCCGTGTTTGACCCGCATCGGGCCGGATCCTGTTCGCTTTTCTCCACGCTGCCAGCTCCTGGAGGGACTGGCCATGCTGTGGGATTCAACTCGGGCATCACTGAATGACAGCACGTGCCCCCCCCCACCGCCATCCACTTCACAGTTGCCAATGTTTTCAGGTGCTACTGCCAGCACCCAGGCAGCGCTGCTGCTAGGTCTGGTTTCTACGTCCTGTCTTATACAGACGTGATGCATCAGATCAGCCTACATTTCTAGACTAGGAGCAGTACAGAAAGATGAGCAAATGGCTGTGTTTTGTTTTAAATACGTGAACGGATTTACCCAGACCTTGGTCTTTGGGCAAAACTTCCTACATTGGGATTCCAGGCGGGAGGAAAAGTTCCCTGGGGCATCCTAGATGGCGTTTTCTTCTTTCCAGAATCTGGAGCTGACCTGGTTATTGTACATGCTCATCCAAAGGCACTGGGGAGGGCTGTGTGTGTGTGTGTCGGCACCGTGGAGCTTAGAAACGTGCGTATGTGCATGTGTCTATGCGTGCAGGCACCGGAGAACTTAGAAACACGTGTGCGTGTGTGTGCGTGTAGGCACCAAGGAGTGTAGAAACACGTGTGTGTGTGTCACACCAAGCACAGGCGGTGTTTCCCTGCGAGGAGGGAGGCTGACAGTGACGTAGCCGGGCCCAGCGCCTCCAGGCCGGGCGGTGGGCCCAGGGCCCCGGCTCCGCGCTCACGGCCGCCTGGCTCTGCCGCAGGTGGACACTTCGGCGGCGAACGGCTCCTCGGAAGGGCTCATGTGGCTCCGGCTGGTGCAGTCGGCCCGCGACAAGGAGGAGCAGAACCTGGAAGCCTACATCAAAAATGGACAGTTGTTTTACCGCTCCCTGCGGAGGATTGCCAAAGACGAGGAGTTACTAGTGTGGTACGGGAAGGAGCTGACGGAGCTGCTGCTGCTCAGCACCGCCAGGCACAGCAAAATGAACGGTAGGCGCCGGCCGCGTCGCCTCGGACGCCGGGGATCTTCTCTCTGGGGGGCGGCGGGGGCGGGGGTCTCTGAAGTTATGTGCGTTTGTGATTCACTCGGGGAAGAGGTAACACAGCCGGAGAGGCGAGGCGAGGGCTCGAGTGGGCAAATTAGCTTGACTAAATGTTCATTACGCAGCCCACAGCCTTCCCTATTCTGGAACATATTGGACGAACACGATTAGATTAGGGGCTACAATCTGTTAAGTTTCCACTCCACGGGTTCCTAAACAAGAAAGGGCACAAAGCAGCCCAAACAGGGTGGTCGGAGCCGCAAACTGCAGGGCTGGGGCAAGGGGGATAGATAGATAGATAGATAGATAGATAGATAGATAGATAGATAGATA
>NW_017728912.1:39658102-39663587 GCF_001723895.1 Crocodylus porosus
GAGCCCCTTCCTCTACGCCACCGCCTTCTGGCCTAAGGGCTCGGCGGCGGCGGCCGGGCCCCTGCAGCTGCAGCTGCCGTCGGCGCTCACGCTGCTGCCGCCCTCCTTCACGTCGCTGTGCCTGCCGGCGCAGAACTGGTGCGCCAAGTGCAACGCCTCGTTCCGCATGACGTCCGACCTGGTCTACCACATGCGCTCGCACCACAAGAAGGAGTACGCGCTCGAGCCGCTCGTCAAGCGCCGCCGCGAGGAGAAGCTCAAGTGCCCCATCTGCAACGAGTCCTTCCGCGAGCGCCACCACCTCTCCCGCCACATGACCTCGCACAACTGAGCCCCCGCACGCCCGTGCACACGCGCAGCCACACACACACAGGCCCACCCGCGCGCACACACCCAGGTACCCACATACTCTCCCCCCCACACGAACACCCACACCCACAATGTCCGCCTGCCGCACTCATACAACCCCTCCACACACAACACCCGCAATGCATCCCCAGCCGCACCCACCGCACCGACCCACACGCACACGTCCACCCCCACCCAGCCATACACACCCCCACACATGCAGACTCACCCAGCTACATACACACTACCCCAATCATCCACACACACACATTCACACTCACAAATACTCACCCCACACCCATACACACAGACCCACCCACCTACACCTCCACACGCACACCTCCACCCATGCAGCCACCCACCCATCAGACCCACCCACCAACACTCACACCATCCCAATGCATCCACATACATATACTCCCACATACACCCACCCACGCACACACATTCACACCCACAAATACTCCCCAGGGACCCATACACGTACCTCCCCATACCCACCTACCTACACACACCACCCCATTCATCCATATACCCACCCCCATTCACACACTCATCCACCCCATACACACGTCCACACCCACACATACAGACCCACGCACCTATCTACACGCACACGCCCACTAACACACACATCCACCCACCCACCCACACCACCCCAATGCATCTACACAAACAGCTACTCATACACACATCCACCCACCCACACCCCCATACACAGACACCCCCCCAACACACACCACCCCAATGCATCCACATACACCCACACATAACTCCCCCCGCCCTCCGCGCACACACGCGGTGCATCGCAGCCGGTGGCTAAAGCTGCCCCTCCTCCTCTCCCCAGGCATCACTCGCTAGGCTGATTTCTTTTCCCCCTACACCAGGAGCCTCAGTCCCCTCAAGCTGATTTTTGGCGATGCCTCACTGCTGCTGCTGCTTGGGTGCGGCCGATGTGGGACGCCTGGGTGCGGATCCCCCGCTCTCCCCCTCTCTCCGGCATCACTCGCTCTCAGGTGGAACTAGGACACTTTACACCCGCTCAGGGTCCGGCCCCTGAGCCACGCCGGCGCTGCGGGCCGGCCTGCTGTCCAGGCAGCGCCTCTGCGAGTCTGGGCTCGTGCTGAGGCTTCTCAAATTGGGCACACGTTGAAGCATCTCCGCCCCACCCCCAAAAAGAAAGAAATAGAAAAACCTCTCCTCACTTTGGAAAGTTCAGTCCCTTGCATACATTTCCCTGGCGAGACACCAGACTGAGAGGGGCAGGATTTATTCTCCCCTCCCTCCTTTTCCTTTCTTTTATGTTTCGATGCACGCATTTTCACTTTCCAAAAAATGAATAAATAAATAAAAATAAAAGGAAAATAAAAAGAGAAAAAAGTAAATGATTAAAAAAATACATTTTAAAAAATGTCATATATTGCAGCATATTGATGCATTTGTCATACGTTTCTACTTAAATTATTAAGCACTTATGGTTTAGATGTAATAATAATTATATGTAAGGGTAAATTTTTATTTTAGATATAAAGTAAAAAAGACTGAAGGAGGATGCAATGCTCTCTGCATTAATTGATGACAGTTTGTGTTCTTTCCAAAAAAACACCCCCAAAAACAAAACAAAAAGCAAAAAAAGACAAAAACACAAAAAACAAAGGACTTGAATCCATTTGAATTTCCAAGAGGGAAGTGCATGTATCATGAAATGATTATGGACTTCAGTGCAGAATGTCACCGATTCTGTAAATATGTATTTCCTTTTAATACAAAGTGTAATTTTGTGCCAGTGAAATGAAGTCTGAATAGTTACGTGTTTCTTTCATTTCTTTTCTTTTTTCTCCCCCCTTGAAAAGATTTATTAAACTTTATAGTTTATCTGGGTATGTTGGATGCTTTGACAATAAATGACTTTATTTTCTTCAAAGCACTTGGATGTTAATCAGTCCTTTTTGGGGTTTGGACTGCGTTCTGGATTGAAACAGGCCAATGTTATTTCGAGCTGGAGGAGAAATGGATGGATTGTCTCAGAAACAAACAAACAAAAAAAGGCATGCGAGGTGCACTGCTCTCCCTTGGTTTCTGAAGGCAGCGTCTTTGCCCGTGCTAGGAGCAGCAGCGTTTCACCCGGGCGCGAGGATTCAGCTCCTGAAAGCAGCATCTGATTCGCATTTTGAAACATTGTGCTGATGTGTTGGGTTTCATGTTCAGAGGACAAAACGTTTAGACAAGTATGCCTGCCATTTAGCTGACCCTTCGATGTCAGCTTTCTTTTTTCGGCAGGCAGCGATGCAATTAGCATCTGCACAAATGGCTGGAGACAGATAATTTATATAACTGGGTCTATACGGGGAATGTGAGGAGAGTTGAATTGTTTCGTGGCACGCGGGGAGGACTGTCGCATTTGTGTCCCTGGAACATCAGCCGTGAGAAGCCAGGGGGGAAAATCCTTTATCTGAAGGCACAACATCCATAGGTGTTTAAGCGGACGTCTGCTCCCGTGGCTGTGCCATGCCGTTTCAAAGAGGCTGCTGACACTGACCCTGGCACATACAGGCCAGGCAGGCCACCGTGCTCTTGTTTAAACAGGCGCTTTTCATAGATCCTGAAAAAAAAGAATATGAAATCGCCTTAAATACAGCCCACAGACAACGCTCTGAGGCGATTTGCAATGACATCGAGTAGCTTTAAAACCTTGTGAGCCCGGGATTTTTTCTTTTTCTTTTTTTCTGTGTGTGTGTGTGTGTGTGTGTGTGTGTGTGTGTGTCTGTAGGAAAAAAATCTCGGGTCGGAAGACCGGGCTAATTCAGCAAATGGATTAATCGAACTATCGAACTGATGAAATCAAGGTGAATATGATAAATACACACGAACGTGATTGTCACAGCAGCCTTCACACTTCCATGCATCCAGCCCCCCACCCCCCACGCGACTATCCATAGTGTAAATAAACAGCCAGCTGCCACTCCTAGTGAAGTCCTCATCTAGAGAACTGTCTGTGCACGACTAATACGGCTACAACCTGGATACCTGACACATCGGTAACACTAGGAGCTTTTCCAGTTTGGACTAAAAAGGTAGTGCGACGTCATACACTTGTGATGTCACGGCCTTGGATGCTGCGCCAGCCTCCACTGGACACCCATGCACGGGGCACAGCCAGAGCCGAGCCCACCGCCGGACCTCCGCGGGGCGGCTGCCCGAGAGCCCTTCCCTTGGGGCTGGGAAGAGATCGGCTCGGGGAAACTGACACAGAAGTCGGGACTGCAGGCGAGTCCTGCCCGGGCGCTGCTGGCTCTCTCTGAGCAGGAGGCATGCCGATCAGATGGAGATTTTAACCCAGCGATACATAAAAAGGAAGGGTTTAGAGATGCCTTTTCCCCTTTCTTTCTCCATGGTTAGTTAATGATAAAGCCCCCCTTCCCTCTCTTCCCTTCCCTCCTCCGTTTTTCTCCTTTGTGTACTATTGTGTCTGCACTTCGGGCTCATGACCCCTCCCCCCCCACAAGTGTTCTGCTTTGTGCTCCCCCATCCGAAGTTTTCCCTCCGGACACGTCTGTTTCCCTGAGATCTCCTCCTCCACCCCATCCCAAGCGTTTCCAAGAAGCTGAGCCGCAGCTGAAAGCAAGGAGCCCTCTGGATCTGCGTGCAGCGGCTGGTCAGTCTCCTGCTGTCTAACGCGGGGGAACAAGAATCCATCCCGCATTAGTTTTGGGGAGGGGGATAGCAGGGTTAAAACAATAACTAAGAACATCCCAACCTCCCCAAACACACACGCGCATATACACACATACACTTGCCTATGGCTGAGGTTACAGATTCGCTTTACCAAATCTGTGAGTATCCCGGACTGGCAAGTCTCCCGTGGAAAGACCCCGGCTTGAGTGGGACCCACGCTCCCACTGCGTGTGTGCAGCAGCTTGCACACCTTTTACACCTGTGCAAAGGGCACACAGCGTGTGCATAGCCCAGGGTTATCCCTTGGGCCGAGCCCGTTATTCCCAGCTCAGCCTGACCTCTGCCAGGCAGATCTTCCTCTCTCGGGATTACAAAGCAAGGAGTCGATCCCGCAGACCCCGCGAGCTGGGGACCTGTGTTGCTCGCGCCAGTACAGGTTTGCATAGCTGGACCTGACATCCCACCTTCTTCCCAAGAGCTGGACGCGGAGAGAAGTATGGAGCTCCCTCTTCCGCCCAGCAGCAGTATCCTGAGGCCAAGCCTCTTCCCCAAGCAAACATAGGAGCTGAGTCCAAACGCCTCTTCTCCCCACTGCGGGGAAGTTTCTGGGTGAAATCCTGCCCCGTTGCACTCAGCTACACTTCTGCTGCAGTGAGCGGTGTCAGGCGGATCTCACCCATCACAGATCCATTTCTCCCCAGATCTAAGAAACAGCTTCTCTCTGCGGGAATAACAACTCTTCCTTTACAGATACTTTCTCTCGCGCCCCACACACACACACACACACACACACACACACACACACCCTTTTCCCAAGCCTGATTGTTCCCAGAGATAGATCTAGCCCCAGCCCCTCCATTACCTGTTGAAAGTCCCTTCCCTTCCCCACTCCCAGCACTGCATAAGCTACTCTCTCGGCAAACCCGACAGCTTTTCTCCGTCCCAGCCGGGTGCATGGTGCAGGAATACATTCCCACCTGCGCAGCTGATTTTTCCCCCGTCTCCTTCTCCCCATCCCTGGAGCGTCTGTGCTTTGGGGTATTTTGTTGAAACCGGGTGAAAACTATTTATTGGGTGTACTCTCTAGCCCTTCCCTCCACAGAACAGTTTTCATGATTGGAAAAGAAACACTGAAGGGGCTGCTGTAAAACAAATTACTCGGATCTAAACAGCAGCTCGGAAAAAAAAGGAAGAAAAGATCTAACCCGAACATCCCGAGTCCACCCCAAACTCAATTGCAATTAATAACGATTTTTCTCGTCCCTCTCAGATTAAGCCCGTTTGCTTGTGGTCCTGCCCTGTACACACCCGTACCCCAAGCGACATAGACAATCTCGCCTTTCCTAATCCAAACACATCCAAGCAATGAGCCAGCTCAGTCCGCTGGAAAGAAGCAGAAATCAAAATGAGAAACTGGGAGCTCGCCTCTGGAGGAGCTGTCTTGGAAAAGTCTTGACATTTT
>NW_017728912.1:39663598-39666244 GCF_001723895.1 Crocodylus porosus
GGACAGGGGGGGTGGTATGACCAGTAAATTACAGCCCAGGTATCATCCCTTTTTTGGTGCTTCCCCTTACATTTATTTTTGCTTAAAGAGGAGAGCTGGGACACTGAATTTCCTTCCTTTTATGGTCGTTTCCTTACGGATCATCCTTTCCCCAGCCCAGGTCCCACGGGGCTGTTTTAACTCTGTCTTCTCTGTTAAGCACATGAACTCAAATGTGAAGGACCAACGAGTTATAATAGAATCACAAAAAATTAGGGTTGGAAGGGACCTCAGGAGGTCATCTAGTCCAACCCCCTGCTCAAAGCTGGAGCATCCCCAATTAGATCATCCCAGCTAAGACCCTGTCTTCTCGTGTCTTAAAAGCCTGCAAGGATGGAGATTCCACAACCTCTCCGAGCAACCTGTTCCGGTGTTTTATTACCCTCCCAGGGAGAAAGTTTTTCCTAATATGTAACCTAAACTTCCCTTGCTGCAACTTGAGCCCATTGCTCCTTGTTCTGTTTTCTGCCCACACTGAGAACAGTCCAGCCCCATCCTCTTTGGAACCAACCTTCAGGTAGTTGAAGGCTCCTATTAAATGCCCCCAGTCTTCTCTTCTCCAGCTAAAATAAGCCTGGTTCTCTCAGACTCTCCTCAGAAGTCATGTGCCACAGTCACCCAACCATTTCCAATGCTCTCTGTTGGACTCTTTTCCATTTGTCCACATCCTTACTGTAGTGGGGGCCCCCAAACTGGACACAGGACTCCAGATGTGACCTCACTAGTTCCCAAAAGAGGGAAAGAATCACTTCCCTCCATCTGCTCCTACTAATACAGCCCAGGATGCGGTTAGCCTTTTTCACACTGTTGGCTCTCTGTAACCCCCAGGTCCTTTTTTGCTGATTAGCCGGTGGGTCGGTCCCAGCCTATACTGGTGCATGGGGTTGTTCTGTTCTAGAGTGCTGGACTTTGCACTTGAGCTTGTTGACCTTCAGATTTCTTTTGGTCCCATAAAGTTCTCAAAAGGCACTGTCTTCCCAGTGCAGGTGAGCCCCAACGAAGCCCAGTCTCCAACTCGTGGGGCACCCAGTGCGTGCGTGCGTGTATTGCGGAGCTTAGGAGAGGGGGGGTGGGGGAGAGAGAACTGAAGCAAACTTCTCTTTTTGGTTGCTGGAAATCAGACCCGGCACGGAGAGCAAGAAAGGACTGAGAACACGGGTTTCACGCCAAGAGACGGCGTGTGGGCACACACCTGAATGGCTCGGGAATGAAGGCATAGAGGAAGGCAAGGGGCAAAGGCTGAAGCCAGTGTCACATGCCAGCCTCTGCCCAGGGGTTCCGAGCTGGTTTGCTGTGCTTGGACCCTCTCGCTGCCCTACGCCCAAAGGGAAATGGCCATAAACTTCTTTGTCATAGTAAAGACGGTTCATGTCTTTAGAAGATGGGCACTGAGGGCTGAAATAAGTTCCCAAAGACCATCTGTACATTTAGGCAGTCTGAGAGCGAGTAAGAAGCTAAAGGGAAAGCTACAGCGAAGCCTGGGGGGGACGGGCAGAAAGCTGTGGGGAAGGAAGGTTTCAGACCAGGCTCTCAGCTCACCTCCAGCCCCCGCTTCTTGTTACTGACACGCGCTGCCTAAAACGCTAAACCAAGACAAAAAAAGATGCTTTAATCAGGGCAGACCATCTACCTGGTCCCACCCTCATGGGAAGCATGCGGATGCCTGTTCGTAGCCAGGACCACAGAAGGTGCGACTGACTCTGGGTAGCGCTTTGAGATGTATGTGGCTCCTCAATCTGGCCTAGGCACGGAGATTCAGTGTAGGCGCTGACAACTCCCAGCATTCAAAGTCAAGCGTAATCCCCCATGATACCGGCGTCCTTCTGTATTTATTTGGGAACAATAATACACCTCAGGTGCCTTTTCTTTCAGACACACACACACGGACACACGCGCGCGCACACACTTGCCCAAAGGGGAGCCTCGCTGCAGCCTCTCCGCCCTGCCCTCGGGAAGTCTCCTCCTTGGGCACCGCTGCAGCCTGCCCCGCCCCATGCGGTTCTGGTGCTCCGGCCCAGCCACGGCAGGGCATTGCCACAGGCACCTGCGGGCCGGTCCCAACCCTATTCCTAGAGAAAGGAGACCTAAGTATTGGGGTTCCCCCACGCACTTTTTCTCGGTCTCTATTTCTAGCCGGTTTGCTCGTGACCCGAAGTGCCCCATGCTCCGCCGGCAGAGCTCCATGCCAGGAGCAGGCGGCGATGGCTTTCCAAGGGGCCACCATTATAAAGCGCGCAAGAGGAGTCTGCCCCCGGCCCTGCCAACCCGTTTTCCTTGCACCCTGCTGCTCGTCCCGCTCCCAGGCAGCCTCAAGGGGCTGCAGATGAGCCGAGTGGGGCTGCCCCGTGGGCGTGGAAGTTAAAAGGGTGAAATCCCCGCGGAGCTGAATGGCAGCGCGATGCCGCCGGCCCGGGCTGGCCCCGCCGCCCCGCCTGGGCAGCCCTGCCACCGCCGAGACAGGGTAGCGAGCCGGGGCAGCCCTCCCCGCAGTACATAACGACCGGGCACCTAGAAGTTAGATGAGCACCTTGCCGGGGTCATCTGACCCCGGTGCTCTTTCCTGCCAAGGCAGGGGGTCGGACTAGATGATCTACCTAGGTCCCTTCC
>NW_017728912.1:39666274-39672828 GCF_001723895.1 Crocodylus porosus
TGACCCCGGTGCTCTTTCCTGCCAAGGCAGGGGGTCGGACTAGATGATCTACCTAGGTCCCTTCCGACTCTAGCTACTATGAAACTATGAAACATCATTAAAAAGCCCGATCTGAGCGGCGACGCCCCCGTGACGGGCAAGACAAAGGTGCTGGAGCTGGAGATCTCCTATGCAGGCCCGTTTCTTCCGAGGGAGTGCTGGTGACACCCCAAGGCTGAGCATCCTGACGTGAGCTCAGGGGCTTGGGATGAGAAGGAGCAGGAGAGGCCTCCGGCAGGGCAGTGAAGCACTGGAACAGGCTACCCAGGGAGGTGGTGGAGGATCCATCCTCGGAGGGTTTGAAGACACCGGGACACACAAGGATGATCTAACTGGGGATGGTCCTACTTTGAGCAGGGGGTGGGATGAGATGCCCTCCTGAGGTCCCCTCATTTTCTATGATTCTCTAATTGTAAGAAAGTGACCAGCCGAGTTGCTGTGCACTGTACCAGGAGTTCTCAACCTTTTTTTGGACCAGGACACATTTGTAAACATCCATGGCCAGTCCCAACCCAGTGCCCCTCACTCCTGACCCGCTGCCCCCAGTCCTCAGTGTGTGGAGCAGGGGGTGGGGCATGGGGGGCCCCAAGCAGCCCCTCACAGGCTGGCATTCTGCCTGCCTGCAAGGGGAAAGCCACTGTTTCTCACTTTTTTCTCTTTTAAAGGAAAATTCATTTTTAAAGTTTGATTGCAACCCTTTCAGAGTTTCTTGCCACCCACAGGTTGAGAAATATTGTTGTATAGCCATAGTGACTCTGTAAAGTTCAGTAACTTTCTCATATTGCTCCCACCAGCCTTGCTTATACTTACTCCCTTTCCATTGCCCTCTATCAAAGCCCTCCCCTCCTAGTTCCTAGCCCACTGGGAAAATTGTTCTACCTCATACACACACTCCTTCCAACCCAGATTAGTGATTCTGATGGGTGATTTGAGGGTTGGGGGGGAGTAGTTGTGGGCTCTGAAGTTCCATAGAAATGAATTGTCATAACCATGTCCCTGGATATGCTGTGCCCCTACCTTCCCCCTCTCCAACAAGTTTGGCACAGGATCTGCTGGGTCCCACCCACAACCTTTCCCCAGAGCCATTCCAGGAGACTGCATTGCTGAGTCTGGAGGGGCTGCAGGTTCTGCCCTCTCTCAGAGCCCTAAGTCTTGTTTTAAGCCCAGGGACTCTGGTGTTTGAATCAACCTCCAGGGAGGGCCAAAAGGCAAAGCATCCCACCCCCCTACAATCTCCTGCAGCAGACTTGGTCAGTTTGGGTGCCTCTGCCCCTGTGCTGTGGGCTGGGTCAGCTCCAGCAGGACTTCAGTGTGGATTGCATCCCTCAATGTGATTACTGGGATTGTTTTAGCAGGGAATCAGAGGTGAGATCTTGCTCTATCCATGGGGGATGAATCAGGAATTGACCCATTCCCAGTAGTGGTTGGAGCCTGGATTACTCCCGGCAGGATCTGATTTAGGTCATCTCAGCATAAAGAAAGTAATCCCTTTCCCTCTGGATTCCTTGTTCATATGTGGGAAGCCCTTCTTCCTCTCCTCAGTGTACCTAAAGAGAAACCCAGAACATGTTTGGCTTTAAGCAGAAAGTGGAGGAGATCGGGAAAGAGCCAAAAATAGCCAAACAGCGACACCCAGCACAGGAAAATGTGTAAATCACCCAGATGGGAAAAGCCTCCTGGCTGTGGAAAGCTGCCAGCGCAGCCAAGCTGGAAAGGAGAGTCAGACCTTACAAAGCATGGCCAGTGAGCATGGGCTTGTAGCCCTGTCTGCAAAGGGAGAGATTTAAACACATCAGAATCAGTCATCTGCATACACATGGGTACTCAGGCCAAGACTTTCCCCTTAAGCAAAATCAAGCATTGTACCAGCTGTTTTCCCCTTGTTACCAAAGCTCTGCAGCACTGTCAGGCAGCATGGGGCATAGAGAATAGGTCAGCCTTCCCAAAGCCCTGGGGATCTCAGGGCACCAGGCTTCATCAGACTTCATGTTAGGCACAGGAAGATTCCGTGTCTGCTTCCAAGATTAGTCAGAACCAAAGCAGTCCCTGGGTGCAAGGAACTCACCTATTGGTCCGCTTCAATGTTGCAGGCCTCTGAGCAAGCTGTTATTCTGTTCTTGTTCGGAGGATTTATTGTAGTTCAAAGTCTGTCTATCTGTCTGTCTGGAGAAACAACTCAATGTGAAACCTCACCTAGTTAGGACTCTGACCTCTCTTCTCTGCCACTGATTTGCTCTGTAACTTCTGACCATGTCACTTAAGTCACAATTTCCCCATGTGCCACAAGGGAACAGGACTGAGGCCTCATTTATTCATTCTCTAAGCTACTGATCTGGAGATCCTGGCTTTGCCTTTCCTGGTCCAGACCATGGACAGTTCTATAATTTTGAAAAGGAGGATGCATCATCACATATAAACCAACACACATTTTCCTAGAGTTAAAAAGAAACTAGAAGCTTTATTAATATACTAAGGGCTCAGGGCTGTATTATTCAATTTAAGATTAAGGCAAAAACAAATATAACTTCATTGGAATGAGTTAAAAAAATCTGCAGGGCAGTAAAATAGGAGTTTCCCCAATAGGAGCAGCTAATAGACAGCAGAATTGCAAAACAAAGGATAGCTTGATTGGTGGAGCAGCAAGAGTTTATAAAAAAGAAAAGGTCCTTAACATCTGTGGAATGATGAGTTTAGAAGGATTAGGTAGATTATAATAAGCCATGAAATTAATTGACTCCCCCAGCACTGCCTAACCAGAAATGCTGCTGCCACTGCCAGGCAGTTGGTTTTAATTTTTGGGTGGAGCAGAAATCAAAGTCGGGAGCAAGTGCTCAGCCGTCCCCACCCTTCACCCCCTTCTGATCCATCCCTTGTCCTGACCTCTGTCCACTTGACATTCGGGATTTGATTTTCAGAGTTTCATTCTGCTTCTCTTTTGTACTATGTATTACAGTGTATAGGTTTTACCTTTTGCCAGATATGTTTTGGCTGTACTTCTCTGCCTATGCTTTTTTGGTGCTGCTTTGGGAGATAGGTTGTGCCTCTGCTTCTGCATATTACTAGATACGGATATTTTTTCCATTGTGTATGTATTCCTATTGTGCAAATAGCAAAGATGTCTGGTAGAATGGTTGCATAATTGGTTTCAATACATAACACAACAAGTTGTAACTTGTTATTTGTTGCTTATATTGTAGCCAACATCAGTTATGTGCATAAATGGTTTTAGTGCATAGCATCTTTTGGCTGTACTGTATACTTTGTAAACTAATTGTGCCCTCTTTAACTAGTTATTTCTTAAACTGAATAAGAGCTGAAATACTTGGTAGTGTCAACTTCAAGGCTGCTATTAGAGTCAGAAGTTCTCTGCCAAGTAAGGTAAGGAACTTTAATGAGATGCAGTTTGCTTAGCAGGTTGTTCTTGTAGGGGATGGGCCTTCTTTATACTGATTTCTTTTAAGTGCATGGTCATTTTACAGCCTGAAGGGAGTACATTACATTGGGTGTTTGACTTGAAAATAGCCTGATATTTAGAGGCGTTGAGCACCCAGCTGAAAATGTTGGCAACTGCAGGGCTTAAGGTGACTCAGTGTGGTACAAAACACTGAGTGACCAAAATAAATGGAAACTATGAGAATTTTGGCCATAATCTTTCTTCTTAAAAATGGTTAACATGAGGGAATAAAAATCCTAAATTAAGCTTCTCCAAACCATGATACTGATATTAAAATAATAATTTTAAAATATAACGAGGCTTGGTGTTTGAAACTTTCTGGTAGTTGAAACTTTTGGATGCAGTTGGATTACATTTTTCAGCTTTTGTTTTTGCAATTTTGGGGGTTATATACTTACTTTCCTTTTAATGAAAAAGTGAAATTTTCTCCCCCTGCAGAACTCAGGGATTTAGGAAAACACCAAATACTTTGAGATGTAAAATAAAATTGCAACTGATAATCCCCCCAAACATTCCACTATAAAAATCATGCATGAGTCCACCTGCTTTGATTCTACCTACACAAGTTAATTGCAGAACTGGTCTCTACTGCCACAGGGCTGTTCTACCAATTAATAAATGAGTGTGTGTACTGCTCTTTGACTATGTAAAACTCTGCTCTAAGTAGACTCATAAAATAATGTGTCATAAAATAGACATAATCATTCAATCATCATCAGGGAATAATGTTTTATATTGTCAGGCAAACTATGTAAAAATGCCTATATAAAATAAAGAAATCTAGAAGGGCATTTTCAAATTTCCTGTAGCTTCCACACTATCAAAAGAAGTTTCTTAGGGAAAGGAGACCAATCAACAAACAATTCAATTTGCAAAGAAAAACACCTAGTGCCACCTAGTGGAGAACAGCCAGCATCTTGTTATAAGCTCCGTTGCAATAATAGCAACAAATACTTGTAACTCACATTTAATATCAAAATTTGAAAATAAAAATAAAATGCTTATAAATGTCAGAACACCATTTTATTTACCAAATCAAAAGTGCAATTTGTTGCCATGTACTATGCCACTTTAGATGGAGTGTTTCAGACTTAACATACAAAATAAAATTAGACCTTCAAAACACTGAATAGGAAAACTTGGAAAAAATCCCTGGGTGCTGGTGATTCATTTGGTAGTGCATTCAACATGGGACCTGCAAAGACTTACACATGAGACTAATTTTATGTACTTTGAGAAGTCCCATTAAAGTAAATCCCTAAAAAGGAAAAGGTCCAGCAACATAAGCTGCAGTGAGTTTTTGAGACCATTGATGTTCTTGAAGATTTCTAACTAATGGGAAATCATACAAGCAATCTAATTCTAGCTACTGGGTATGGTTTGGTTCAACCATGCTCGTAGTATGGGAAACAAGCAAGAGGAATTTACCCTTCTGCTGGCTGACACCAACCCAGACATAGTGGGGATCACTGAAACATGGTGGGACCCAACATATGACTGGGCGGTGAATATCAAGGGCTATAGGCTGTACAGGTGGGACAGGACAGGGAGGAAAGGTGGGGGTGTGGCACTCTACATTAAGGAGGAATGCCCATCCTCATCAATTAGCAAAGAATCAGAGGAAGGGAACTCTGAAGTGCTCTGGGTTAGAATACAAGGCAGTTGAGGGGAGACTTAATGGTGGGGGTCTACTACAGACCACCCAACCAAGGGGAAGAACTAAACCAGGAATTCTTAAGCCAGTTCACAAGAGGTAGTTAGGTCAAAGGACATGGTCATCATGGGTGACCTGAACTTTCCAGACATCTGCTGGGAAGAGCAGTCAGCCAGGTCTGACAGCTCATGTAGGTTCCTAGCCCAAATGCAGGACCTCCATCTAACCCAGGAGGTGCCCAGCCCCACCAGGGGAGACGCCTTGTTGGACCTGGTGCTGGCCACAGGTGATGACCTGGTGAGGGGGCTGCAGGTGCTCGACCACCTGGGCAACAGAGATCATCGCCTGCTGGAATTCACCATCCAGTGCAAGGTGGCAAAGGCCTGCAGCAAGGCAGCAGCCCTAGATACCAGGAGGGTGGACTTCAGTGAGCTAAGGAGAATAGCTGGGGAAGCACTGAGGTCCCGGAGGGGGGGGAGCCAGGTGTCCAAGAAGAGTGGTCGTTCCTTAAGGAGACGATCCTCCAAGCCCAAAGGGAGGTAATCTCAACATGGATCAAAGGGGACAGGAGGGTGCAAAAGCCCCCATTGCTCACCAAATGCATCCGGGAATGTCTCCTAGCTAAAAAGGAGGCACACACCCAATGGAAAGGAGGGGCCATCACCAGGGAGGACTATACTGTGGCTGCTCAGGGATGCAGGGGGGCAGTCAGGAAGGCCAAGGTGGAGATGGAACTGGGACTAGCTTCCTGGATCAAGGACATCAAGAAGTCCGTTTATAAATATATAGGAGGCAAAAAGAAGGTTCTGGATAATGTGGGCCCCTGCAGGACACGCTAGGAAATTTGGTTGTCACACCAGAGGACAAAGTCAACATATTTAATGATTTCTTTGCCTCCATTTTCCTGAGCAGGGACCAGATCAGCCCCCCCGCACCAGGCCCCCCTTAGGCCCCAGGGGAGGTGCACCTAGGCCAAGGGTTAGTGAGGAACTAGTCAGGGAACTAGAGGGACTGGATGCATTCAAATTGGCTGGTCCGGATGATCTCCACCCCAGAGTGCTGAGGGAATTAGCTGAGGTCATGGCAGGACCCCTGGCATGGCTTTACGAGCACTCGTGGTGCTCTAGTGTGGTGCCAGAGGACTGGAAGAGGGCCAACGTGGTTCCCATCTTAAAAAAGGAGAGGAAGGAGGACCCGGGAAACTATAGGCCAGTTAGTCTTACCACAATCCTGGGCAAGCTTTCTGAGAAAATTATTCTGGCGCATATGCACGAGGGCCCAGCAGGGGAGATTATGCTTAGGGGCAGTCAACACGTGTTCATTAGCGGCAGGTCCTGTCAGACCAACCTGGTGGCCTTCTATGACCAGGTCACCAAATCCTTAGATGCAGGGGTAGCAGTGGACATA
>NW_017728912.1:39673612-39697935 GCF_001723895.1 Crocodylus porosus
GGGGGTCTTTAAGAGGAGGCTAGATGAACACCTTGCTGGGGTCGTTTGACCCCAGTACTCTTTCCTGCCATGGCAGGGGTTTGGACTCAATGATCTGCTCAGGTCCCTTCCGACCCTAGAAACTATGAAACTATGACATTAGTACTGTGCCATGTTTTAGTACTTGCTATGCATAAGTACTAAAACATGGTTCAGTAACCACTCATACTGCAGCGTACAGTCGGTGCACACTTAGATTCACTGGCTACATTGCTATAGCGGCATGCTGTAGCCAGGGAGTATGCTGCTACGGCTCTGTAGCTGGCAATTGCGTGTGGACCCACACGATTGCTACATTGCTGTAGCATACCATATGGTGTCATAGTGTGGCACTACATCACCGTAAGGGGACGTGTACAGACACCCACTATGTATACAATACTGTGGCCACTGCTGCTGACAAAATTGTATCTGACAGGCCAGAGAGAAACACTCAATCTTCCTTGGCAATTGCTTGGATTGAATTTACCTTGATAGGGTTTGGAAGTGTGATTACTGGAGAGCACATTTAAGTGCTCTCTAGTATGTATGCATCCATTGTATAAACATACATTTGATCCTCTTTATTATTTAGAAGTCTTTTTAGAGCCCTTATTATTAAGGCAAGGACACATGGAATATATATCTACTTCATTGTTCTACATGCAGATAGTCGAGTTCTGGTTGTAGACATCCAGGGACCCCGGCTGTTCCGTATTCCTTTGAAATTGCTTGCAGAGGTCATATTTAATCTTTGCAATTTGCCTACAGGTTCAGTTCAGCATGTGATAAGTTAATCCTTAAGATCTGTCATGATTAAAATACCATCACAAAGGACAAAAAAAAAAAAATATTCTAGCATATATTCCTGGAGAGCACATACATTTATGTGGCTTTTCTACACAAGTTCAGTAGTTTAAATACATCACTATGCTAAGGCAACCTAACGTGCAGATAAGGGTGCTAGATTCTTTTTCTGGTATCTGGTGGCGGCAGTATCTGGCATCAGCATCGTAAGTATTCATTAGCCAATTATACATCCTCATCATACCATTCAGACGAGCATCATGTAAATATATACATGATTGGCAGTAGTGTGTTAGGATGTTTGACTGAATTGCTGAATAGGAATTTCTCTTTGACTGATAGAAGCGTTTGGTCATGGACTAAGACTGTTGCTTGTTCACGCTCTCTCAGTTGCTAATTTTGATCTTTGTCTAGGATGTCACAGTGGGTCTGACTTAAGGCTACAATGTAAGTGTCAGTCTTTTGAGGGGTGTTCAGTGAGGTGAAAGGGCTGTGTGGTTTATGATCAGGTCAGCTTATTTTTTAATTTCCTCAGTGTTTGCAGTGACAGCAATACATTTTAACTTAACAATGTTTTTATGTGCAGCTCTACAATAACAACAACAATAGGGTTGGAAATACACAGATTTTTGCATGGCTGACTTCTGCTTTAAGTTATCCTAAAGAAGGAAGTCCAGGATTCATGGCTTCTTGTTGCAGAGGACTTTTTTTTTTTTAAACCACTGAGATTCTTTAAAAATGTATAATTTGAGCAGCAGTTATAAAAGCGTGACATTTAGAACTTGTTTGGATGATTAATTGTTAGAAATGTAACAATAAGTGGTGGCTAGCTTTTTAACCTTCATGCAAAGTATGAAGGGCAGTCAACAAAATATTTACTCTGCAGTGAACAAATGTATGTGCCACTTAAATACATATGCATTATATGCCATATACAGATAATGAGATTTACTACCACAGCCTTGTTTATGATGTGAATTCTGGCTGCAAATGCATAGTAGAGACTCCTTGTGGAGGAGAACTTCACTGATGTAAGTCCAACAGAAATATCTCCCATGTCAGCCACGTTCATGAGGTCCCCCAGATGGCCCTAGGGTGACACTCCACTGGCTTAAGTTCCATATTCTTATGCAAGTGCAATAACCTAGAGCTTCCCCAAGGCTGCCCTAATTCCAGTGTTAGGGCAGCACAGGAAAACTGTCTCCCTGAGGATAGTTTTTTCCCCCCTTTAGAGAAAGGCATGTCTTGTCATTGGGGTCTCAGATGCTACCCCAATACAAATCATTTTTATTAATAAATCAGTAACAGCATGGAATAGTGATTAAATGAAGTAGAGATTTGAGCACTTTTTCAGTAGTAGTTTGAAGGAAAGTCCAAATATCTCCCCTTTCAGTATGGGTTGGTAGTATGCACAAGCAAAACTCATATTTTCACAAATAACAGCAGTGAAACAGCCAGCAGGAACAATCAAGCAGTTTAGCAAATCTACACTTTCAAGTGCAAACCAGATGATTGCCTTAAGGCCCAATCCTGCTAACACTGAAGTCAATAGGAACTTTGCCTCTGGCTTCGAAGGGAACAGGTTCCCTTCATTAGTAAGCTTCCCTTTGAATAAACACAGCCTACCTTCCTGGCTCCATAAGGACTGTACAACAGATATAGTAGACCTAAACAGCTTTGCTGACAGGGCTTTATGGAGTGCTTATTTCTAACATGCATTCTCATTTATATATACATATTCATGTCATCTCTTGTTTTATGCCAGTAACTAGTAGATGCTGGATATACCAGAGGCAAGATTTGTCCATTAAAAGCCATGTACATGTTTTCTAAAAAATCTGTTGCTTGGATTTTTATTTAGTCTCCAGGAGGATTAGCAGTTTGTTTGCATGTCAGAGGAAAAACACAATCAGTGTTCCTCTTCCATCACTACAGTAAGAGGTCTGTCACCACTTCCATAACAAACCATCATTTTTATAGTATTTTATCCAGGATGTAAAAAAAAAAAAAAATCTACTCTGTGATTGAACTTACAGTTCCGATCAATTGTCCATACTTTGGACAACACTTTTTAAAAGAAAAAATAATCAAAGCTATTAATATTTTAAAATCAGCCATTCTGCTTCACAGTAATGTTGTTCATAATACATACCTTTATTACCATTGTAATAGTCAAGACTGATATGCTATGGCAGTGATCATTATCATATTAAAGCGGCATAAGGTGGTCATTCTTCATTTAAAGTGAATTTGCATGCTAATGTTTTCCACAGGAAAACCTAATAGATTCAAAATATTTGTTACAGACTACGGATTAAACATCAAAACACTGAAAAAAGAAAAAATTCTCAATTTAAGGTGTTTGGGATTGGCCCTTGACTCACTGATGGTGTAGAGTTCATTAGAGGTGGTTCTTCTATTATTATTTTGCACCACTGTAGTGTTGCTTTCCTCCTCTCTGTCCATCAGTCCTCTGGCTATTCTGTCTGTTGCTCAGCACACCAGGATTGTACCGCTTAACTGATTTAGAGTCTGTGGGGGAACTCTATCTCCATTATGGAATGAAAACATATTTCAAAACCTCAGAAGTTGTTGCGAAGTGGAGTTGTTGTTCCTTGATGAGCTTTTCTCAGGATCTAATTCAGGGTTTTCTTACTACCCAAGATTGGTGGCACAGCAGGAGAGGAGGGACTGGGATGTTATTCCTGCAGGGTTGCTTTTGAAGAACTAAGGGGATGTATAAAGCTAATTTGCATATATTCCTTTGCACAAAAATTTCAAACCACTTGCTATTAGAATGTCTTCTTGCTCTCCACTGCACACAAAACACAACCATCCTAGTAGTAGACAGCTAAGAAATAAGGGGGCTGCCATGCCCACAGGTGGACATGATTTTTTTTTTTAAAAAAAATACAACTGTCCCCTCAAAATAAGAAAGTTCCTTTTTTTCCCCGCCCCCGAAGGTTTTTTAAACTAACCATTTTAATTGCATTTTAAAAAATTAAAACAAACCTACAATGATATTTTTCTGTTTTGATATAAAAAAAAATTACTTTCTTGAAAATATAGTGAGATTTTTCAAACCCGAGTGTGATTAAGCTAATCAACTCACATTTGTAATAGATTTAAAACCTGAAAACTAACATATGGAATAGATGGAGTTTTCATCATGAAGTGGAATACTTCTCAAATAATTGTAAACATTGGATTTAATCTTTGTTAGAAAATTGAAATGTAATCTGAAAGAAAAAGAAAGATTCTGACCAGCTTTGTTTACAGAAGGTTGAGACAATATTAGTGTATACTGGGCAAAAATCTTAGCTTGTCCAAGAAGTTTCTTAACTTTGTTCTTTTGTTATCCCCATATGAGAGAAATTCACAACAAAAAGAGTGACCTCCTTATTTAACCTAAACCAAATGCCAGGAGTGCAAAAGATACAAACAAGAAAATCAAAGCTACAGCTCAAATTTGCCCCTTCCCCCTATCCCAGTGTTCCAAGTTTTTTTTTAGTCAGTCTGATTCTTCTCTTGCATTGTGTTGCACTGGTGTAAAACCAGTTGGTTTCAACTGAGTTACTTCCGATTTACACCAAGTTGAGATAATTATCAAACCTACTGTTTCCACCTATGAAGGGCTTGATGTAGAAGGAAACAGCTGCTAGTCTGTGGAAGCTCTACAAGGATAGTTGCTGGCTGCATAACAGCTGGTTGTGTTCCCTGTTGTTTTCTTCTGCAGAGCACAGTCTCTTCCTCTCCACCTGTTTGGAATGTAGTGAACTAACATGTAGCAAAAGAGGATTTCAGGAATATGGAACATGTTCAGGACTTCCCCCTCCCCTGCCAAATTCCTTGACCATCAGGGTATGCTCCTTCCTGGCTGACTGGACACCAATCAGGCAAGAAAGAAGAACTTTGCATTGGTCAGCATTAGAGGACTGTAGCTGGACATTCTCTGGTTGACTAGTGCAAAAGAACACAATACTTAAATTTAGTAAATATATAGCTCTAGGTGTCATTTGTCTGAGTAACCATACACTGGTGAAATATTTAATATAGTTAAATATCAGTAGTCCTTGACCAAATTTCCAACTGCATTATAACTACAATCTGTCCAGTGGTAGGAATGCTAATGTATACTGTAACAGGGGACCTTCCTGGGGCTGGTCTGCCATTGGCCTGCCCACCTGTTTCTGCGCCATCTGCTCACCTCACTCTTTTGCCACACCTTATTGTTTCTTAATTGCTTCCAATTAGGTGGGAGGCTGCCTGTTCTTGCCTCAATGCCAGGGGGTACTATCTGCGGCTGTGTGTGTCCCATATACCACAGTCCAAGCCTCACAGATGGCATCCAGGTGACAATACCCCTGGCCTACAGCTGGGCCAAGCTTAGCCCTTGTTGTCAGGCCTCAGACAGACATGCATTCATACCACCTCTCTCATGAGGGCCTCTCACTCCACCCCCCCTTTCACAGGGTCTTTTTCATGCATCAAGAACTTACACAGCCTTGCTCTCTTGGAGCAGTACCTTTTGGCCAGAGGCTTTATCTAGTGCACACCTTGGGTGGCAGATGTACCGTCTTTTGGGCCTCTCCCACAACCCTCACCGAGGTAGTGGCCAGCCAATTAGCCAGCTAGAGCCAGGCTTGCCCTGGCCCCTCCTAGGGCAACTCTACACCAGCTCTCACACAGATTGGGTTCCCAGCTCTCTAGTTTTCCCCCTTACAGGGGCTCCACATCTTTACTCCTTCACTTGGGTCTACCCTTACTGGGTCTCCACATCTTCTACCCCCTCACTGGGGCCACAGGGCTTCCCTCCTGAGTCGGGGCTCAGGTAGCCATGCCTGGTCCCAACTGCTACCCAGAGTGATGTGGGAGCTAGGGGTTATTGAGGCACCCCAACCCACCTTCTGCTGGGGTGGTAACTGATCTGGTATTATCCTGGAGGCTCCCACTGGCAGCCCCACCAGGCCACCCACTCCCAGGAAGGTGCAGTTTTAAGTTAGGCCCAGGACCAAGAGTCTCCTGCTCCTATCTGTAGGTGTTCTCATACAGCAGCTCAGCCAGGTGATGTTACCTACCTAGCTGCCAGCACCAAATTATTCCGTCTAAATAGGCAGTCATGGTTCTAAAGTGGCCACAGCAATCGAGCACCTGCTGGCTGCTTGACTTGGCCCTTAAAGTGGCAGGTACCAATAGTGCCCTGCCACATACAGCATTCTAAATTATTTCACTTGAAGACTTCAGTGTCCAAACAACTATGGTACCATTTACTTACTACCGTTTGTGGCAAAGTGGGGCTCCCCGCCTAGCCGGTGCTAGGTTACCCATTTGCCTTTGGGCATGCCTCCCACCTGTTTTGTCCCTCACACCTTGTTCTTATTAGTTAGGATGTTAATCAAGTGGGAGGCTGCCCTTTTTTTTGCCCCAACACCAGGAGGCATTATCTACAGCTCCAAACCTTCCCTACACTGCAGCCCATGCATCACAAATGGCACCCAGCTGTTAGTCACACCAGCTCCACACTGGGCTCCAGAATCCTCCTGTCAGGACCCCCCTTTGATCCCTCTGCTCAGGTGGCCCACTCTGCCATCATTTGGGCTACCGAGCTCCCTGTAGCTATCTCCCCTCTCGGGCGTGGTCCTCCCAGGACCTTTGGCCACAAAGGCCCCAGCCTCACCTCCAAGGCCAGGTGGGACCCCAGGCCCTCAGCTCTGGGCATCCTTTGCAGTGGGTCCCTGGCCCCTTTTGACCTTCCTGATCCTGGCCCCAGCATCACAGTCGAGGGGGTACTCTACCTCCGGCCTCTCTCACTAGACCCACTTCCTCCCTCATCCTTCCTGGATGTGGGAGCTGGGGTACCATACACCATGACTGTGCTCCAGGGTCTCACAGGGGACTCTCCCTCCCGCCCCCGGAGCAGCAGGTTGTGGTGCTCCTTAAGATCTTACTTTTAACCCACACTCGGCCTCCCAGCAGTGAAGGACTTACCAGGGTCAGGACTTACCCCTCTCTTGGGCTGAGCCCCCTTTATAGTATCATAGTTATTAGGATCTGGAAGGGACCTTCCAGATCATCAGGTCCAGCCCCCTGCATTGGGCATGAAAGACTACTAGGATTGGATGACTCCAGCAAGATGGGCATCAAGACATCAGTGTCCTTGAGATGAAAAATGGTGGCAGGAGTGCTTGAAATAAACTTGTTCAATGAGCTTTAATTAAAGCACCCCTGCTGCCATTTTTCAGCATGGGGATACTGATACATGTGATGCTTTTAGCACTTTAATTAGAGCAGCTCTCAGAGGATTAATGGTTGTTTGTGAATGCAAGGGATTCAGTGGCCCAAGAGGTCTTCTTAAGTCCTGTATGCCTACACCAAACCTTCACCCAATGAGTAAGCATCCTGAATAATGTGCTTCCAGAAAGTAAAGCTTGATCTCATTCAACCTAGCAGCAATATGTGGCCACCAAGCTCTTAAAAATAGAGGAAAGTTAGACTCCTGCTTAAAGAATATCACTGATTTAATACTTAGTCACATTATCTTATGACTAATTTCTTGCCTTGTAGAAGGCATTAAGAGCA
Organism: Crocodylus porosus; assembly: GCF_001723895.1. NCBI lineage: Eukaryota > Metazoa > Chordata > Crocodylia > Crocodylidae > Crocodylus > Crocodylus porosus. The sequence continues at coordinate 39,681,017 of NW_017728912.1, forward strand.
AAGTGTTATTTACTTGGCTTTTGGCCCAAACTTCAGCCTCAGGCATCTGAAGACCTACCTGGGCCTACTCCCTTCACTCAGGGCTCCACACCACCCCTTCCACTCAGGGCTACTCACCTCTTCCCCCTTCACTTGGCTACCTGAGCCTGCTGGGGATGCCCCAGTAACCACCACCATGCTTGGTCCCAGCTTTCCCTCTCAGAGTCTTACACCCCTACAGGGCTCAGGTGGCTGCAGCCATACCTGGCTCCAACTGCCTCCAGTTTCATGTAACCCACCCAAAGGTGAGGGCTAGGATTAAGGCACCCCTACCTACCTTTCACCAGGGTGATAAATTAGCCTGGCATTTCCTGGAGGCTCCCATGCTACCAAGAGCCCCACCAGGCTACCCACTCCCTGCAGGGTGCAGTTTTAGATCATACCAAGGACCAGGAACCTCCAATCCATCCCCTGCCCTTACCTCCAGGATGTTCCAGTAGCCTTGTAGCTAGACAATATTACTACCTGCCCAGCAAGTAGGGAACTGAGCTCTTTATATAGGCAGCCAGAGCTCTAAAATGGCTGCCTTAATCAAGCACCTGCTGGCTGCTTAGCTTTGGTCTTAAAGTGACAGGCACCAACAGTGCCCTGCCACATTCTTTTATGAGGGAAGCTCCATTTTCCTTTAGAGGACAAATATGGATGACTCTACTGTGGCCTTGTTCAGTATGCAAAAGTGAAATAAAAAACAACTGCTGAACAGGAAACAACTGAAATCAGTGGAGCACGCTGCGAACAAATAGTGTTCAGTCATTTCCATATAATCCTGACATTCTCCAGACAACATCTACTTCTTTACAGCTAAATATCGTGTACTGTGTATTTTGTCCATGGACGTGCATATCGTTTATTTTAAGCATGCAATTCATGCAGTGATTTTGCACATGTATCTGAAAGAAAATTATGGTTTATTTATATTGAAGTCTCACCCAGAGACCCCAAGTGAGATGAGGGCCTCATTTGGTTTGAGTAAGAGACAGTTTTTGCCTTGTGATTTAAATGGAAAACAAGGACACTGGGTGGGAGAAAGCAACCATAATTATCTCCGTTTGATGGATTAGGGAAAGCAAGGCATAGAAGGATTAAGAAACTTCACCAGAGACAGGGTCACACAGGGAGGTTGTGGTGCAGCTGAGTATTAAACCCAGGTCCTCAGGCTGGTGTCTCACCACAACAATATTTTTCTTCTGATCTGAATAGCTTAACACAGCTCTGTTTTTATTAGTGGATCAGATAGGTTTATTATGACCACCTTTTTGCATGTTTCCTGGTTTTTCCAAAAAAAAAAAAAAAAAAAGGTTGGAAGAGAAACAATAACTAAAATACGTTAATATCACTAAAAGACTCTACTTAATTTTTTCTTTTCTGTATCAGCTTGTGTGCCAATTAACTGGGATGTTACAAAATATTATGGTTTATTATGCTGTAGACATAGAGTAGATCCTAAAGACATATGCTGTTCCATTTCAAAGGGTAGAGGCTGGGGGAAGGAAGCCTTCTGCTTACATTTGCTTTAAGAAATATATACAGATAGTGTACCATAACACAGTTTACAGTTCTGCTAGAGAGAAATCTAACCATCCACTGCTCCCATCCTGCCAGACATTGGTGGTATGGGGAACAGGAAAAAGACAATGTACACATTTTAATCTTAAACTAGTAAGTTCAACCGTAGCCCTCAGAGACACAGTTGTTTTAGTCAAACTTAGTGAATTTTTGTATAGATGTTAGTCAGCCTGAATGTTAACGCTGCATTTATATCCTTACCATTTAAGAATGGAATACTTACACTGACAAATTATGTCTGGTATTGGCTAGCATTGATACCAATGCTGTGGAAGGGTCTCAGCATTAAAATGCTGACCTGTGGAGGAATATAATATCCCATCCCACAAGCTGAAGGCACTTTGCCAGAAGTGCTCACTGATATCAGTGGGCACTGCATCCAGGCTTATAAGCGTCCTGCCTCTGTGTGACCTTTTTTCTCCCGCTGTGACACAGCTGGAATAAAAGTGCTCAAGCCAGAACAATCTGAGTTTAAAAAGAGAGAAGTGTGGCTGGATAATCTTCCTGAGGGGCCCTTGGAAACCATGGAATTCATTATTTCTAGGTCTGTCCTCGGAAGAGAAAAGCTGGAAAAAACAAATCCCAAAAGCTCAGACATCAGCAAGGAAACAAAAGAAGCTAAACTATTGACACTCTTGGGCCTTTGTGGAAACCGGAGTGGTGTACAGTAGTCAGATGGAGTACTCAAGCACCAGTGTGTGGTAAGTGATGCTGGCAAATGCCTGGTTGTATATTGCATAATGTGGATTGAGTTATTTGGACGTCATTTTTGATATGCTTATACTTTTGTGTTTCGTCATGTGTCTAAATCTTGTGAACATACTGAGACTGCAAGATGCGTGTATCTCTTACAAGGTAATCCTATCAGATGGGTCTGTAGGTGCAAAGAAGGACATAGCACTCAGTATAGTGCTGTCCTTCTAAAAAAGATTTTCAGTATGCTGCTGTTAACCTACAAGAACAGATATTAAAATTCATCTCATATTTATTGAATTTAAGGATTAATATTTTCACAAGTATGCCAAGGGTTTTTTTTTTTTTTGCAATATCAGATGTTTCAATACATAACATTTTTGTTAAACACTTGTGTTCTATACTAGTCAACCCAAAATTCATGCTTAATCTGATAATTCTAGATAGTTACCAGCCCCCACACCTGTTGCGTTGAATCCTAAGAATTCATTACTCATTGTCTGATTTCCCTAGTGAACTATTAGTGCTAGGTTTTGAACATTGTTTTACAAAGCAGTACCTTTCACATGCTAACTGCTGATGTACTTTGCATGTGCACAAACAGAAGGACATTTTGTCATTTTTCATTCTCCCATGTGGTTTTGACTGTTATAAATATGTTTACAAACATTCTATGACTCTGTTAATATTATAAGATAAATCCAGTTGCACATAAAAATAGCATTATAAACACAGTGTACCTTCTCTACAAGGCCATCTGTTATAAGGTTACTGTCACCTGGCTTCCAGTTGAATTGAGACCGATTATAACATTGTAAACATGCATAATGCTACAAACCAATTGTTTTTGCTATAAACAAAAATCTTACAGTGAGCACATTGTGGCTGAAATTAAAATCACTGATGTTACACACAAGCTTTTTAATAGAGTGGGGTTTTTTGTTTGTTTAGATCATTTGGATTCATCTTTTTTATATTCGAATAACATGCTGTATTTCTTTAAACTTGAATTTAAGATTCAGTTTAACTTTAACATTGCCAGATTTTCTCTCAATTTAAGGGAAAAAAACATCAAAATAAAACATTTACAAAGATGCAGCCTCTGTATGGTACATGTAAGACCTTTTTATTCTTTTTCCTCCTAATACTCAAATTTAAGAAGCCGGCCTTTTTAAAGAAATATTTAATTTTAAAAAGTGTCTCTCTTCTATGCAAATAAATATGATAGTGCTGGTGTGTAAAGAGCAGATGAATAATTCCTTCCACTCTAAGAAGTCAGTTCTATGGTTGTGTTTTTCAGGTAGTTCAGACTAGAAGTCGTGATACTCATCCCTTTTGACCTTGAGCTATAATAATTTTATTTTAAAAGGCTAACTTTCACAGATTTATCTTCTCATTTACTAAAAGTTTCTGCCATATCCAGGTTTGGAATAGTTTTGAATAATTTAAAAGTAGTCTTAGGGGTTTCCAAAATTACTTAGTATCTGGGCAGTTACAGCTATATCCAGCGAGCATTGAAGCAAGTTGAGGATTTGAAGCTGTAGCTTAATTTAGCTTCTGTTTTTATTTTTTAGTGTTGTTTTACATCATATCTATACCTGAAAGATTTTTAAAATAAAGTAAAAATACTAAAGCAACTGATGAACTCCACTGGTAACAAACAGAGGGTGTCTGACTGACAGCTTGGAAATGTACTTCATTAACATTTCATTGTGAAGACAAAAATATCAAATGTGCCTTGGCTGTGATTTGATTATGTTGTCTCAGCCATGGTGGGTTAGGTCAGGACACTGAGGATGGGTGTCCTTCAAGGACATCCTTCAAGTGCTGTGAGAAATGGCATTCATGAATCATTAGGTGGCTCTTCCCCGTGTTTCGGTGGTGAACAGATACTTCAGCAGCTGGTTGGGGTGATCTGTGCTGCAATTAGTACCGTCTTCGAAATAGCCTGTAGAAAAAAGCCCCAATCACTTTTGATCCTGAAAAAGTCCCTGGTACTTTTATCAAAGATCAGGAAATTAAATCTATCGGGTAAGTAAAATCTCTGTCTAAATACCTTCTGTGTTTTTTACTGGATACAACCTTCTTTTTCAACTTTTTGTCATAAATTCTTGACTACCGTTTATAGTGATGCTGAACCCTTATTACTATCCATTCTAGGAGTGACTGCATTTCAGTTTCTTTTTTTTATAGGCCTCAGTTCAGGGAATCACTTAAGCACATGCTTCAGATTTAGTGCATGTGCCATTCCCCAGTACAGAGGCTTTCTGGAATTGGGTCCTTAAGGCCCAATCCAACCCCATTAGAGCCAGCGTAAAGATTGTACTGGGATTTAGTTCAAGCCAAGAACATGGAATGTGCTGCGGAATCCTTCAAGGTTTGAAGTTTGAATTGCATTATATGTATACAAGATACATTCTTTGTTCTATTTTCAAAGTTCAGCTTCAAAGTTCAGGAGTTCAGTTTTCTCCTGGGTGCCAGTAACCAGCTCTCCTGAGTTTCATAGTTAGTAGTTAGTAGGGTCAGAAGGAACCTGAGCAGATCATCGAGTCTGGCCCCTGAGCTATGGCCCTACACTCCCATTTGTTTTCCTCCTGTTCCATATGTACCTAAAGAAGGACTCCTGTTGTCCTGGATTCCCATTGCTAATCTAAGTTCGGTCGCTGCTTTAGCCTGTTTTATCTGTTCCCTGCAAATGTGGGCCATCATGGAATAGTCCTCCTTAGGGCCTTCCCCAAGCTTCCACTGTTTATAAGGCTCTTTCATTTTTCTTAAGAGGACTGTGATTTTCCTGTTTAGCCAAGAGGACTTCCCAGCCCTTCTGCTACCTTTTCTCCACATGGGAATGGACTTCTTTTGTGTTTCAAGGATCATGTTCTTAAGGAACAACCACTCTTTGTGCACACCTTTCGCCTTCAGTCCCTAATCCCACAACTCTTGCCCTATTAGTGACCTAAGCTTTCTGAAATTATCATTTTTGAAGTCCAAGACTTCAGTCCTGCTATCCGATTTGTCTGCCTTACATTGGACAGTGAACATGATGGTTTCATGGCTGCTATCCCCTAGACTTCCCTCTATATTTAAGTCAGTCACCAGGTCATCTTTTTTGGCTAGGACCAAGTCTAGCAGAGCATCACTTTTGGTTGGCCCATGCACCTTCTGAGTCAGGAAGAGCTTCTTGACACAAGTCAGGAAGGCTCGTGACAGACCTATTAGAACATGCATGAGTGTATACCTTCATCTGGAACAAACCAAAAAAGAAAAGCTATGAGTGAGCAATCAGAAAATGATAGAATTTCCACATTTGTTCACAGCTAAGTTGCAAATGCAGCTTTCTTATGAGGAAAAAACAGAAGATGCTACTGAATTCAAAACCCTAGTGTAATTTTTTCTTAACATGAAGATTTTTAGCCTAAAGCAAATATTCATCAGTCTTCTACTGCCATGTCCATTTCCCAGAGAAGCCCAGCTTGCTCATCCTGTTATACTGCTCTGAATTCAGGTTTCTGCTTTCATACCATCGCTGCTGTTTGCTTTGAAAAGGATTATGATTTGCTTATCTGAGGCAAGATGTTGGCCCTGGCATCTGGAGGGATGGAGAGGTCCACACTGTAAGCAGAACCTTCAGGTGGAGTTCCACATGAGTCAATAAATGCAGACAGCACAGCATTGTGCCCAGCCAGTGGTTAGGCAAGAAGCAGGCCCATTTTCCCAGCTTTATCCTATCTCTCCTCACCTACCTTTTGGATAGCTAGCTCTGATAAAGGCATGGGATCAAGGTCTGTTTGAAGGACTGGTAACAACCTTTGTGCTTGTGTACTGGTTAGGTGACACTGGGCACATCTACACATATATTAATGCACTGTATTTACTGAGCATTAAGTTTACTACCTGTGATAACAGGCCCAAACTCAAATGTGCAGTAATCGCTGCTATTGTGGAGGAGCACTGACACCCATCTTTAAGTGACACTAATGCACAGTAGATTAATTCTACTGAGCATTAGTGTATTAGCATGATTTTTGCTGTGGTGTGCTAATGCGCAGTAGAATTACTCCACTGCACTTTTAGTGTCTCCTGTAGGGACAGCCACTCTTCTGCTTTTCTGCCCAGTCTGACATCAGCAGTGAGTCTTCATTACCATCAAAGGCAAAGAAAAGGAAAGGCCTTGTGGAATGCTGCACATTCTGTTTTAAGATCCTCTAACCTTTTTTTATCTTTCAGCTTCTAGAAATTGGTGTGTCTGCTTCAGAGCTGGAAGCCTAGAGGGTAAGAGTAGAGTGCCCTTCTTGGACCACTGTGTTCCAGAGTGTTATTTTGAATGCACACTTTCAAGGTAAATCTAGAAACAGAAAAAAATGTATTCTCATTAGCCACTTGGCAAAGAGATTAGCTAGGGCATGGTAGGTCTTGAAACAACTGACTAATTGTGTAACTGAAGTGAAGTTCTCCTTCGGAGATCTATTCCTTTAGTTAGCTTAAGGTAGTCACAGAGTAGATTTTAAACTAGGGTGGTGATAGATGTCCTGCTGTGATAAGTTGATGTAAGTGCCTCTTCTAACTTTGTCAAATATTTCATCTAAATACCATCAAGATGAATATGAAAAATGAAGGAAAACAATCATGTGCTTTTATTTTTCAAATATAGTAGCCCTGGTATAAAATCTATTTCTAATTAAATAATAATTCATAGCATTTCTATAGCAACTATTAATTACTCATGAGCGAATCTCATTTACAGCAGTAAGATTAAAATATATTCTTCTAATATTTAAAGTCCACAATTCGATTCAAGAGTGTGTGGCTTGGCATGCACATTTAAATGGATTAATACATTCTGTAATATGACAGTGATTATTTTTATGACTATTAATAGAAAGCATTCAGTCTGAAGCTAATGCAGACTACACCCGCAGTACTTGTACTTAATTACAGGCAAATTGCATTTTATAAAAACCAGCCACTCTGCATTATTCGGCAGAAGTCTGCAATAACGTTCTGTGACGATATCGTCAACAGAACTGTACAGTATCTCTGCTGGAACACTGCTTGGTAGGACTCCAAGAAACACCTTCCTGATCAGTTCAAGTTTTCAGGGTTTTTTTGTATTCTTCCCGCATTCCACATGATTCATAGACCTGGCAAGGAACAGCTTTGACAGCTTTCAGTTCACATGTATTGAAGCTGAGGAACCTTGAAACAAAGTCCCATTACAATTTCATCCTATCACTTGTACAAACTTGCATTGGCTCTAAGGGAATTCCTAATGCAGGGCTTAATATTGCTAAGCTTGGCTGTGTTATTTATCTAAACACTGAAATCTGTAGAATTAAGCTAACTTATACCATGTGAGGATCTGACTCAGTGTTTATATGAGGGTCTGGCCAGGATGCAGGTGGCTGAGGCTGTGGATAGGACCTGGGGGACAATATGGAGGTTAGCAGGGCAGGGGCACAGGTTACCAGAGCCAAAAGGAGCAATCCAAAAGACATAGCCTGAGATGTAAGCCAAGGTCAGAAACCAGGGGCTAGAGAACGAGTGGTGAGTTCTAGGGAAAATCCAAGATCAGTGTCAAGGAAGCCAAGCTGAGTCAGAATACCAGAAAAACCAGAGAGAGCAGAACCAGTGCCGGAATTTAGGAGAGACAAAAGAGGAGGGTCAGAAAAGGTTAAAGGCAGGTCAGAAGTCAGGAGAACCAGGGAGAGCTGTGAACGCAAGGCTTGCCAGAACAGACTGAGGCTGTGTGAAGGTGTGCCTGCTGCAATCTATCATCTGGGGTTCCACAAAGAGACCGCGGGTAATGGCAGTGGGCCGAGAGGTGGTGCACCACCATTGTTGGGCCAGGTTGCCTGGCTCTGAGTCAGGGCTTCTGGCCAGGGGTAGGGCTTCTGTGACAAAAGAAGTGATATGAAAAGGTTAATGACTTTAGGAAGTTTGAAAACCACTGCTTTACAGAATTGGGACCTGAGCCTGGAATTACTATGAGTCCTCGTCTTGAAGCAATAATGAACAAAAGTAGTCTCATATGTTCTCATTGTATTGTACTCACTGAAGTAATTGAAAAGCATAAAAGCATCTTCCATAAATGAAGGTTGTAACCTTGAGCCCTAAGAGTCCTTAAAAAACACATAGGCTTCATTTATTGTTTATCCCTCTTGTTTAACTTTCAAATTATTTACATACTTCCCTTGGTTTCCACAATATCCCATTGTGATGGCATCTAACTCCTGCTCTTTTAAAATATGTATATTTTTGATGGAGTATTTTCATAACTTGAGTAGTATCTTGCAGCATAGTGAACTAGGTGAGGTACAGACATGCCAGACTCTTTCTCTAAGTACAGAAATCAAGAGATGATGCTGGACAAGTCCTCAAATACCTGGCCAGCTTTCAGTTTGTACTAATAATGGACCATTGCTTTAATAATGTATATAATAATATACATTTACACTAATGTATGTTAAGAATATACTTTAATAATAATCCACTTCTGCAGAGTGTGTATACGGTGCAACCAGAGCTGTGAGCACAGCAATCTGGGGAGGATTTGAATAAGCCACCACCATACAGCTTTCTCCTCACAAAAAATGTAAGCATATTTCATCTTGCATATTTCACAAGTAGTTAAAGTGGGAGGATGGGATCCTGGGATCCTATTCTTTGTAGGTTCTCTGTAGGATATCCGTAGGATCCCAAGGCAAGAAGCTTTTTCTCCAGAGAAATGCAATGTGTGTTTTTCTCTCATGATAAAACTTTCAAAGAATAGTGATCCAGACTAATTTGTTATATTGTCTTGATCATTTTAGAAAAGTTCCAGTGGCAGTTGTTCCTCTGAACTTGCTGTCAACCTCCACACACACACACTGAATTAAAGTAGCCATTTTATGGAAAACATATTAATCAAGTGAGAAGTTGAGAATGAATAATGATTTTTGTTCTGAATCACAATGGATCTATATGGCAGCAATAAATAAAGCAGAATAGCTTGCAAAATCATTCAGCATTTCATGTCAGACTTCTCATAGATGGCAGGAAACACAGTTCATATGAAAAACTGCTTGGGAGTATATCTGAGAGCATGGTTTTAGAGCACTTAATAGTTGGACAAATCTGTCCACAAATCTGATTTTTTTATTAGTGTATTGTGCACACTTGTCTGCTTGACTTGCAAAGGTTCTATCCAGGGTCTTGTGCTGTAAAACCAAGAATTGTTTTACTATGCAGGACTGTGCCTTTGCAAATTTTACATTCAGTTTTAGTGAAGCTGGAATTAAAGAGCTTGTATTTGAAGAATAATAAAGAACTTTCTTTCAGATCTTTTTTAGCTAATATCCTTCCTGTACAAGTTTAAAAGTTGTCACCAAATATTCTACATCTGATCCTGATCTCATTTCCATGTATTTTAGACCAACATACTACCAATGACTTCTATATGACATACCTATTTAACATCTGTGTATGTTTGTCAGTATTTAAGTACTGTTAAAAAGACACCAGGCCACATCTGCATGTATGCATACATGTGCAACTGGTGCATGAATATATGTATATGTGTATGCACAACATGTTTATATGTGTAGGTATATCTATTGCTATATATGATAATCTTTGTTTAAAATAATAATTTAAATAAATTCATTAAAAAGGACCTCACAATACCACACTTTGCAAGTACCTCAACCTGGGGTGTTGCCATTTCTTATATGCTAGACTTTCACCTTCCTATTTAAATCCAATTACATTGACACACACTTTTGCCTTATTGCTCATGCAATTCATAGTGTGTGGACAGTAGCTCTGAGTCACTTAACATAGAGATTAGGCAGCATTCATGACACTCTAAGACAGTTCAACCCTGACTCAAAGCCCATTGACCACAAAGTGAATGTTTGGAGCAGGCCCCAAATGAAGCATGGTAAAGAAATACGACAGTTACAATCAGCTTAATCAAAGAAATAAACAAAGGTTCTTAAATCAAAGCTGAGGCTGTACCAGTAATTATACTGAGCATGATTTTGTACCTTGGCATGCCAAGCCAGTTCTTATGTGCAGACAACAGTAGCAAAGTTGTGATCTAGACATAGGAGCTTTAAATCTGGGAGAGTGTAAGAGCAGTTATAATAATGAACTTTTTTTGGCTGAGATGGTCTAGTTCAGGATTTCCTAATGTGAAAAGAACTTTCTGTCTTGGCTTTAGTAGAGGCAAACTGCCTTAGAAAGGGGAGAATATGTTTTGTGCTCTATCAGCCTGACAAATGGAGTGTCACTCTGAGGTCTCATTCTGCACCATGGCACTACATGACAGTTGCTTTTGTTATATGGAAGAAATATGGCTGCTATCACTAGTGAAGCACATGATGCGAGTGGCTGAGGGTTATTACTCTAGTAATGGGAGAACAAGGGGTGATCATTATTTCCAAGCCTGCAAAACTTCAGCACCATTGTGTTCAGAAAGGGAACCTGTCACTGCCCTATGCATCAGCAAATGCAATCACCTCTGTTAATTTATAGCTGTGGCTGTCCCTAGAGAGACTGATGGGCCTGATCCATTGCCCACAGGACTTTCCATTGACCTCTGCAGGATTCAGATTAGGCCTTTGATTCTTCAACTAAAAGAGATGTTTTATATCTAAAGGGATCTTTTCCCCTCACACCACATGCTAGCACTGAAATAACTTTGTCTTTTGCCCAGATGGGTATACCTTGGTGAATTATGATGGGAAAGGGAGCAAGCTCCTTTTGCAGCTGCTGGCTATCATCTCTCCTAAAAGCTGGCTTCCCCATAGCCTATAGATTTGCAATACAATATCTTTCCTCCTTGCTAAATGTTATAGTCAAGCTCTGCAAAGCCCTGGTTGTAGTTAAGGCCAAATAGTTCATTATGCGACGGCAGCAGTAAGGCCAATAAAAAGGTATTCTGTAATGGTAACCTGAAGCCCAGACGCAGCTAATTTGTTTCAAAAGCACAGACAAGTTAATTCTCCAGATTTATACACCCTGAAAGCCCCAGCACCTGTTGCAGGACTTTTTGAGTCAGAGGAGATGACACTCCAATGACTCCTGTTGTCTTTAAATACTCTCAGCAATGACAAGAATCACTTGGTTGGAGAAAATAGTTGAAAATGCAAACCTATGTTTGGTATTTCAAAGCATGTCTTAGTTTGGGGACTCCTCCCTCCCCACCGTTTCTTCAGGCTGGCTAAATTCCCAGTGTTTTCACAACCAGTTCAAGTCTGTAAGAGTTCTGCTTGCTTCAAGACAGTAGCATTTGCCCCTTAAATGCATTTGCTTGTTCAATTTCTGTGTGGGTTGGTGTTAGCTGGAGGCAATTCCAGTTCACAATTGTATCTGATTTAGGAATCACTTTTCAGACCCAGATTCTTGTATATATGCAGTCAAAACAGAATCTTACGATAGAAGATTCATATGTTGAACAACTCATGTCCTTAAATCATGCCAGTTTATTCTCTTATCTTCTTAATTGGGCAACATTAAAGGAATCAAGATTAACCATTAATAATTAAGTCAAAATCTCCTTTTGCTTCTTTCCTGTTGGCTTAAATCAAATGTAACTGCATTAATTCTGATCTTGCAAACTCTGCTGTGCTTGCACCACAGGAGAAATTGCTGGATGTAATCTAAAAGGCTGGTGTAAAACTGCTTGAGACCACTTCAAGATGCTGCTTAGTTTTCTGTAAACAGATGGGCAGTGTTGTGTGGTAGATTTCCTATCCCATCCTCTGCTATTCTGCACCATCCACTGGAGATGTGTTATGTCCTAAGCAGAGCAAGACCCGGATCAGGGATGTGAGGGGCAAAGGCAGGCTGTTCAGGGAGGGGATTTACACAGGGATTTGCAGTTCCCCTTCCTTAAAGCATCAGCAGCTGCAGCAAGGGGGGAAGGTGCGCTAGGAAGGCTGTGGAACTTGATCCACTCTCTTGCATCTTTTAAAGACAGAGCTCTGTGCACCTGACCTTCAAAGGGGCCCAAGGTCTGAGGGGTGCTCTTCAGCAAGCAGGAGGCCCAGTTTGCAATCAGCTGGTCAGAACTATTTGGTATGCTTTCTGAACTCTCTAAAAAGGCTTTAAATAGCCAGGGCAATAAGGCTGCTCTTTAAGTTTATTATTGCTATTTTTTTTCAGAACCATGCATGTACAGACAGAGAGACAGACAGAGCAGAGACATAGATGAACAGAATGCTGGGTAGGTGACAGAGACAAGTGAGAAAGAAGTAAGCAGATAGCTAGAAAGACAACTAAGCAATTAGACAGAGGCTCTGTCATTATTAGTTATTTTATTGGTTATGCTGCTGCTGGATAATGCTTAGGCACTGACCAAGAGCAGTCCCCATGGTGCTAGGTGCTGCACATACAAGACTCTATGCTGATTGGCAACTATGGTCTTCTACTAACCATACATTAATATTTTGGAAAACTCTAAAGTAATAATAACTATCTGCCACCACACAGCTTCTGATAGTTTAAACTAAATTCTTTCTAAAACCACCAGCTCTTCCCATATTTAACAAATGCTGGTCATGAGTCAGGAAGCATATTACCAGGCTAGAGGACTGTGGTCTGTTTGAGAGGATATGTCCAATCTAGTGAGATGCTTGCCCTTCTTGCCAGATGTTGCATGTCTCAGCACTCAGGCTTTGGTAGGGAGGGAATCTTGTATTGACAACTTCTGTCAGGAGTCAATAAGCTGTCATTCAGTCGCCAATAGCCCCAAACAGGTGTTTGCTGTCAATAGGAAAGTCTCCCAGGCTTTGCTTATTGACAGCTCCCATGTCACTACTTAGTGTTTCCATTGACAGGTGTTTCTCTCTATAACCAGACAACAGGTGTTTCCTTGTGTATCCTGCCAAGCGCAAGGGGATCACAGTGGAAAACAAAGCCCATTTGCTGAAACTGATGAGTGTAATTAAGGGCTGGAAAAGCCTGCAGGAGGGGGTAGGAAGAGTAAGTAAGGGAAATTATAGGCAGCAAATCACTGGGTAGCAAACGTAGTTTGAAAGGTGGAAGAAAAAGAGCCACAAGCCTTCTCTGTTTTTTTTTTTAAATCAGCATCCAGCTAAGGGGCTGGGGCAAAGAAGGAAAAGGGAATTTTTGCTTGTTTGTTTTTAATAGATCAGGATTGTTTCAATCTCTTTTCAGAGACCCTGTCATCAGCTGTCTTTGTGTAACACCAGAAACCATGCTGAGCACAAGACTTCTCTGAGATGATATCCAGCCTGATCATGACAAGGGAGGGATATGGGGCTTGGTTCTTTTATCGGCTTCAGTGGGGCTAAACTATGTAGCTTTTATTTATTCTAGCAGTTATGGGAGTTCCAATCTGGTTCCCGCAGAAATTAGTACGAGCCTTACAACTGACAGCAGCATAAATGTGTATGAAAGCAACTCCATTTGCCTTGAGAATCCTTGCAGGCAGAGCTGGATGCCATGGAGCAAACCCAGAGATTTTTTTTTTTTTTCCTGCTGCTAAAACTGATCATTGCAGGAAGCAAATCCTAGCTTTGCTGGGGCACTGGCTTCTTTAACATTAGTGGGAAATTTTAGATCTCAGCCCTGCTCCTTTGTACCTTTCTTCTCTTAAGAGCATAAAGTTTACTAAATCTTAGAACTGAAATGAAAATAGGCTTTGTGTGTGTGTGTGTGTGTGTGTGTGTGTGTGTGTGCATGCACAGATGCTTTGTGAGACTGGTTTTCACCAGAGATGACAAACGCAGTGTAGAGTAGGGGAGAAAAAAATAGTGAAGTGTTATAACAAACCACCCATGGTACAGAGGCATGCTGGAGCCATAAATATTTGCTGGGTATCAGGCCAGACTCTTTGACTACCTCTTCCCATACTCACAATGTGCCTGTGGAGCCCCAAAGGAGTGGGCAGGTCAATTACTCCTTCAAGCCCCAGGTCGAGTTTTGGTGGGTGAAAACCAGCAAGGCTCCATCCTGTGAAGGCTGTGGCACTATGCTGCTTTAAATCAGAGGAAGATCTGGCCCTGAGGCAGCACTAATCCATGGGCAGTACCCGTGTATCTTACAATCTGCTTCAGCCCCCTGTCCAGACCCCCAAGCCCTATCCCAGCCACCACCAACAGACCTGTGCACACCAATGTAAGAGAGCAGGGAGTTTTTCCTTCTTGCTCTGTGAAACACTGCTACTCCTGTCTGCACCCCTCTGTACTTCCAGCAGGTAGATGAGCAACTGGGTCCTACCTCTTTTCATGGGAGGAGAAAATGAGTGCTTTGATTGTGTGTGTACCTGGGCTATGTACATGAAGCTGACCACCAGGGAGGTTCCAGCTTGTGGGACTGCTAGGCCTGGCAGGCTCTAGGCTCCAGTACCTCCTGCTCTGGCTGGTGCATGCGGCACTGATGCCTTCACCTACCAACTGGCCCGGTAGGAAGTGTTTGAGGCCAGACAGTACCTCAGAGCCAGGTGCTGGGGAAGCCAGGCCAGAGGCAGGCAATTCTACCCTTAAAGGGGTGTTAAGTATGTCCAGCCAGCAGAGCCAGATGCAGGCATGGGTGAACCGGACGGCTGCCTGGGGCCTGGACAGAAAGGGGGTGAAAATGTTTTTTTTTTTCCCTGTTGTCCAATTATTATTATCATTATCTCTGGTGAAGTGGGGCCTGATACTGAAAGTTTGCTAGTGCTGCCAGGAGTCTATATATGGTACTGCCAGCCAGGGGTGTGCCAGGGAGCATGGGCAATGCCCAAAGCAAGGCACAGAGCAGATGGCAGGAGGATACCTGCTAGATATCAGATACTGGCTGGGAGACAGAGTGGGAAGGACTGGGTTCTCTTCTCTCTCCAGCCCAGCCCAGGAAGGAAGGAAGGGCTGCCTCTCTCACTGGGTGCAGTGCTCAGGGAGCTCCCAGGAGCCAGCCTTGGAGAGCAGGAGGGAGGTGTGGTCCTGAGCAGTGGGGGTTGCCTCTCCATGCTAAGCCCATTGCCCCTCCTAGCTGTTTCCTGCTGCTAGCCCAAGGCCAGGCCAGCTGCACACGAGTGGGACCAGTGGGGTCCCTGTCCCCATCACCTCAGGGCCTCATCTAGCCCATTCCCCACCTCTACCAAGGCAGGATCCCCCTGCCTGCACCATCTCAGCCAGCAATAGATGGGGGCTGAAGGGTGGGAGTCAAAGCCCATTCCCCAGCTGCATTTTCTTCTCTTCCAGCGGGTTTCAGGCTGCTTTCGTGGAGCGGCCGGACCTGCCTCTGCACTGGCAGACAGGGAGGGGCTAGCCTGGGAGTGTGGGCCTATGCAGATAGTACTGGATGTGTATATGTGCCGGTCTGTGCATCTGCATACGTGTTCACATATACCGGTGTGCCCGTATATCTGTAGGGGTGTGCGGACTGGTGTGTGCATGCATATCTCTGCACATGTGTATCTGTGCTTCTACACATATGCAATATATATATGTGTATGTATAAATATCCATACACACATTTCCCCATGATCTCTACCTACCAACAGATAAACATATCCCCAGGACCTCCTGATCCAAAACTACACCCTGCCACACACATGTGTATGTGTGTGTGTATTGGAGCTGTGGACAAGCATATACACACAAAGAAGCATACAGACACATGTATATAGGGGTGTGTGTATATATACACACACGCATATTCATATATATAGTGCATGTATATATATGTGTGTCTATGTATATATACACATACACGTATAATGCATGCATGAAGAAGCACAGATGCACATCTATGCACACTCATATTGCATGTGTGAAGCATAGGCATAAGTATACACACACAAATATATATAGTATGTGTGAAGCACACGCACATGGGTACATCGATGTGTTTGTGTACACAGACTGTACATACTTTGGTATGCAGGTATGTGCAAACATGTATACATGCAGAGATATACATCTATTTCTGTATCTCCATCTACCCACAAATGTGCCTGGGCGTGTCTACACATAAATGCATAGGTATCTCCAGACAAGGTTCTTTGCGTGAATCTGACATCTTTTATTAGACCAACTTAAATATCTCCAGGCACGTGGGTGATGTGCATACAGCGCCCGCCTTCCCTACACACAGCCCTGCATTAGGCAGTAAAAGCGGGTGCCGTGCACAGACGCTATAGCCGTGCTGTCGGCGGAGGTACCGGGCAGGGAGCCTCGCACAAAACTCCCACTCCTGTCTCCTGCCGTAGTTCACGCCTCAACTCCCACGGATGAGCGCGGGCACCAGAAGCGCCGGATCGATCGGGCTAGTAAAAGCGATCACATCTACACACACATCTGCCCGAAGACCCTGCCTGCCTCTGTCGCACGCCCACCAGCCCGGGCTGAGCCCGGCGCTCGCGGGGCCGCACCGCGCACACGCAGCCCCTCCGAGGAGCAGGCGGCAAGGCCAAGCTCTGCTTCTCCTGGAGGTCCGGCTCTGCCCTGCGCTTGTCCTTCAGGGCGGCGGCGGGAGGGCTTCCAAGGGGCAGGCGCCGCGTCTCCGCGAGGCGGCCTGCAGGGGTGCCGGGCACGGCCGGGCTGCGAGGAGCATCCTCCCGCGCCGCGCCTGCACCTGCTCTCCGCCCGCCGGCCGACGAGCCCTCCGGAGACACCGGCGGCGGCGGCGGCGGGAGC
>NW_017728912.1:39698404-39708591 GCF_001723895.1 Crocodylus porosus
GCCAGGGGGCTGGCACGGGCGGGCAGGTGGGTTTGGGGCAGCCGGCCCCTGGGGACGGGGCGAAGGGAATCGGAAGTCGCGCGACCGGGGTGTCTTGTATTAGATATTTGCAAACCAAAGTATTGATTCGATTTGTCCTAGGATTTATTTAACGGCTGGAAGGCACCTGGAGGGACCAAGCGGGGCTCTTCTCCCCCTTTGTCCCCCAGTATTCCCGCTGATCCTTATGCGTATCCCCTGGGTCCTCATTCTTTCCACCGACCCCCGGCCGCTCCAGCGGGGCGTGGGAAGCACGTGGGCCGGGCTCGGACCTGCCCGGCCGGGGGAGCCGCCTGTGGGGATCTCGACTACGCCCGGGCAGGCAGAAAGTTTTCTGTGCGCTCCCCACGCCGAGCCCCGGAGCGGCTTGCCCGTGTGCTGGGTGGGGGTCTTTGCCTGCTCTCCCCTCCTCTCGGCCCCTGCCGCCTCTCCTGGGGCTTGACACTCACACTCTCTCTCTCTCCCCTGTGGATCCCGGGCCTTGGAGCAAACTCCCAGCCCACGGGGGCCCTTGTGCAGCACTTGCTCAGCTGATGTGGGCTTTTGGGAGGGCAAGCTTTCACCCCTGAGCAAACACTGATTTCTTTCTGGTGTCTGCAGATCAGATGGGAACTCTATGGGCTGAGAGTGTAGGGGTACACATTGGAGGAGACTAGATAGGTGAAGGTTGTACCAGCATCAATTAGATATAGACTATGTGGGCTAAAAGTCTAGATGTGTATAAGAGAAATGTCCATTAAAGATATAGATGGATGGATAGACAGACAGAACTGTGGATATATGCTATCTAGGTATGAATTATGCAGTGTGTGTGTATATATTAAAACCAAACTATGAGAGATAATTTACTTCAAGACCATGTGGGTCTACATTTGATACAACCATAGAAATATATATAGCCTCTCTGGGTATTTGCTACATGAATATCAACTGAGCTGTGTAGAGCTATTTTCGATGAAGACAATGTGGAGATACAGTAGACACAGACTGTGGGTATACATTAGAGACTAGATCAGTGGTTTTTAACTTGTAGTCCACAGACCCGCTTCCTCCCCAGGGGGCGGGGGGTCTGCAGACTATGTCTAAGGAGTCCACAAAAGGTGACTATGATCAGTGCAATGTATGTGAATACCCACACTTACAATTCAGAAGGGTCTGCACCTCCATTTGAAATTTCCAAGGAGGTCCACACCTTCATTCCAAAGTTTTTAAGGGTTGGCAAATGAAAAAAAATTGAAAAACACTGGATGAGATAAACATGTTAGGTATGGACTACCTAGGCATATGCCATATGTATACAAATTAGACTACAGTACATAGATATAAACTATGAAATGTATTTTAGAGAGTGATTATACGGATCTAGTTGAGATCCAGACTGTAGGTATGCACTAGATGTAGATGATGTGAATATTTATTTTCTAGAACTGAATGAGCTATAGGCTCTACATGGCTCTGCATTATACCTGGGTTACCTAGATTCAGACAAGACAGATATATGTGAGATGCAGACAACATGGGTATATAACACTGTGGGCACAGTGACACCTGACACCCCACATGTACAGTATGCACCTGTCCCCATGCCCTGCCAGCTCAGAACAGGAGCTGCCCTGCTCCACAGCCGGGAGTGTCTGACTGCTCCTGGATGTTACAAGCTGGCATGACCCAGGGCCGAGGTAGGTCCAGGAGTGGACAGACAGGGTAGGTACCTGCCAGCCCCACTGCGTTCCTAAGTGGAAGAGGGCAGGGCAGTGATGGGATCACTCCATGACCCTGCCCTGGTTTCTCTAGTAGAAAGCAGCCAAATCCTCCTCCTGCAGGTTTTAGCTGGGCACAGATTATGCCCAGGGCCAGGCTGAGGGGCTGAGGTAGCAGAGAGAGCTGGTTAGGGTGGCTGCAGTTCTGAGCTTGCTGCAGCTGAACCTGACACTGGGCCTGGACAGGTAGGGTCCTTCAGGAGGCTCAGTGTCCTCCTGGTCCTCACTGGCTTCTGTGACACTGCTGGGCATGACTCTCCCTCTACTTCTTGCTGGTTGTGGTAGAATGCCCATAAGGCAGCTTGCAGTTTGCATCTCCTTACATACCTGTATGCCCAGGGCTCCCTCACCACTCGTACCCCAGTCAGCGAGGGGCCCCAGCAGAAGCACCAGCCCTCCACTCTGCCTCTCCTTCCTCTGGGTTCCTCTAACCCATAGTTTCTTGCTCCTGCTATTGATAGCCCACTCCTATCAGCACATACAAGCTCTCCTTCCTGGCCTTGAAAGCCTTGGTAGGGACCTGACTTCAGATCTAAGCAGTAGCCAAACAGGGTGGAG
The DNA here is from genome assembly GCF_001723895.1 of Crocodylus porosus. Classification (NCBI taxonomy): domain Eukaryota; kingdom Metazoa; phylum Chordata; order Crocodylia; family Crocodylidae; genus Crocodylus; species Crocodylus porosus. Next base: position 39,700,762 of record NW_017728912.1, read on the forward strand.
TGAGCCCTGCAGAACAGCTCTGCACTCACAGAGCAAAGACTGAGCCCTTAACCAGCCTTGAGAATCTATCCAAACAATCACAGAGGAGACAGCTGGCACAGAATTTGGCCCACAAAGGGGAAAAAGTCTAGGAATAGAGGGTGGGATTTTTAAAAATGGCCCATTTTCTCCCAGTGAAAATCAGTGGTGAAATTTCCCCTTTGCTTCAGTGAGAGCACAATCAGAGCAAAGTGAAGTTCTTTGAGAACCCTCACCACTTCCTGTAGATAAGCTTTCTAACACAGCATTTTCCTGTTGTAGGATTGGTACTTCACTAAATCCAGTCGTGAAATACTTTGGGGTTTCCATCATGTCTATTAAGAGTTTCTAACAGCATACAGATCTTATTTTCAAGAGCACTTATTTATTTTTTACCATAACTCATGTATTACTACATTTTTCAGTCTCTTAATTTTCTTTCATGTCTCTCTCCCACTGACTGCCTATTTAGGATCTATTTACTTCAGCTGACCAGGTGGTAAGAGTTTACCTTTTACAGAAACAAACCTCTAAGTTCATTTCTATTACTGTCCACAGTTTCATCCAGTTCATCTTCCATTTTCATGAGTTTGCTGTCTGTTCTATCATTCATATCATTAACAAAAAAGTAGGTAAGACAGGATAGATAAGATAGGACAGTAATACTTTGCACATCTGTATAGCATATACGAGGTTTGAAGCTTAGAACAGAGTATTTGACCATGCTGGATCTTTATGGAGAAGCCTATCAAGCTTTGGGTTTCTCTCTCAATATTTTCCCTACCTTGGTGTAACCACTTCTCTCAGAGAGTGAACATTGAGGAGGTGATCCAGTACAGGATTTGGTGCACAAGTGCCTGCTTTGGGAAGTTGCTTCTGCAGGTACATAGTTATGCAATCTCCAGAATGACACCAAGATCCAGGTCTACAATGCAGTCATCATCATCCTCTCCCTCTTCTATGGATGTGAAATGTGGGTGACCTACCATAGTTATCTCAAGAGACTGGGGAGGTATCTCTAATGGTGCCTCTAACTAATCCTCCACATCAAATGGGAAGATTGGCACAAAAATGTCAGTATCCTTGCTGAAGCCAATGCTACCAGAATTGAATTAGTGAACCTCAAGCACCAACTTCACTGAACTGGACAGTGTGTGAAGTAACCTGACTCTGACTTCTAAATAAAGTGCTTCGTAATGGTCTGAGCTCTCATGATGGCCAGAGGAAATGCTGCAAGGAGATACTGAAGGTTACCCCAAGAAAATGGATGCTGACATCAGGAGCTGGCTGCCAACCAATTCCAATGGCTCTGCAACCTCAACAGTGTAGCAGCCCATTTTGAGGTAAAGCGTCTTCTCAAAGCCGAGAAGAGAGGGTGGAGGAAGGAAAAGGAGAGAAATCCCAGGCTACAGCCTACTCTCCCCTGCAGGGAGAGGGTTTGTGGCTCAAGAATTGGACTCTTAAGTTAACTCAAGACCCATCAATGAGCTGTGGTAGAGATCAACCTCAAGTCGAGGGACTATGGCTCTGGAAGACCTGAGTTCAAAAACCTCTCTTCAGACTTGTGCGCACTGCTGCATCCATTTGACTCACCTGTATATGGGTACCTGGTCATGCAGGCTGGGAAGTCAAATATGAGTGGACATAATGCTTCCAACATCACTGTTTTGTGTGCTTTTGTTTATAGAAATGGATGCGTCTTTGCCTCATGGGATTTTTTTTAGTCCCTGGCTCAAACAGCACTGATACTTAGGGTCTGAGCCAAAATTATTTGCCTGTTTTTTTTTCCTTTCTCTTTTCTTTCTTAATTTCCTACCCTTAACTTGGTTGTTGTTCCCTACTTCATATTTCTATTGTTTGAATGAAGCAATTAGATACTTTTTGTTTAAAAATAATAATTGGAAGAAATGCTAATACTACTAATCAAGTAGAAGTGGTAGCCGGACAAGAGGGAGGAAGTTCATGTTTTACTAACAGAGGTTTTGAGTACAGGTCAGACATGCCATTCTGGATATAAAAATGTCAGAAAGGGAGGATGCAGTTGTGATCATGATTTTAACATATTGGCTCTGATTTTTCTCAATTCTGTGGACAATCTGGCCCATGGCAAATAGTTGCATCAGCTTCAGGCAAGTATGGAGAATCTATCTGGCCATGGTTCCTTGTCTTGCATTGCATTGGCACTCAGTGTAAACTTTCTAAATGAAAGGACAATTATGCATTAGTTAATAACCGAACTATTATGGACTGGAAACTATGTTAATATATCTCATTCTGTCATCAAGTCGTCATATTTTATTATTGTTATTCCAACCTTCCAGCTTAACTTGTGAATAGGTCTCCAAAAAAGAATTATTTAATTTTGTACACATGACCACAACAGCCATACTTCCTTTAGACTCAGTCCATTTAGTCTTTTCAAGTATTAGTGTTTGTTATGCCTTCTTGCAAGATTATTTAGTCATTGCATCACAAACCAAACCATGGGCCAGCACCATCCTCACACTCTTAAGCATTTAAAAATATGAGGATAGTGCTGCAAACACATGTACAGGACTTCCCTGAGTTGCTCAGGCATGCTTGCAAACTGCTACTCAGCAACATTTCTGGGCTTGGGTATCTTTGGACTAAGCATGGGTCACTTTTCTGAAAAGTATTACTTTGTGTTTCCTAGAGATGATATTCTTTACGATGATATTGGTAAGGTTTGAGGCATGTTTCCTTGTCCTACATGCATAATTGAAAACTTCATCATATAGGATGGGAGCAGCTGAAGTAGTCATGGTCAAAGAGATGAAAGTCATCAGTAGGGAAGTTCCATATTCCAGTTTGCTTTCCTGCAGCATCTTGACAGGGGTTAAAAGAGCAAGGTTTGTTACAGAGATATGACAAAGATAAGACTGGAACTCGGGAGACCCGCATTCAGTTCTTGAGTTAACCACAGATTTCTTCTGTGAGATTGGACAGGTCCCTTATACAACCATTTTTCCCAGCTTCCATTTTGAAAACTCATTGTAGTATTTCTTTACATTATGGTGGTGTTGTGAGGCCCCATCATCATTGGCGTGCTCAGATTCCTCAGTAATGACAGTTACAATAGTCCATAGATTAATGGATGGATACCGTCTGTATCTGAAAATGGAAGCATCTCCTTACTACACTAGATGCATCCACCATTCTACATCATACAGGTTGCAATATTTAGGCTGAAAAAGGTTAAGGATGAGACATGTGTATCTGAGTATTTTTTGGATAAAAAAACTAGGTAGTCCTGTTGACATGCATTCCAGGGACCTATTCTGACCACTTTTTAGGTCTGCCATTGACTTCAGTAAGAGTAGGACAGGGCTCCATGTGAGCCATACATAGTGTTCTGAACAGCCACAGGGTATTCTAATACTAAAGTTGGAGGACAGATTGCTGCTGTGCTTATACTTGTCCTGAAGTAAAAAGAGTTGTGGATTCTCTGCAACTGCCAGGTAAGGTGGGAACATTCATGATATTCTAACATAGTATTTGAATATTTCATTTATTTTTTTCTCTTTCAAAAGCAGAGTGGAACTGATGTAATTTCATGGGCAAAGTTTGTTCTTACACAGACAGGTGAAGCAGCAAGCATAACACTGTCACAACTTTTTAAATATATGTGTGCATAATATTTCTGTGTGCAATTTCCTCTGGCACAAACTGCACTAGAATCGATTGCGCGGCTTTTCATTCCATATGGTCCTGCAACAAATACTTTGTTTCAAGATAAAACTTAAAAACAATGACTTTTCAGTGAAACCTGTTTTTGGGGGGTGGGGTGCAGACCGTCATCTCATTTAGTCAGTTTTATAGTGATATACCATACCTTCCTGACTGAAGGTACTCCTGGTTTACAGCAGTGTAAGATCAGAATGAGCCCCCCCTCCCATCCCCTCCATATAGGAAGTCAAAATTTGGTTCAATCCACTGAGTTAAAGACAATGGTAGATTTTTGCAAGTATCTGAGGACAGAATTTGACCTTATAGCTTTAAAATGAAACATTTTCATCATTTTAGGAATGTTTGTCATAGTTAAATTAGTATAACTAAGCATCAGCTTTGGGTATTGAATTTGTAAAAGGCATTTCTGGCTTTATTTTGCACCAGTTGCATGGAAAATCAGTAAGAATAAACATTCTCATATTGTTGTTAGGGAGTACAATTTTTCTCTCTCGCTGTCATAATATTCCAACTAACATCAAGGTCTAACCTCTTTTTTGTGGTCTTACAATATTGAGAAGAGAAAAAAGAAATCCTGTAAAAATCCTATTTTGTGTTTTACTATCTCATTAAGTGGCTTTACAAATGACATGTTTTGGATCTATAACAAATTGAAAATTACAATTAAAGGTGTTACTTGATTAATAAATTATGGAGGTAAGTCCCCAAAGCATTGATATCCATTTGCTCTTATTCAAGCATAATTTGGCTCTATTAAAATACACTGGGGTCAGATCACTTCATAGGAAAACCAGGCCCTGACTGGTGGAAGGTCCAGGTGAAGAGAAGGTGAAAATCACAGCTGTACAAGGTGCCTATAGTCTCTGTCCTCCTGGAGGCCCAGTATTGTTTGTCCCAGGTCAATAGGAGATGTTGCAAGCCAGTGGGGGGGGCAACCTTTTTGGCAGTTGTGCGACAAATTAGCCCCGCACCCTTTCCAAGTACCACTCCGATCCTTTTCCCTTACCCAGTCTGCTACTTGGCTCCCTACCCTATACTCCCTGACCAAACTGCAGTTCTGCTTACTGCTAGCAGTTTTGTGTCCCCTACCTGATCTGATGCTCTGCTTTCTGCTCCCTGCCCTATCTGCTACTGTACTGTCAGTCCCCTCTCCAGTCTGCTACATACCATGCAGAGGCTGCCTGTGCCACTTGTGTTATCCATGCCACAGGTTGTACCCCCTCCTCCCCACTGGATTTTGGGCAAGGAGGGACCATAGGTAGGAGATTCAAAAGACTGACTTATTTGGTCATTTCCAAGACAGCTGGTGAGGTTCCTGTGGAGCCATGACTGTAAATTAAGACTGCTTTCCCCTGACAATTTTTCCCACCCTGCACTAGGGATAACCCCTCCCTCATCCTCCATCTAGCACAAGGGAACCAAATTGCAACTTTCTGAGCCAGCAGGAGTAATAAAATTAAAGTAGCAAAAAGGTTCCAACCACAAACATTATGTCTTTTTTTTTAAGCAATTCTTTGTTTTAATCTGGGGCTGATCGAACAAAACAAAAGCAGAACTAACTATGAAACCCAGCTGAAGTCAGTATGTCTACTTGTGACAGTCTAATAACGCTGATTTTAACTTTGCAGAGCTCTGTCAGTATAGGGAACCCTACACAGCCCTAAGTCATGAGACAGCATCCTGACCTTCCTTTATTTGAGCTGTGACATTGTCTTACTGCAAAACAATGTCATCCTGTACTGATGCAAAGCAATGAAGCAAGCATTGCAATAAGGTATCAAGAGAGGATTCCAAGGCTTCTCTGAGGCTTTTAGTGAAGCCATTCCAAATAATACCTCTTTTGTCTCCCTACTTTCCAGATGCTTGAAGGGACAATTAAATACCTGTCTGTTTACTTGACATGCATTGTGCTGTGTCTCCTGTGGCAGCCCTTGTAGCACTCTGTGGGTGTATCTACATGTGCAATTAACTCATAGCAATAAACTCTGGAGTTTATTGTTTCCAGGTGCAGCATTTACACATGTGCCCAGGACCACAGTACCTTGAGCTGGGGAGGACCAGCCCAGAGCTGATCTGACCCTGCTCAGCATTCTGCAGAGGAGCTGGCTGGGGTACAAAAGTGCCACAGTTCAAGAATACCCAGTAGGCAGCCCCCTCACTGTAGCTCCCTCATATTCCAGCCAGCCCTGGTCACTGGCTACAAGTGGACTAAATTTAGTTGAAGCACACTAGATAACTCCACTGTAAGATGGCACTTGTCCCAAACAGTACTATCCTACAGCAGAGTTAATTAATTTAATAGGGGTGCATGTGCAGATGGTGATTCTTTACTGCAGAGCAAACTAGTCCACTCTGCAGTAAAGCACATATGTAGATACACCCTGTGTTAAGCATTCTGGCAATTCTGCCCACAGTCAGTCTCCTAATATCTCATTTAGACGTCAGGGCTAAATCCAGCCCCTGCCATTGATTTCAGCAAGAATTGGGCAGGACTGGACTCCACATGAACTATGCACAGGGTCCTGAACGGTTCCATGCTGCTCCACAGAAAAATCCTGGGGATTGCCATTTTAGATCTTTAAAACAATTTTTGGATACCCCTGTTTTGGCAAATAAGTTTACAAAATGCTTCAGCTCAGTAGTAGTAAGATGAATGGTTGTTTCAGGTAGTGGATATGTACTTTAGAGAAGATTCACAATCAAAACACTGGCTCTTTGCATCCTCCATGTTCAAAATGTGGGTCCAGATTTTGAGTTTTGAGCCCTTAAGTATTTCATGTATGTAGAACTAAAACGGTTTTTGTGTATATATAACTGAAGGTGCCTGGGGCAGCTATGACATATGGGGGCAGTGGCAATTTCTGACTGCTGATGATTGTGTGGCTGCGAAGGCAGTGTTGTTTTGTTTTTTCTTCCAGCCCTCTCCTATGTTAGCTCCTGATGTGCCTGTCCTGGTTGCCCCACCCTAGTTACTCTGCCAGTGGATCCACTGCAAGCCAGCAGCTGTTTATTTTCTTTACATTACCTATTATGCAGGCTCATCTTACTGCATTTGGGGCATCTATCCTATGCTGCTGTAGCAAGAAAGTATGCTTGGATGACCTGCCCTCTGAGACATTGGGCTACGCCTACCATAGCTAGGAGGAAAGAGAACCAGTGAAAGGAGTTACACAGGCACAGTTAGGGTGATATACATGCCAGTCAAGGTTTCTAGAAGGGACAAACCACTGTCATAGTTGTTAACCACGTGGTGTGTAGACTTAGATGGGATTTAAAGCCAGCCATGCCAATGCCTAGTTACTTGCTCAAGTCTTCTAATATGTTGTCATGGCAGTGGCGGCATGATGGTGGCTAGGCTGCTGGCAGTGGCTATAGCAGCTGGGCTGGCAGTGGTGGTGGGTGCCATTCCTGAATCTCCTCTAAGCTGGTACTCAGGGTTGGTGCCCTGGTCACCCACTCCTAGTTATACTACTTCCCTGGAAACATCCAGTTTAATGCTCAGATGAACAGAACATTAAGGTGAGAATTTTACTGATTGCCATTGGATTTAAGCATATATATATGCTCAAGTGCTTTGCTGAATAGAAATGGGATTACTCACCTGTTCAGCTGCAATGCAGATCAGCCATGACATTTCAGTAGCAGAAGGACTGTGCCCATTATATCTTTTGGCCTGCCAAGGTCAAGCTACACTGTGATGCATTGTGTCCTTATTCACAAACAGGAGTCCAGTGCCGTGGAGACAGAGTTCCACTGAAGTCAAAGCGAAAAGATCCATTTTTAGGGAAAAAATGCATCTGATTCACTTAGTGTAGTGGTACCCAACCTTTTGATCCTGCAGGCCAGATTTCATAGACATTTGGGCAGAGGTTCATCAAGTCCAGCCCCCTGCCCCAGGGGCAGGAAGTCAGCAGGGATCATAGGATCCCAGCAAGATAAGCATCCAAGCATGTTTTGAAGGTGTTCAAAGTGGGTGCTTGAACCGCCTCAGGTGGCAGTCTGTTCCAAACCTTGGGGGCTCAGACAGTGAAGAAGTTCTTTCTTATGTCCAGCCTGAACCAGTCAGTGGCGTTTGTGACTGTTCAATCTTGTCATTCCTTGGGG
>NW_017728912.1:39709226-39716883 GCF_001723895.1 Crocodylus porosus
TCAGTATTAATCAAGGAAGCTAATTTTCTGCCTGGGATAGTAGCACCCTGCTTTGATTCCTGCTCCACAATGCAGCAACTGTGTTGCCATTCAGACAGCAAGGGAAGGGGATCAAAGTGGCACTCAGGGAAGATGCATAGTTTACCTTGTGGAACACCTGCCAAAAAGGCTGGTCCTCACTGCTATAGGGATGCAATTATTTTGTTTTAAGCTACACTAAGGTTCTATCATCACTGATCACTTTTCTGTAGCTCACATCACTACTGTTTGTATCTTTGTATTTGAAGCATAAAACTTTGTGGGGCAAGGGACCAGTTTTTCCTTTATGCTTGCACAGGACCTACCCACAATGGCTTTCTCCTTCCAGATGAGTGCTCAGTTGCCACCACTACCCCATATTTTGCTCTCAATTTTTCTAACAATAGCTTCAAGGGAGCTCCTAAAAAGCATAAAGGTTCTATACTCAGATGCGTGGTGAGGAGTCGGTATGCAAACTGGATTCATTCTGTTGACCTCATTTGGCTCATGGGGCCAGATGACCAGTGTGGTGTGCAAGATCAGTTTGAGTGAGGCCTGATCTGGCATGCTGGGCTGGGCTGGGCTGGCCTGGCTAGGGCTCAATGTGGTGCCTGGCTCCAGCCCCATGTGCTGGATCAGGTACTGTAAACAGGATCCAGCCCCATGTGCAAAGCTATGTCATCTGGTCCATAGGGCTTAGAAATTTGGCAGTGGGAGAGTGGTAGCAATCAGCACTGCCACCACTCCCTCGCCACCAAATTTCTGGACTTGTGGGGAACCCTGTGGGCCAGATGACATGGCTCTGTGTAGGAGATCAGGCCCACAGGTTTGTGTCATGATTAGGCGACTTGAGTCATTCCTTATGCCACAAAAAAGTCCCAATAAAAACAGAAGGAGGATCTGAAGTCTAGGATGCTACTCAGTGGGTAACGTGCTACAGTGATGTAGTGTCGGTGGCCACGAACTGTGACACTGCAGCTACATTGCCATAGCAACACGCTCCCTTGCTACAGCATGTTGCTACAGCGATGTAGTGGCTAAAAATAACTCTGCATTGCCAGCACGGTGAAGTCTGGGCTGTTTACTGTGCTGTCATTTAGTACCTTCAAAAGGAAATACTAAATGATGACACAGTAACAATGGCACTGTAGGGGCACGTGTAGATGTGTCCAGTGTGAAGTATAAGAGCTTGACCCATCGGAACCTTCCGAAAACATGCGAGTCATTTCTTTAGTATTAATCAATATTTGTTCTAACTTTATTTTCATAGTGTATTGTATGGGTGTACAAGGAGGCTTTCATTTTCATGAAAAGGTTTTCATTTTTGATTAAGTATCGATATTTAAAATGCTCAGCTTTCATCTCCTTTTTTTTTATCCACATTTTCCTCTGCCTTTGTTTTGGTTAGGATAAAATTATAGATGTGTCCAAATGGTGTGACATGCTAATACATGTTATTCAGCTTCTCTGTACTGGAAAAAATCTGAAATTGCCATATTTCATCCAAATCAGAATTTGTCACCCAACATTCATCTCAGTCCTCCTATCATATTTCTGGTGTAAATCATTTGCAGCAATAACAGCGAGAGACTAAATCCATGTCGACTGTAAATATAGTTCTAAAATAAGGGACAGCATTTGAAACCCATGACAGTCGGGACCCTGGAGCAAGAGGTCTCCTAACAGCTTGTGTTCTTACATAAGAATGATTGGTGCAGTGACAGTTGCACATCTTATAAGCCACATGGTTGAAATTCTTGGCTTTTACTGGTTTGTGTTACAACCTACATGAATAGAACATAGGGTTTTGTGTTCTTAGGAAAAGAGGCCTGTTAGATTTTGTAGAGAAATAGGTTTTTGTTTGGATAATTAGCCTTGATCCTGCAAAGACATAAGCATGAGCTGAACTCCAGGTAGATGAGGAATCCCCAAAACATTGGTAGGACTTCACATATGCTTAAAGCTATGTATGTCCTTAAGTTTTTGTAGGACCAGAGCACAAATGAAGGAGAGATGCTACATGTTTTAAGATCAGTTGCCAATCATTTGAAAATATCCTAAGGTTTTAAAAAAAGCCATCTAGGAATAAACATATATTTTCAATAACCAAAGTAGTATTCATTTAAACATTAATTAATTGTTTAAAACAAAGAAGGTGAAAATCAAGAGTTGGGGGGGAAAAAACCCTGCAGTTCACAAGATTTATTTTTTGTCACACTTATCTGAAAAAGAATGGTGATTTATTTTGGGATTTCTGTCATCCTAGGTATTTTGGAAATATTTGCTGTGTCTCAGGGGATTGTAGGAATACGAGGAGTTTTCAGCAACAATTTTTTAGCGATGTCAAAAAAAGGAAAACTCCATGCAAGTGTAAGTAGAAACTGAATTACCAGTATATATTGTTTATTAAAGGCATTGTGGCGACTTCACCTGTATATTACAGCAAAAAGAATTCTTAGGAGCTTGGCCTTACAAGATGCTCAGCATACCTGTGCCATGATTTCAACAATAAGTGCTTACCGACTTGCAGGATGGAGCCTTGAAAGGTAGAAAGACAGACACTTAAGTGACTGGTAGATATACAGTCTTAAAGCTCTGTTTATATTTATTATAGATAGACCACAGAAGATTTTTTTTTTGTAACTGAGTAGTTGTCATCAAAACAATATGCTCTCTGTTCAATAATATTTTATTGTTATACAGGGGATATATACACACATACATTTTACATAATGTTTTATCCACATGTTCCCTTGATAAAAAGATGAAGGAATACAGACTTCGGGACTAATCCTGTGCCACCAAAGCAAATGGAAATAAAAATGCTGACTTGGCATTTTGACTCAATTTGCTGTGATGAGGGAATGGAGATACCCCATGTATATAAGAACACGTAACAAAGGGGAAAATGGAGAAAATAAAAAGAGGAAAATGATAAGTGTATGTGTATATAACACTCTAGTTCTAGAAAGCACCCATATGCCCTATTCAGGAAGATAAGCAACTTAACCCTTAAGCATAAGCTTAACTTTAAGTACAGCCTGAAGTCCTGTGGGATGTATTTTCCTGAACAGTAGTGTACTTGCTGTCTGCCCCTAATTTGTGGCTGGGGAGTGCTATAGAACAACTTCAGTAGGCAGATGTTCATAGCTGCTTCTTCCACAGCCTTCCCAAAATCTTCATGCAGCCAGGAACTTAAGTGGCCCCTCTTGTCCCACTGAAACCAATGGAAGTAGAATCAGGACTTTGCTGAGTGCCCACTTCCAAGTTGCTGTGTGAAATGAGATTCTGATAAGATTAACTGGAATTGCGGGTGCTGGGATTACATCCTGGGAATTTGAGCCTTGGGGCTTTCCATGAGCTGTAAGATCCAGCATGGAAGTGTTACTGCTAACATTTAAAATCATAGCAGTGTTTAACTATTTGGTTTTATTTAAAAATATATTCCCTCTTGTTGGTTTTTCTACATATTGGCCTTCCTGCGGGTTCCAATATGTATATTTTCAATGAATCTATACTTTTAAAAAAAAATCAAGGGTACTCTGTCCTTTTTTGTTTTTATTATAATTGGGGATAAGAGGTTGGTCATTAATGCATAGAAAAATCGACACGCTTGCTATGCTGATGTTGAAATAACTCCTGCTAAAACTTATATTCTAAAAGCTAAATCCTAAATTCTTTCATACGGAAGTGTCAAACAAACAAGCTGTGATCCAGATTAAGCCCATGTTATGCAAGTATTCAGGCTGCTTGGTATATTCAGAATTTGCAGAATCTAAGCCTTTAACAAAAATCACACTATTAGCCCTTATAGTGGTAAAGAAAACATGCCAGATGTGACTGTCACTGAACTGGTTACACTGCCTGTAGTAGCAGACAGCCTAAAACTTTGGGATATGTGAACACCTTTGTTTCCCATTAAACCCAGTGGAGTGTGAGTGCTAAAACCTAATGGTGCCAAAAGTGTAAGCATTTAATTTCTCATTTTAGCAAATGTAATGGGTTTGGGAGTATAACCTTCTGTGGATGGTTAGATAACTTGGAGTTCTGATAGGAAGGAAAATACGAAGGGAAGACAGGAGGAGGAACATGAAGTGAGGGAACAGTAAGAGAAACTTGTGAAAAGGAAGAATGTGCAGTCTCCTAGAGGAGAAATACTGATTTGAATGATGTGGATTTCAAGGAAATGGTACTGATCAAATCATGAAGAATGATAATGGCTAGAAGGCTAGGTACAACATTGGGGCCAAATTGCATATCCAAATATGCTATCTCCACCTTTGAGAGAGTGATGATTAATGGATAGGAGTTCTTAAATTTCACCCCAGCCAAGTCATCTTTTATTAAAATTGAAATTTGACCTTCTCCACCAAATAAGTTTGCCCAAATATAGTGCAGAGGGTAACAGTGGGAGGCAAGAACAGCATATTTCCTCTTGTGAAATGCATGTTTTATGGCCAGTTTTTTGTCAGTGTGTTCTCTGAAAAGACAATAGAAACAAATTAATAACTCAGCACAATGCAGATGAGGAATTGATGCATCATTGGCGTTCTATAGACTTTTAGTAGAAGCAAGATGCTCCAGTGGTATCTAGAACTTGCCATTGCAGTGTACAAAGGGTTGGAATCTAATATATGTATATGGTGCCCATCACTCTAGTATCGGAGCAGTTCTGCTAGGGAAATGCTCTTATCCAGTGTTGTAAATAGGGAAGTGAGGCCCACAAGCCCAGATTCTCAGAGGCAGTTTATATTACATATTTTGGGTTTATATGTCAGACAAATTGGAAATGTGCCCATATGGGGTGGGCAGTGAGTCCTACTATGTTTACTGATTTCAAGGTCAGAATTTGAACCTAAATAACTTGCTCAAGATACCATGGTAAGTCCTAGGAATAGGCCTTGCCCCCAAGCCTCCCAGTATGTAAGCTAGCGTCCTGACCAATGAATCATCCTCACTTTCTATTCTGTCACCCTCATTCAAACTAAGTGTGAACAGCTACACACAGAGTAAGGTGTAATACAGCATGTGTAAAAGTGACAAAAATATGTCAGAGTAGCCCAGAACTATATTAATTTAGGGTTCACAACTTACATCTGTCCTACCCTAGGGGAAAGAGTGTTACTGCTTCCTCTCCCTATGTGGGGTACAGCCTGGCTTGAGCATAGAAGTCATGCAAGTCTTTTACCATTTGTAGAAGGGGATACTTGCTACCTATTGGGCTTCTATTTTCTCTTTTTATGAAATTGCAGTAGACAAATGCAGTATGCCTCAGGAAAAACATACCAAATGGTATGATTTCTTTCTATATAAGAGTTGGCCCATTGCTTTAAGCACTGCACATACACTTTGGAAAAATAAGAGTCTTTATAAAAGAAAGATAAAAGCAATTAAATTTACCATAATGGGTTTTCCTTAATTGCAGCTTCAATGCTAAGAGGAGGTAGAAAATAATATTCTCAGAAAGCTCTCAGGACAGGCAAGTAACCACAATGTACAATATATTTAAGAGTCTCTCTCTCCTTGTTTTTTTTAGTGGCATACAGTACATTTCTTGTTCCATTTGACGTTTGATTTATGTCTCCACACTAAAAAAAATTGAATCAAAACCTCATCAGTGTATAGTTAATTGTCACCAAAAAAGCACGGTGTTATTAATGGACAGCAATTAGGCAGGTCAGACTGAAAGGTTAAGACACATGATTCCTCACTCAGTTGAAAGCAACAAATTTGTAGAAACTTGACCCAAATGTCTAAAGATTGCTGGGCTAAATAATGCAGATAATGCAAAACCAGCATCTGTTGTTCTTTCCTGTCTTGGCAGGATAAAGTTATTTCATGGCCTAATGAGTTTTAAACAGTACAAAGGGAATCCTGTGCCTGTCAGTCACTGCAGCTCTTTGATATAAAAGTCATTCTGATGACTTTGAGCTGAACTGTAGATAAAAGTAATTCCTACAATTATTTGGGGGTCCTTCTAAACCAATTCTCTGGGTCCTGCTTTCTCTTATCTGAGCAGAGTGCTTTATATTAGTCCCCTTTCTTTTCAATGGTAACATAATTAAATTATAAAATGGTTCATTTTTAAGGAAACTGGATTCAGAAATAGTAATAATCCCAGCAATTATCAGTTCCATGCACAGATGGCTTCCTTCTAATTTTTAAACCCTCAGTTACATTTTTAAATGTTATTGTCATTAAATGGTTGAGCTTTGGTTTGGTCTTGATCTCAAAAGAGAGTCTGGCATTAGCATAAATACAGAAATATTTTTCTATAGGGGTTAAGGTAATTTTCCTTTGTCAAGAATTGTTCTAAATTAATAATTATGGGCCAAATGCTTCAGTCCTCATTTGGGCAAATCTCCACTGAATTTAATTTTAAAATATAATTGGCTTCAGGATTGTTCCCTATGATTGTATCGATATTTCCTGTGGAACACTTTCTGAACACAAGCCAACATTCAGTGACTAGATAATGTGTAAAGCAGAGAGGAGTGGAGCTGGTTGTAATATTTTAGATCAAAAGTTTTATAGTTTCATAGTTGGTAGGGTGGGAAGGGAGCTAAGCAGATCACCTAGTCCGCTCCCCTGTCATAGGCAGGAAAGGATGCTGGGGTCAAATGACCCTAGCTAGGTGGCTGTCTAGGTGTAAATGACCTTTTTTACAAAGCTGAAAATGTAAATAGAACATGAAAATAGAAAATATTCAATTTTAGTGCATTGAAAAAGGGAAAAAAACGGAGAACAAATGACAGTTTTTTGAAAAAAAATTATTGCAAACCCTGCCGAGTCAAAAAAAGCATTCTTCATGAAACTGAGTTTTTCTTCTTGACTGTCTTTTAAAGATACATGTTCATGTACTTTGACAGAGAGAGAGATGGGTATGTACTTGGATAGGCTACTTTCTTGGGAAAGTTTCTGTTGTCTTTTGTTGATGAGATCCTTACTGTTTTACATTAAGTTATTCATAGGAACTCCTTTTGAGGCTGTGATAAAATAAGCAACCTGACATACTAGCTAATGATGTAATCATTTTCATTTGAAGGCCTGAGATGTAATGGTGGTCATAGACTAATTCTGAAGGGAAAGCATTACTATACATTTAAAAATGCCCCTGCAGTTGGCACAAGCTGGCACCCTTTATAGGAATCTTGCAAAAGGGGTACATGGATAAGGAGCATGAACTACAGCATGAGATATGGAGGAAAGGAAGGATATGATCCTATGGTAGAGGTACCAGACTGGGATGCAGGTGATTTGGAGTTGAGATGTGTCCATGTATGCTTTTGGGCAAGCCATTTAAATGTGCTTCAGTGTCCCCATTGGTAAAATGGGCATCTTAACAATTCCCTAGCTCAAAGGGTATTGTGAGAGTGAATTCATTAATACTTGAATGGTCCTGAGATACTATGAGACAAGTCCTCAGCTGGGATCAGCTGTCATAGTTCTCTTGAATTCATCAGATGAGCTAAAATTTATAAAAATTGACAATGTGCCTTGATGGTCCCATGGATCATGTAAATATTGGGATAGACAGCAGTTTGGGGTTTGCTTGGGCAGACTCTGCTCTAGAAGCAGACAGTTTAGAACTATTAACTAAGTCACTGATGTACAGGGGGACCTCCCTTCCCCCCTCCCC
>NW_017728912.1:39716993-39762304 GCF_001723895.1 Crocodylus porosus
CCGCTGCTGATGGCGTTTGCGGGTGGTCAGCGGTTGCCGCTGGCCGCAACCAACGCTGCTGGCGTTATCTGCAGGTGGCCGCCAACCCCTAGTCAGTCCTCACCACCCTGTCCCCCCTCCTGCCAATAGTGCCAGCGGCATCTGAGGGAGCTCACTGCTTACCACTGCTGCGCACCTGCCACCGCCATGCCCTTCCAAGCCGCCAGGGGCACGTGTCATTTATGAACTAAGCAACTTCAAAGGGTACAAAAACCACTTAAAAATTAATCCTGCTACATTCTTCCTGCCTTCTTGCTTTGCTCACAACATGGCTGCACCACCAACCCATAAATGGGGTTGAATTTCATGATCATTTTCTCTTAGACTTGGGACAGACATTCAAAAAGCCTGAGCCTGAATTGATTCAACCATTACAGGTTAGTCTAACCTGGCTAAGCTGAACTGGTTTGTAACTGGGGTAGAGCAGGGGGAAGCCAGGCAGACCCTTATCTGCTGGAGCTCTGCCCAGGAAGCAGGGGGGCAGGACCAGATCTACTGTGGAACAAAGAGCCCTGCCAAGCCCAGAGAGAATGCTGGGATGCTGGGGGAGTCTGGTTTATCTGGGACAGACATTGCATAAACTGAGTTGAGCCAAATCGGTTAAGTCTGGTACTACATTCAACCAGGTTTATCTCAAACCATTTTCAGCCATTTTCAAACTGGTTTATTTGCACAGAACACCTGTTCTGCTACAGGTTTAAATCAGTTTCTGATGACTTAAACCAGTTTATGTGTAAAGTCTGTCCCTAGCCTTATTCAACTTTCAAAAATCAGTTCAAGCATATGGATTCCACCTTCAGTCTATAGACTGTCATGTAATATTACAACTAACACCACTAGGCAGCTGGTAAACAGGCCAAAATTGTTGTATCTGACCTACTTACTTCATCTGGAGGAAGACCATCAAGTTGCATTATTTATCTTCATACCTATTTTGTAAACCAAGAATAGGACTCAAAAGTACACAGCCTTATTCTACCCTAATGGAAATCAAAGGGAGTTTTACCAGAGTTTCCAATAGCAGGAGAAAAAAAGGGTTGGAAATAACTAGAAAAACTGAAAAATCAAATTTATGATTAATTTTAAATGAAAAAATGAGGTTTTGACATAGGCTTATTCAAGTAGAAAGATGTTTTGTTATTGTTTGGAAATATTTCACTGAAAATTCAGAAAGGTCAGCAAAAAATCCCAAAGAAAAAAACCCCAATATTTTTCCTAGAAAATACATATATTTTTAAAGCTAACTCTACTAACCCTTCCATGTAATCTTGCAAAGCATTAAGGGCTGGCCTATAGTGTAGTTTTAGGTAGCCAGAAGGGCACTGTAGGCAAGTCCTAAAAGGAAACAATGGAAGTGCTTTGATAAGACCCAGACAGATAGGTAGAACATTTTATATCACAGAGATT
The DNA here is from genome assembly GCF_001723895.1 of Crocodylus porosus. Lineage (NCBI taxonomy): Eukaryota > Metazoa > Chordata > Crocodylia > Crocodylidae > Crocodylus > Crocodylus porosus. Next base: position 39,718,440 of record NW_017728912.1, read on the forward strand.
TCAAATGTTTTTCTATACAAGATAGATACACTTAGAGCAGTGACTTTACAGGTCAAAATAAAAATTATAATATGTGCTGCAGCAACACCAGACTGAACAATATAAATTGTTGTACTCTGAGGGAGGATGCTAGCAAGGGCAGTGGTAAAATTCTTTCCCCTTGCTTTCTAAGTGGTAACCAGGTGTTACTTGGGAATCCCAATTCTCTTGGGTTTCCCAAAGGAATTCCATCTCAGATTCCAAAAGACCTAAGGACCCTGTGATCTTTAAATTTCAACTAACTAGTTTCCGTAGGACAGATTTAATTAGCCAACTTAATTATTTTTGTAAAGACAAAACTTCTAGCTATGCAGCCTCTTCCCATTTCTTTGCCTCATGACTAAGGTTGAATACTTTAAGTCTTTTTTTAGCTTTACTGGGCATATGCCTTGAAAGTATTGCTTTAAAACCTCACACTTAACAATGAAATTGTAAGCTTGAATTTCACTTGTTTATGAAGATACATATTAGCTTGTAATAAGTATCTATCAAACATTCACAATAACTTGTATAAGGAAAACTAAGTCCATTAAAAAAGACCTCCTTACTTCAACATCACGTTGTAAGGATGCTGTCATCATTGATTCCAACAACAGTTGAGCAAATGTAATGTCCTAAAACAAAAAGAGCTTGTTCTTTCCATTGATCCAAATCTTGGCAGGAAGCAAAGGACCTGCTTCAGTGCCCTCATACAAGATCACATCAATACTTTTAATTTTTTTGTCTTAGTTTGATGGCCAGATGTAGATTAAGAGGGAAAAATGAAATTCTATGACCTTCAGAACAGACATCCCTTGTACTGAATGGAGCCATCTTGAATCCTTTCATGGGGTCTATCCCTTGAGTGAGGACAGCATTAGAATAACCATAATGTGTGCTTCCAAACCTTGATGTCCCTGCTAGGAAATAGCAACACCTTAACAGAATTGTGAAGTCCAGAAAAAAGTTTAAGTTGAGGGGGGAAAAAATGATAATTTAACAGAGAAGAATATTTCAGAATGCTAAAACATTATGAATACAGGAAGAAAAATGCCCCCCATGCCAATTAAAAGTAAACTTAATTAAGGGCTTAAATCCAGCTGTTTGTTAATTTCAAGCAGTGTTTTCTCTATGTGATTAGCATCAGTGCTTTTAATTTATATGTGAAGCCAGAAACAGAGTAGGAGTCAGATTGTATGGCTACTGTTACTAGGTAGTACTGCTTACCTTTCCCAGTCCAGAGGGAGGTAGGAGGGGTTCTGGTTGTAGGCTAGTTTAGCTGAGTACAGCAAAGCTGTGGGGAATGGGACTGGCAATGGTGAGCAGGGAGCTGAGGGCTGCTGAGTGAGGATATCTAACAGGTAGGCAATATCCCACATCATGGATTCCTAAGGCCTGCTGTATATGTATATGGACCTCATAACCTTTTCTCTGCAGTGCAGGGCAACTCACATTTGTTGACAGTGCAAAGTGGGGAACACAGTGGAAGGGGAACTTGCAGAAATTACTTCTCCCTGAGATGCTCTTTACCTTAAAGGTTTTACCATGATGAAGGGTAATCTGGGTCCCTCTTTTTCTCTCCCTTTAGAAATCAGCAGCAAGGAGGCCTCATGTCTCTGCAATGGCTATGGGGCCGCATGAAGTCAGTGGGCACTGCCAGGATTTGCCTTGCTGATAGGGGAACCCAGAATTCAACATCAAATGGTGCTTCCATATAAAAATTGGTTCAACCCAAGAAAAGCACTCTTTAATGTCCTAGGGTGGGATTCACAAGCACAGAGCCCCTACACCTCTTTTCACTTGAAACCATCTGCTTTGAGACACATCTATCCAGAAAGAACACTCTGCTCACAAAATCCTTTGGAGACTCCGCCAATGGAATTTGTCTTCCTCAGAAGACAAGAAGCTATCATCTGTGCAACTCCCTAGACTTCAGTGGGATGCCTCATGCCAGTAGGAGATTCAGGATTGAGTACTTGAATGGCTAGCTAGGAATTTAGCTCCAATCTTTATTTCTGGGAGAAGAATATTCATTCATGTATGACACATCATGGTGGATAATGAAGACAGAGAAAGCAAAAATGCATAATTAAAATGATTCTTCTTTCAAGCAAAAAGCTAAAGGAGATTAAAGTAAAATTGTTATGAAAAAGGTGTCTTACTGGGTCAAGGGCATTGTCATCTGAATTCTAGAAACTCAGCATTCTTAATCAAGATATAGATTTAATGCAGTAATACCAAGCAGGACTGAGTTTTCCAATGGGTTATAAAAATTGTTTCTTTTTGCTTTCCAGTGCTTCAGACTTTGCACTTAGAAACCATTTTAGATGATCTCAGGACACCAATTAATGCTCTCATTATTCAGTTCAAGAAGTGGTGAATCCCTTTGAGCTGGTGTTCAAGAATACCCATCGTTACAGTAACACACTAGCCATGCACTTTGAGGGCTCTGTTTTCGTATGCATTACCTTTTGTCAACAGAGATAGGTGTCCACGCTTTACAGTATTCAGCTCTTCCGTTAAGGAAAATATACTGTGTTTCCATCCAGGCTGATTTCCTTGGCATATGTTTTACAGAGGGCCTGACATTTGATCATAGCAAAACTCCTTTTTACTTTTTGTGGAAGATTAATTGATCTTAGTTCTGTGCTTTTTTTAACAAGTGACTTGTTTTTCTTGGACAGTTTTTGAGAGCAGGTTTGATATTCAAAATTGCTGAGGCTGATTTCCACTCATCATAATAGGAGTCAGTGACCAAATCTTCTCTATATACTTTGAAAAATCTCAGCCCCGCTCTTGAAGGCCTTGATTTTTGCAAAGACTTATACTGTGAATAGTCCATGTGTAAGTCTTTGCTGGATCAAGGTCCAGGGGAGAAATTTTGTTGAACAGGTTCTGGGCTTTTACGCATCACACAACTACTTTTATATATTTATTTTCTGGAAGAGAACAAAAATGCCTCTACACAGGTAGAGTGCAGTCTTGCAGTCTGTACTGAGTTCAGTCTTGCAGTCATGCTAAGACCAGGCATTGAATAGAGTAATAGCAGACATGGATATTAGAATATATTATTTGATATCAACAGAGGTTTAATACTTTAAAAAATACTGTTATTATTCAAATCATTATTATTATATCAATATTATTTCAAAGCATGATTTGTTAATAATTATCAGAGATTTTATAAATGTATCTGACTCTGGCCAGTGCAGTCCAAAATAATGTAGACCTTCAGTAGGATTTGTGCATGCATGAAAATCTATGTGGTCTTACACAAGGCTAGTGTGAATGGATAGCACACAATTTGCATCTCAGGGCACATCTACATGTGCACTTTAATGTTCATCAGCTTATTTCAATGTGCATTAAAGCATCGCAAAAAACATGCTGTTTAGCTAATGTGCATTAAAATAGGGTAATGCACACTTTTCTAGTACTTCACAATGGAGGTACTAGATTTAATGCACATTATCTAAAATGCATTAATGAATGTATAGATGCACCCACTGGGATGTTCAGATTTACTCAGGCTGGCAGTAGGTCTATAGCCACTAGGTTCCATGGGAGTCCTTAGGGTAATAGCAATACTCCAGTGCTGTTTGTAAGGGAAAATGCTTTTGGACTAAAAATCAATTTTTAAAAGGATATTAGGAGACAAAATGCCTGAAGTTGAAAAAAATACAATCAAAACTGTGCTCAGTGAAGCAGTGAAAATCTGCATGCAAATTGCTATTCCAGATTATTAAGCAATGATAGAGCCAGAAAGCAATATGTGTAAGGGCAGGAAATTGGACACACTACAGAGCAAAAAGTAATATTCATTGACCGAGCTGCAGTAAAGGAGATAAAGTGGTATATTATATTTTGTGGGGGATAGGGGAGGAACAGAAGAATGGGAAGGTTTTGTTCCTGAGACAGGTAATACAGTCAAGAATTTCAATAATGGAAACCTAAGGCTTCGTTCTTAACTGTAGAGTTAGAATAAGTGGCTTTGGTTTTTAAAAGCACCAAACACCCTACAGCATCAACAGGAATTGCAAGATGTTCTTCAGGTTTGAAAATCAGGCCACGCAATTAGGCCCCCATCAAAAAGATTTAGGGGATAACTTTTAGGTACACATTGCTGACAGTCTTGGCCCCCAATCCTTATCAGGGTAAGTTCTGGTGACCTAGTAAAATAAATACAGATCTTTCAATAAGCTTCTATTGGTTTTGTTTTCTTAGGCCAAATTCACAGAAGACTGCAAGTTCAGGGAGAGGTTTCAAGAGAACAGCTATAACACATATGCCTCAGCGATTTATAGGACTGAAAAGACTGGGAGAGAGTGGTATGTGGCTTTGAACAAAAGAGGCAAAGCTAAAAGAGGCTGCAGCCCTCGGGTGAAACCCCAGCACATATCCACCCACTTCCTTCCAAGGTTCAAGCAGTCTGAGCAGCCAGAACTTTCTTTCACTGTCACAGTTCCTGAGAAGAAAAAGTTACCTGCCTCCACTCCAGCAAAACCAAAGGTTTCATTGTCTGTGCCTCGGAAAAATCCCAACACTGTCAAATACAGACTCAAGTTCCGCTTTGGATAGCTGTGCACCTGGGCGAGAGCGAGGAACACTTTTCTCAGGAGCTGCTGCTGCTGGTGTGTGTGTGTGTGTGTGTGTAGGCATGCGTGCAGGACTGTGGGCGAGTTCTTAGCCTATGATGGCAGAGAGGTCTGTATTGCACTTAACTGCATTAGGAGGTCAGACAGGGAGAATCCCATTTGTTTCAGTTTGATCCCAGACAAATTGCTTTTTGATAGTTAAGAGTGTTAACTGAACTGGAATTCTTCATCTAGCCCCAGGGTGAAGAGCATTATTTCAGTTCAGATGAACATAAAGGCTTTAGTTTTTGCCTTAAATACCATTCTTGTTTTTTCCTACTCTCCAAAGCATTGCAGTGGTACTGTACATTTTGAAAGTATACATTGGAACATTTTAACTTTTCCTTTCCAAAGAAGATACTTTTAATGATAAAATATTTAATGGACTTTTGTGGTAGTTGAAAGAAACATTGAACATATTTTTCTTACTTTAACTTTTTCAATTAAGAACACTTTTTACAGTCATCTTCATATGAGGAATTTGTTCAGAGTCAACATATATGGATTTCTTTTTCCGACTTCTCTTTTTGCTGCACTTTTGACTTCTGACTATACCTCAAACACTGTACATTCAAGTCTGCATTTTTGAACGTTTTATTTCCCTTCTTTTTACAACTCAACTTATTTAAAAAAAAATCTTTACATAGTAATTTATATCAGGATGTTAAATCTTCTTGCTTTTATTTGTAATGGATTTTTTCCTTTGCTGAGGAAGATAATAGGTTTCAAATTTGGGGAAGAGAGCTCTTCTTTTACAAATGACCCCAATCCCTGTTTCCTCTTCTACTCTTTCTTGAACAGCTGGAGGAATAAGTCTTATTCTGTCCATCAAAGTATCACTTGGAAGTCTATGTTTAAAATACCTCTGTCATGACCCTGTGGCATTCCTGCTATTATAGGTCCACAGGGATGGAGCTGCTTTACAGGAGAAACAGAGGGAGGCCAGACCCACTCCATAGGTGTATCAGATAACAGCCATCAATGTCATGGCCCATTATCAAACATTGGCATCATTATATTCATCAAGTAAAACCCTCTCCTGAGACTCCTATTCCAAAGGTAAATTGTTCCTGTGACTACTTCTTCCTTCTATAGCAAAACAATGGGTTTAAAGGCCAGTTATGTGCTTCAGGAATTGATACTAATCCAAGGATGCATGAGCTGTTGCTGACATCCAGCTAGTGGTCCAAATAGTGTTGCACAGGTGTAACTAAAAGCAGAATTGGGTTCCTTGAGTGAGTCCTCAGCTGTTGTAACCTGGGTTAGCTCCATGGACTTCAAGGGAGCTACATTGATTTACACAAGCTGAGCATTTGGCCTGTTATCACTCTACAGGGGACATAGTTCCACAGTGTTTTAATTCATGTGAGTTACACAATGTATTTATTTCATTGTCTAATTGTTTATATATACATCCTACTGAAAAAATGTTTTATTTGAACTTTAAAAAATGGAAATGTGGCAATAAACAATGTTATAGTTACTTGAACCTTTGAAAGTATTTTTTCCCATTAGAGGTAGAGTGGTGTAACTTTTAGAAATCAATAATTATTCAGTTCACTTGTTTTCTATTAACTAATTATGCATATAAAAATACTCACATTTAGCTGTGTTATGTATGTAAAGACAATGCTAGAAATGAAACTCACCAATTAAGCCTTAATAGATTTTAGAATGGCTTGTGTTAGTGAAATTGGTACTTTTGTTAATTGTAGTAACATTTTAGCTGCGTATCAGCAATAACAAGGTCATGCAAAACAGTCATCAATTTTACCAAAAATTGATAAGCATACACATTGTTTCCATTTAAGGCATGGTCTTTCATCCACCATTACTCTGAATGAGCCGAGGGCCTTTTTCCAAACCTTTCATTCCATACAATAAAAAAACCAAGCACACGATGTAGTATTTCTTTTTCTAATAATGGCAATAAAAAGATTTTGTTTAAATGTATCCACTATATGTACTGCTGGTACATAATGTAATGGTGATTCCATAATAAAATATAATTGTGTTTAATTTTAAACCATAGCTGGATGATTTTCTTTCCTTTAGTCGACTCTCCAAGGATCTTCTTACTGAATATGAAAAATGGATGCTGCTAAATTAGCCACTACACATGTTTTTTGTAAGAGGGCTTGGCACACATGAGATAGTCAGTAAAGATTGGAGCAGAATTAGTGCACATGCTTTTCTTGTGCTCCATGCTCCACATATTTCACATATTTCATATCAACACAACCCACTCCCAATCAGTTATCTTGTACATTTATTTTGACTTGATTAGCCGCAGTAAAGTTAAAGCAGAACAACAGTGTATTATGCATACTGGTCCTCATTAATTTCAAAAGCAAAAGCCAAAGTAAAATTTAAAAAATTCAAATTGCACTTCTTATCTCCAGTTTACCAGCCATCCACAATTACATGTAATTAATGCTCAGTGAAGCATAAGGCTACCTAAATTAACTAATTGAATGAGCACATTTGGAGATGACATATAATACAACACCTTCCTAATCCCTAGAACCCAAGGGGTCTAAACCCACAATATGTGGGTGGTTATGTGCAATGTCAACAACCAGTGCTCTATGCACAGGTGGAACAATAACAAACAAGATATATTCAGGACTTTTATTAAATGTAATTGTATTCTAGGACAAAAGATATAAAAGAAAAGATGCTCAGGCAAGAATGTTTGCAGATACTTGGCAAATATGACAAATTACTTTCTTTCTATGTATCCACCTTTATTTCCTCTCCAAATAAATTCAGAATTCACCTGTAATATTTGTGTCAAGTTTTAGTTGCAGTAGGTTCAGAGAAAATGGTTTCTGTGTTCCTGATGTGATAATATATTTAGAATTCAGAGATCACTTTCCTGTCCTTCCCACTTCTTCCCCCACCCTGCCACCAAGTTTACTCATGAAGACTCCAATCCAGTAAGCACTCAGGCAGCACTTTACTCATGTGATGTGTCCTGGGGAGGTAGCTATAATTTCTACTGAAATAATGCCTAATACTCCCTGTGCAAAGAATTGCTGTTCTTATGGGTACAACCCCTTCCCCTTCCTCACAAAAACCCTCCGGACTTTATTTCCAAATGAATGTTAACTATTGTGCTCCTTCTTTCTTGATGAAATTTCCATCCCTTCATACATCTGGATTTATGGTTAAGATTCTGTGTAAAACACCTTGGACATGTCTACACTAGACCATCACCATAGTGACAAACTACAGTGTCATAGTGTTGGCGGACACTAACTGTGACACTGCTGCTACTGTGCAGTAGCAACAAGCAACTGTGATGTGGCTCATTGCTACGGTACAGTAGGATCAAAAATGACCCACGTGCCATGAGGACTGTGCAGTATCTGCCAGTACTTGCTAGTACTAAATGCAAGTATTAAATGCTTGTACTAAATGTATTTGCTAGTAAGGCTGTGTGAAATGGCACCATTCTGTTTTGACTTGCATTTCAGTGGAACAGTGTTTCATTTTGAATTTCGTTTCAATTTGAAACTGCTGTTCTGTTTTGTCAAAACAGTTTCTCTGTTTTGATGTTTCACCCGTAGGCTATAATGGAGAAGCTTGAAACAGCCTATAAGTTCATCATTTCTGGTCTGATTTAGATGAAACTTGCAGGACTGGTAGCCCCTTCTGTGGGCATGAAGTCTGCCAAGTGTCAAGGAGATAGGTGCAGGGGCTTTAGGGAAACTGCACCTCAAATTCTTGGAAACAAAAAACTCATGTCACGTGTATGTGTTAAGCCACATCAGGGTCAAAACTGCAGGCTTGCTAGTTCCTGTTGAGGCAACAAAGCCTGCCAAATTTCAAGGAGATAAGGACTTTGGGGAAACTGCACCTCAAGCTGCTGACAAGCAAAACTTGTGACATGGGTGACACTGTGTGTGTTAATGCACAGTAGGGTGAAAGCTGCAGGCCTGCTAGCCCCTGCTGAGGCCATGAAGTCTGCCAGCTGTCAAGAAGATCAGTGCAGGGCTTCTGGGTTCTGGGTCCCTGCACCTCTGGCTGCTGACAGGCAAAATTCATGACATGGGTGGGTGACACCGTGTGTGTGTTAAGGTGTGCAAGGCAGAAAGCATGGTAGTTCAAACAATGTTGCCTTTTATGCAGTTTTTCCATCCCTCGCCCAGAGCACTGGGATTGGAAGGGACCTCAAGAAAGAATGACAGTCACTGGCCAGCTACACAGTCAATATGAGAGCAGTCCTTCCCTCCTCTTCCCCCTCCCTCTCCTTAATTTAGTTCCTGTTTCCCTGCAGGCAAGCCCAGCTTGAGCTTCAAAATTCAAAATGTTTAAAACATTTTGAAACATTTTGACTTGCCTCATTTCATTTTGAGGCTGTTTTGAAGCTCTGTTTTGTTTCATTTTTGCTGTATTGACCAATTGAAATTACTGAAATGAAACTGCCAGCAAAATTTTGCACAGCCCTAACTTGCTAGTACTAAATGCAAGTACTAAATGACTGTGCGGTACCAACTGTGCAGTCTGGCACATATAGATGCACCCCTTGTTGTACAGAGGTAGCCAATTTATAAAAGGCAATTTTTATTCATGTACTATAAAAATCATGTTAGGCCACAATCCTTCCCAGATTAAAGCATACTAATTACTGTACTTCACTGCACTACTCATGTGATTAAATGTGGGGTTGATACATCACCTGTCAAAATCTTTCCATAGACTTTAATGGGAGATGGATTGAGCCATCAAGAAGTCTCATACCAATGGAAATTTTCTCCTAAAATATGGAGGTAAGTTTGGGCCCATCACCATCAAGACATCTGCTTTGCTATATTATGAACTATATACAATGGTTTACTGAGACTCAGGAGAAGTCAGAAGACATTTAATGTTAATTTGCTGGTAGATATAGTTTATTCTCCTTGAAACTCTCCCTCCTCCTCCTGCCATACACAGAAGAAGGCATCTCTACAACCCTCAGAGAGATTAGCAAACTTGTAATCTCATAGTTATAAGCCTAGTTCAAATGTGTTTCCCATTAAAGCCTTTGCTAGTCTCTCTGTGGGAAAGTGGAGAATTTATCAGATTTCAGTGCAGTCAGGTAAAATTCTGCTGAGGAAGCAATACAATGCTTCTTTTCTCTCCAGGGTACAATTAAACCAATGCTTCCCTAGCAGTATTTTACCTTACTGTAGATTTTTTTTTCTAGTGCATTTCAAGTCCATAGAGTTTAGGGCCTTTTTAATGGATGACGTTTGACTGTTGTTGTTCCCCTGGCCCCATTCATTCAAAATTCATATGGGATTACAGATGGGTTTTTATTAGATTATTAAAAAAGAGTTTAAGTAAAAATGCTAAACTCTTTGCAAAGTATTAAAAATAAGCTGGTAGAGTCTAAAGAAGGCAGTCCACATGGAGGATGAGTATCTTCACACCTTGGTCTTTAGGGAGCCTGGCTGCCTTAGACAGTCCAGCTGCCAGGGTTTTTCCTGCATGCTGGCTGGCTTCAAAATCCCTCTCCGAGGAGGGTGGGTGTTCTCTGCACAACAATGTAGCCTCAGGAGAAAGATCCACTCAAAATTCATTCCCAACCTTGAATAGGATTTTGGATGCAATGACCAGCAGCAGGGACACAGGCTTCAGCCTTAGCTATACATCACCTAATTCAGCACTTCTTTGCCCTATCCCCCAGCCTGTCCCACCCTTACCCCTTTCCTTGTAGGTTTCCCAAGAGCTGAATTCCTGTTGCCAGGACCCCTCTCCACCTCCCATTCTAGGCTGCTCCCTGTTGCCTATTGAGGCAGTTGACAAGCTCTCATTCTGAGCGAAATCTTTACAGTGCTAGTGCTTAGGTGTCCTGTGTAGAAGTAGGATGTACCCTTGGTTGTAGAGGCATTAAAGTTATAGTTATGCGAAAATAGCAAGGACACAGATTTGTCTCAGGAGCTGAAACATGTGCCAGACTGAGCCCTTGTACAAGCACTAATTCCAGTGGCACCAACTTACACTAGGCCTTAGGGTGGCCCATATATAGGGCCATTACAAACTAGTTATATGTGATGTTGAATAAAGGGATGCTTTTACCAGTAGCAATGTATTAAAGAGTCAGGAACAAGGTTTACAGTGTCTTTCAGTTTTGCCCTCATCATTGGTCTGAAGGTACACATTTCCAAGTATTATTGCAGGTTTAGCTTCTGGGAGGTGTTTACAGAGGTCACTGTCATTGAGTGAATTAGGCTAGGGACAGACATTCAAAAATCTTGAGCCTGAATTGATTCACTCATTGCAGGTTAGTCTAAATTGCACAACTTAAACTGATTAATAACTGGACAGACATTCTCTGTTAAATCAGGAAATGCAGGCACATGCCTGCAGTGGCTCAAGCCAGAAGCCAGGGGGCACTAGCGCATGCTTGCCAGCTACTGCCAAAGGGTTCACACTAGTTTGCCCCTCTCCTGCTCTCTGGGACACACGAGACTGCAGCCAAAGCCAAAGCTGATACTACATTCAACCAGGTTTATCTCAAACCAGTTTCAGCCATTTTCAAACTGGTTTATGTTCACTGAACATCTTCTCTGTTATAGGTTTAAATCAGTTTCTTATCACTTAAACTAGTTTATGTGTAATGTCTGTCCTGAGCCTTTGTGAGCAAGCCTGCTATCTGCCTTACATACACCAGAATGAACACTACTACTTCCTGGAAGAAGGAGAAATTGCAGATCCAGATGAATGCTGAGGGTGAGTATAGGATATCAAAGTGAAAGGGAAGGTGTTTTAAGGAACAGCAAAGAGAATGGGGCATGGAATTGCACTAGAAGAGCACATGGGGAAGATGAATGGGTAATGTGGCTTCTTTTGTGATCAAGAGAGTCTGAATCCACTCCTGCTAGCAGAGCTTCAAATAACAGCTCTAATGGTTCATGGAAGCCTGGGCACCTCCGAAATGTGGAAGAGGCCAAACAATTAAGTCAGTGTCACAGAGCACTTAGGTGTCCTGCTCCTATAAAGAGTGGAAACTGCTAGGGAAAGAGCCCTAGCAGTGAGTGAGGAGCCCCAGCTGATGGTTACCAGGGCAACCAGAGGGAGCTAGTGGTCCACACCTGCTGGAGGTCAGCTGACCAGAAGGGGGTGGGGCCTGGCCCACATATAAACCCCAGGGCTGAGGCTGGAGTTCAGTTCCCTGCCAGCAGTTAGGGGGGAAGGAGCTGTCTTAGAGTAAGCAAGAGGCCTGACTGTGGGAGCAGCTCCTGACACTGTTGAGGGATGGACTATTCCCTGGTATGGTTTGAATGATATTGTAGCTGGGCAGCTTGGATTTATGTTATAGCCCAGGGGCTTGTGTTTTTTTTTTACTGTTGTATAAAACACCAATGGCTTGGGTGAGGTTATTAGGGGGTGGAGGAGGCCTCATAGGGGACCCATGGCAGCGTGGGGACCCCGGCACCAGGGAGGATGCAGCATTGGACGTGTACCAACCCTGAGCACTGGGGAGGGTGCAGAGCAAGACTGGGCCTTAGATGGCCTGAGGGCCAGATTGTGATAAGGCCCAGACTGAACAACATCAGTTCTATCTGTGAGATTTGGGGTGTGGTAAAGGGGTAGTTGGAGCCATGCATAGCCCATAAGGCTAGGGTGCCCCAGAATACCCATTGCAGAACAGGACCCACAAGGGGTCCAGGAGCCCACGGGGTCAGAGAGTACAGCCAAAACATGTCCAAGAGAATGTAAAGGCAGCCTTCCTATTATATATTTACCATCAAAGATGAGGAATTGAGGGTGCCCTCAGGGCCAACTTGGCACGGGAAGCAGGCCTTGAGGAGATCATGGCCATCCTGCAGGACCCTGCACCATGACAGTCAGCTTCAAAGTATATACTGCATCAGAGAACGCTGTGGGCAGTATTAATTGTTAATCAAGATTAGTAGTTCATGCACAGTAAGGTAGCCTCATGTTTGAAGACTACACTGAAACAAATGTTAAAGAAATTCATGGTTGAGAGCCCTCAGAACTGGGATAAAATGATACCGCTTCTTATTTGCCGTAAGGAGGGCACCCCAGGCCTCAACTGGGTTTTTACCCTTTGAACTACTCTTTTTACCTCACCTGCTGGCAGGCCTGAGCCTTAATCCCTACCTGACTGGCTGGCTGTGACCAGAAGGTTCTAGATTCCAAGGGACCGCCCTGTCTCTTGGTAACAGTGCTAGGATTCCCTGTTACATGTGGGCTAGGTGCAAAATAATCAGCACTATCACAGTCACATCCTACTATAACTGAGCACTCATTATCAGACCGACTGTAACTTATCCCCAATGAATTGTGCCTGCCTTGTTCCAAGACAGCAGTATATAAAGGCCCTAACAGATGTTATTTGTGGAATTTATTAACTGTGTCACACATTCAGGCAATTAATGGTATCATAAAATGAGAAACCCATCACAAGAATGTTCTATGTATAATGCTGTAGGCTCACTGTGCACTGGCATGTTGAAAGGGTATCATAGGAAGTATGGCATCAGGGACCAATCTGGGTCCTCGATATTGAGCTTTTTACCCATTGTGTGACAGATGTGGCATGGCAGAACACACAATTTCTGGGATCAAGGAGAAAATTAATCACATCACAATCATGCAAGTTAATTAACATTACCTGGAACCTAAGAAGTCTAGGGCAAATTGTCACACCACATGCTGCTCAAGTTTGGCTGCAAAGATCCATGTTTCTCAGGGTTAGAGGGCAATACCAGAGTTTCCAAGGCCTTATATAAAGGTTAATAATGTTTTTCTCAAATGTAAGATAGGCCTAAAAGGCTATCCTTTCCTTCCCACCCAAAGGATGCCTGCCTTCTCAGTCCTGAGTACCTCCATGCCACTTGTCCCAGCCAATGTAGCTATCCACACTGTTCCTATATTCCAAGCATGTTCTTCTCACTGAACCTCCATTTCATTGACCCAGTCCCCAACCCTAGAAAGCTAACAGTCTACCTCCTTCCTTAAATGTCTTCCTCTATAGCTCTTTTCTCTGGCTCACATTCTCTAGGACACTGATCCTGAGTTTCCTACTCTCTGTTCCTTTATTTGAGACGTCACCAGGCATTTGGCAATCTAGTCACTGATTCTCCTAACCCAGAGTACTAGGATACACACTGGACTTTATTTAACCTTGCAATCCAGCCAGCTCTGAGCAAAGCATAATTGCTTAGGCAAAAGTTAATTAGCAATGCAGGGCACAAAGTATTCCATGGCCAATGAAAACTGAACAGAGGGATTTCACTGGGCAGAAGGTAGTAGAACTGTATAAGCCAGAATCAGGGCCCACCTTTGTAACTGGGGCCTTGGGCTTCTCACTGACCCAAGTGGGTAGCCCCTCAGCTGTTACAGATCTTTCAAAAGAAAGCAGCACTTGTGGCTGTACCTTGGCCTTCTCAGAGGATGGCACATCCACTCCCATGAGAAGTGCTTTTCTGGGTGAACTCGTATTTATATCACAAAGGAATCAGACAGAAGTACCTGATTAAAAGAGCAAGGTATAATGGGAGAGGTGTTAATAGCTCTGCCAGGTGTTAGAACTTAAGCTATACTGTAGTTCAATATTTATATGAACATAATAACAGGACTGGTTACAGGCTGATAGGAAAAAGGGAGCTCTTTTGGGAGCCCCATGGGAGGAGCTCCAAGCACTAATGGTATTTGTACACATGGTTGCCCCACAGCACCAGGTCCTTTTAAAAGTGACTGGTGCTGCGGCCCGTGCATTTGTATAAATGGCGAAATGCACATCAGCACTGAGAAAATGGTGGCATCATGATTTTGAACTAAAACACATCAAAGGGACCACCCTGTCTCTTGGTAACAGCGCTAGGATTCCCTGTTACATGTGGGCTAGGTGCAAAATAATCAGCACTATCACAGTCACATCCTACTATAACTGAGCACTCATTATCAGACCGACTGTAACTTATCCCCAATGAATTTTGTTCAAAAGCATACCACTGCCATTTTCTCTGATGCACATTTCGCCGTTTATACAAATGTGTGCGATGCAGTGCTGGGTGTGATTAATGCAGTCTGCTCTGATGTGCTGGAAAAATGGCAGTGGGGGTGCTTTAACTAAAGCTCATTTGACAGGCTTTAGTTAAAGCACCCCTGCCTCCATTTTTCAGTGCAGGGACGCTGATGTATGAGATGCTCCTAATGCTTTCATTAGAGTGTCTCTCAGAGCTGCTCTAATTAAAGCGCCATCCCTGCAACACACAATCCTAGAGCATGCATATATATGCTCAAGGTGGAGACCTCATAGAATGATTAACTATGCCACATGTGGCATTCTACAGAAAGAAGGGAAGGGTTTTTTTTTTTACCTGGTTTAGGGACCAAAAAATGTCTTGGAGGTTTCAGGGCACCAGCACCAGTGGTGGAGAAGAAGGCTGGAAGGGAATGCAGCCATACCTGCAATGTGGGTTGCAGGTACACTCACCTTTGAGAAATCCTGGATCCATAACTATCTGTCCCCCCCTTTCCAGCTGAGCTGATCACATACAGTCTTTTTATAACATCTGATGAAGTAAATTGTCTACAAAAGCACATGCCATTGCAGGTTACCTCTAAATCATAGTAAATCTGTGAAATGTTAGGCAGTGCTCCAGTTAGAACAGTTAAGAGCAGTCGCAGGTTAAGGCTTGATGCCACCTCTGACCTGCACAACTCTGACTTGTCACTAGATGCCTTGGGAAGCAGGGATGTGGCCGGGAGCCAGGACTCTGTCCCTCCTCTAGGAGCAGACCCCTGGACTAGGTACAGAAGTTACACACAAACTGGTTTAAGTGATCAGAAACTGATTTAAACTTGTAACAGAACAGAAATTGAGTGCACGTAAACCACTTTCATAATGGCCAAAACTGGTTTAAGATGAACCTGGTTGTATATAGTAACAGACTTAACTGATTTAGGTCAAGCCAGTTTATGGAACTTCTGTCCCAGACCCCTTTCTGGTTCAAGTTAAATCACAGTTCCCTGGCATCCCAAAATGCTTTGCAGCCCTTGGCTTGGCTGTGCTGTCTGCTCCAGCAGAACAAGATTGGCCCTGCCTCTCTGGTCCCTAGTCAGGCCACAGGGTCGGCCTGGTGGGGGTGGAGCAGCCCCTCACAGGCTTTTTCCCTGCTTGCTGCTGGGGTGGAAGGTGGGGCATGGCTAGACCCCGGGCAAAGCTGGCAGAATGAAGCAGAAGGGGGAGGGGGCTTAAAGCCCCCTCCTTCATGAGCATGGGATATCTACTGGGGCCTGACCGGTGATGCGTAAGGGGTGCACGGGGGTTCATGTGCACCCCCTGACAGGCTGTGCTCCCCACTTAGGTGATAGGCAGAGGGAGCAGGCAGAAGCACTGATGCCCCCCCTGTAGTGCTGGCCAGGGAGTGGGAGCATCGGATATAGCACCGCGGCCACTTCTGGGAGTGCTGCAGCTGCTTCTGGGAGCACCACAGCTGCTTCCTGGTTGGTGAGTCCTGTGTGGACAAGAGAGGGGGTTTAAACCCCTCTCCCTCCCTCCACCCTAGCCTGCTAGCCCCAGCCAGAGTCTGGCCATGCAAGAGCCATAGGGGAGTGGTAGCACCTTAGTTGGAGGGGCACATGTCCCCCCAGCGACCAGTCAGTGACTGTGGCCAAGCTCACCAACTGAGTAGGGGAGTGGGGGAACAGCTCAAAGATAAACCTTGCCTGGAGTGACATAACTTTGAAATACTTAAAGAATATAGAGCACAGTTAAACACCTTTAATGAGGGGCCACTCTCATTTTAAGTGATTTCAGAATAGTTTAAAGCAGTGCTTTTCAACCCATAGGTCATGACCCAAAAATGGGTCACAAGAATATATGTTGACAGATGGGTCCTGGTACAAAAAAGGTTGAGAACCACTTGTTTAAAGGTAACCTGTAACACCATCCTTAGTCTCTACCTGCTGCCTGGCTCTCCCTTATTTCAAGCTAACATGGCTAACCCTCTCTCTTTGTTCCTAGGTGAGTGTTTTTACCTGAGTAGACTATAATTAGGCAGGCAGGCAGCTCTTCTATTGCTATGTTTTGAGAGAAGACCACTGTGGCTGCTGTACTTTACACTGCATGCAGTGGTGATGCTGTACCTTTGCAGGATTCAGAGCATGCCTAATGGAGCAAGCTGTTTTGGAACCTGGGCAGAGTTTAGACACTATTTTGCCTTCTCTCTAGATAGGGCTTAAGCAGGAGCTAGGCAGTTAGCCCCTCAGACCCATTTCAGTGCCTAGTTTACCTTGGCTCTAGGTATATAAATACCGTTGAGGTTCTGAGCCTGAATAACCCATGAATATTTCTAGATTCATCTTTGCATCAACCCTGTAGAGCGATCAGAACTGAGGAAGATAGAAATTCAGCAGCCTCAGATCATCTTTCCCTCCCCTATCACCTCATTTTTCTATGACCCAGTAAAGATGATAATATTTAGGGGTCTGTGACAGGGAGTAGAAGCACCTTAATGTCTATTTCTGGTCTTATTTTATTTTGAGAGGAGAAAGTGTGCTGCTTTTATAGTTTTATTAGTTTATAAATGTGGGTGAGTAGAGCCCAAGGACCTCTACCTGAGAAGCAGAGATAGTTCCCTGCAGCAGCTGCCATGGGGGTATAGTGAGTCAGAAAAGGAGATGGGAGGTTAACTGGTATGTAATCGGTATTGTTTGGACTTGCTAGTGAGGTGGTTAATGCTGATTTTATGGAAACACTGAGAGTGTATAGAGGTGGTTTCCCCCCTCCCTTCTTCCCTCCCACCAGGTTGTACATAGATGTAGATAGTAAAGAATGTTTAGTCTTTGAATGAATAAAGCGGTGTTTCTCAAATCGGGGTACATAGCAAACTTCTAATGGGTATTTGATAGGAAGGAACAAGACAGCAAAAGTATGTACTAAGCATGCAGAAACTGCTTTAAAGTGTAAGAGAAGTGTCTGGCATTTAAAGTACTTTAAAAATGGCAGATCCCTTTCTAAATTAACCCTTGATGGATGTGGTATTAGACTAAAGTGATTTATGTTAAAGTGCTTTATCAAATATCTGTACTACATCCATTGAAAATTAAGGTAGGCTGCATTTCCCCCAGAATCCCAGAGAAGCCCCTCACTGGACAGCTTGCTAGCCTCTGCCCAGCAGGCTAGCACCAGCCCAGCCCCCCCACAAACTGGCTGTCACAGAAAGGAGACAGAAAAAACTGTCTCTTCCCTGTGAGGTTGGTTTGGGTGAGCGTGTGTCTTGGGGGGAACAGATTCCCCCCTGCTGCAAGAGCCCCCCTGCAACTTGCTGACTCAGGGTTGGAAGGGAGGTCGTCCAGGTCTGGAGTGGGGGAGAGGGGGCTCCATTTCTCTCGCTCGCTGCAGTTTCTTGTGCAGCTAAAAGCTGGCCAGGCTACCCCACGCTATCAGGCTGCAGCTGTCAAGAGGCTGGGATCAGGGGGTAAATGGAGCCACTCCTGCACATGGGCCTCCTCACAGCTTGCTGTCTTGGGGCTCATGGGGGGGTGAGCTGGGTCAGCACCCTTCCCCCCAACAGCCTCCTGGCAACACTTCACGCAGAACCTGCAGCATGGGGCTGCCCATCTGGCTTTTAACTGCACTGGGAACTGTGCCTGGAGGGGAATGGAGCCCCCATGTCACATGGCCCTGGCTCAGCACCCCCCCACCCCAACCCCTGAGTCCACAAACTATGTGGAGGCCCCTGTGGCAGGGAGTTCACAACTGCCAGTTAGTGGAGGGGGTGGAGCTGGGGAGAGGGGCCATTCCAGCAGCCTCCTAGGAGGTGTACAGTCAGGAGTGCCTCCCTCCAGCTGGCCTTGGCCAGTGCAGGCCATTTCCATGCCCCCCCCCCGCCCCTTTTCCCAGATGAGTGACCCTTTCTTATGTTTACTCCCACACTAATCTAGACTGGTGAAAAAAGACAGAAAAAAGAAAAAAATTCAGTGCTTTACTAAAAGAAGAAGTGCATCAGTTTGACCTGGCTCCCCAGCGCCTCTAAATATTGGGAGCTTCAGTGGGGCTTTTTGATGTTTCTATTTAAGCGGGGCAGGTGGTCAAACTAGAAGATCTACAAGGTCCCCTCCAACCCTACATCTATGAATTTATAAAGGTGATTTAATCAGCTATTGGATAAAAGCACCAAAAAGCCCCACTGAAGCACTCAATCTGTGCAGACACTGGTCAAACTAACGTGATGCCTCTTCTGGGTATGCACTGTGCTTGGTGTGGGGGCATGCCAAGCTGCAAGTAAAGCACTGTTTTTTTGTTTGGGGTTTTTTTCATGTTTGTAATCAGTCCTAGAGCACTTTGAGTAAAGCACAATACTTAGTGCTTCCACCTTGGGCTTTTTGAACATCTGTACTTAGCCAGGGTTAGCCTGTAGTAAGGATATGGTCATGATCAACTTTGATCTCTAAACAAGGAAGGGATCAAATGCTTGTGTTTTTCATTTGCAATTATTGCAGCTCTCAGAACCCAGGAGTCAAGAAGTTAGACCCAGAAATACAAAAATGAAGCTAGGTTTGGTATTACAGAACGTTAAGTGTAATGGTCACAAAGCATGACGATATTTAATATTTATTGATTAAAATTTCTGGCCCATATAACTTTTAATCATATGAGATCATAGTACCTTCATTGGATTTTTGTGGGAAAACAATGAATAATGTTCCTTCCTTACTAAAGCTGAACTCCTAGTAACTTTTGATGTGAAATGTACTGCCTTAAAAGAAGCTGGACTAATATCTTTGGTTTGTCTGAGAGTCACATTTTAAGAACTGTAATTTAAAAAAGATTGGCTTGTTATGACTGAGCCTGAGATCAAGGAAAAACATGAAAAAGTAGCTAAATTCCCTCTAGTCTAAACTGGTCTCTTGATATAATTCTAACTGTGATTCAGATTAGATGTGTTGGAGACTGTGGGGTGTGGGGGTGAGAAAATTAATGTTCTGGGGAATGAGATGTTACCAGCTGGAGAATCATAGAGTAACTTTATTATTCTGTAAGAAGTGCCCTGAAATAGTAGTGGAATCTGGGATGTGAACAATAATTTTGTTCTAATGTGAGGACTCAACCGATCTGGGCTACTAGATAGTTAGTAGTGTGCAATTTAACGTACTCCTAGACATAAACAGCAATGTTAGGAAAAGTATTAGTTCATTAACTATCCTGTGCATCGCTGTTAAAAAAAACTTCCCTTTTTTATTATTATCAAGTTATTTACAACTGTTAATTAACTTGACTTAATTAGGCTTAGTTTGTCAGCACACAGGACATAACACTAACTTACAGGAGGGCTTGCCAACTGTTCTGTGGCTGTAACAAAAGGCTTGATAATTGCTGAGAAAAGAATCATAGACCCTTATGTGTTGATTCAGTGAAAAGTGAAATTCTTCTTGACCTTCTAACCATGCCTCAAAAAATATGGGAGGGGGGAGTATGTGACAAAAACATTCAAATATCTTTTCCTGTTTCATGCTTGATATTGTTGAGTTTGATCTTCTGAAAATGGTTGGCATGTAGTCAACTCTGACAATAACTTTAGGATTAATGTATAAAGTATTTAGAGCTAAAAGAGATGATATTAACATGAGAAAAGAGGAAAGAAGTAGGTACAAAACATTAACACAATATAAATTATATACCCACTTAGGTGAGAATTGCTACCTTTGGTTTTGGAGTCAGAAGTGAGGACTAATTGTTAGACTCCTAAACAGGTGGTTTTAATTTCTCTTTTTTGTAAGCACATTTAATAACACCCCCCCATATTGCCTTGAAATGTTGTACACAAAGAAAAAAACTATACAGTAAGCCTAATTTATGAATACACAAGGATAGTGCTTGGGTACTGTTACACAGGTTATTTAAATATTCAGGCACCTAATTATTCCTACTATTGTTATACTGGCAATTTAGAGGTCTCAAACAAGATCAGAACCCTGTGCTAGCTGGTGGACAGAGACAAAGGAAGAGGCTGTTCCTGTCTTAGTAGAGCTTGTGGCCTAAATAGGCAACTCACATCAAATGGGAGAAAATGTTTACAAACTGATAAGTCCTACATCCAAGTGTGGGATTCCAGCTATAGAATCTCTCCTATATACCGCTGGAAAGTTTTCCAGAATATACTTAATATTCAGAATGTTGATGGTACCCTTATACTTTAAAAAAAAAAGAAAAAAAGAGAGAGAATGTCATGTAAATATAAAGGCTGCTTTGATTTACAATGCTCAAAACCAAAACAACATGAATGACCAGGCTATAGATATGTTATAGCTGGTATCTGGCACACACAGTTCACTTATGTTATATATAACAACAAAGTAAATAAAAATTGAAATAAATTCAGAGTAGAACTACTTCAGCGTTGACACTGAGACAGGATACTTCTACCTTGAGACAGAATAAATCAACAGACCAGGTTTGTGCTCAGCATTTCACGGGAATGAGGATCTAAAATACCAATCCTGCCATTCCCTCTGTGTTCCTTCCCCTGCATTTACTCTACTTCATCACCTTTAGGGTTTAAGCGTGTGATAACATTAAAACCCAATCTGTCCAGGGACAAGTGCAATGTTTCTTCCTAGCCTAAAAGTATTTAAAGGGCTCATTAGGTTGATGAGAACTGCCAGAAACTCAGCAGTGGAGAGAATGAGGAAACTAAGGTCTAAATTCATGTAGGGTAAAATTCTGGACTTCACTGAAGACCATGAAGAATCTTGTCATTAGTTATGAAACTGTTGATCAAGTTATGCGTGTACTGAATAATTAAATTGTGGCAGGCATGCGAGTAGCAGCTCAGCTTGCTGACTCAAAAGGGCCTTGAGCCGTTGGTGGGACACTTCCACCAATCAGGTGGTGGTTAAGGATAGACTGCCCCGCCCCTACTCAGGGCGAGGCAAAGAGCCTGGACCTGGGTGAGGGCTATACTTCCCCTCAACATGACTGGTCCTCTTGCAATCTGGGGGCAGAGCCTCCATAGGGCATAAAAGAACAGCATGCCTGGCACGTGGGCACGCTGCATCGAGGGATGAAGAAGAGAGTGGGACGAAGAGGAGCTGGGAAGAGCTGCCCAGCAGGGCAGAGCAATAGGCCTGAAGAGCCTGAAGACCTCCTCACCAAATGGGAGTGAGGAGCAGTGCGGCCCACAGCTGCACCACTGAGAAGCACAACGGTGGTGCACAGTTCAGTGCATGGAGCCAGACCCTGGGAGAAGTATGAGGCAGCTTGGGTCTGCACCCCTGGTGTGCAGCCAGGATTTTGGTGCACAGACAGTGCAAGCGTGGTCAACGTGGGACTGAGGCTCTGAAGCCACATGATGTAGCTTGGGCCTCCAACCCCTGGCAAGAGGCCAGGAAGACTCGGCGCAGGCAGTGCTGCACAGAGGATACAGGAGCAGACCCAGGTCTCAGAGCCGCATGGAGCGGCTGTGGTCTACAGCCCCCCTGGCACGAAGCTAGGCATTTAAAGCTGAAGACTTGCATGGAAGGCTCTGGTCAAAACTGAGACCCTGGAAGGCGGCTTGGGGCCCCAACCCCGAGCAGAAGAGTAAAGCACGCAGTGCACACAGCCACCAGCAGCTGGTAGGCCCAGAGGGAGCCAGAGACAGCTGGAGCCTCAGCAAGAGAGGCGGTAACTCACTGGGAGAGAGACAAGGACCCTCCACCCAGATCCCTGGAGTTGTGAGTTCCTGGGGAAGGGGATTCCCACAGGGAAGGGGGAATCCACCCGGGTTGGAGAAGCGAACCACTGAAGGGGAAGCCCTAACAAAGCTCCCCAAGTTTAAAGTTTGTATTTTGGGTTAAAGGATGTTTTGCCTGGGCTGGGGAAAGCCTGAAGGGCACCGGGGAAGCTTCTCCCTCCCCCAAGGCTTCAGAATAGCATAGGCCTTGGGGTTCCTAGAAGAGTTAATTATATTCAGGGGTGTTGTGCCTTATATTTTGTGAGTGGGTGCAGGTTATTCTGTGGTTTATATTTCATGTTATATAAATGTAAGTTGATAAAGTCTGAAATTATTGAGTTATATTGAAATCTTTAATCTAATACATTTCATAGACTTTCATAGATTTCATAGATATTTGGGCTGGAAGGGACCTGGAGGATCTCCGAGTCCAGCCCCCTGCCCCAGGGGCAGGAAGTCAGCAGGGATCATAGGATCTCAGCAAGATAAGCATCCAAATGTGTTTTGAAGGCATTCAAAGTGGGTGCTTGAACTGCCTCAGGTGGCAGTCTGTTCCAAACCTTTGGGGGCTCAGACAGTGAAGAAATTCTTTCTTATGTCCAGCCTGAACCGGTCACAGTCGAGTTTGTGACTGTTTGATCTTGTCATCCCTTGGGGGGCTCTGGTGATCCCCCCACCCCGATAAGCTTATAGGTGGCCATCGGATCACCCCTGAGCCTGCACTTTTCCAGGCTGGATAGCCCCATTGCTCCAAGCCTCTCTTCATAAGGTCTGTTTTCGTGACCTCTGATCATGCACGTGGCTCTCCTCTGCACCCTCTCAGGCTTCTCCACATCCTTTTTGGAATTGCAAAGCCCAAAACTGGATGCAGTACTCCAGCTGCGACCTCACCAAGGCCGAGTACAGTGGGAGAATGACATCCCGGGATCTGCTTGAGAAGCGTCTATGGATGCAAGCCAGCATTTTGCTCGCTTTACTAGCGGCAGCATCACACTGAAGTCTCATGTTCATCTTGTGGTCAACCATGACCCCCAAATCCCTTTCATCCGTAGTGCTAACCAGCGTAGCACAGCCGAGCCTATAAGGATGCTGCAGGTTTTTCCTCCCAAGGTGGAGAACCTTGCATTTTTCAGTGTTAAACACCATCAGGTTCTCGTCCGCCCATTTCATGAGCCTGTCCAGATCCGCCTGGATCACCCGCCTGTCCTCAGGTGTGGATGTTTTACCCCAGAGTTTGGTGTCATAAATGTTTTGTGTATGTGTGTGTGTATTCTTTTAATTTTTTTTCTTAATTTATATTGTAATATTTATAAACTCATACAGTTAAGTTATAGAGTGTGTTGGTCTGGTTCTCTATCAGGGAAAGAAGAAACTGCATGCTGCCAGCAGTTTTCCCATACATCACACCTGCTCTGCCAGAATCTTTCTTCAGTTGGAGAAAGGAGTACACAACCAGGTACACCCGGGTTATACAACAATTTGCATTTTGTGTATCAGGATTCAGGGAGGAAAGTACTCAATATTATATATATATGCACTGGGGAGACCAGGGGGAATACTCTTCATAGTGCAGCCAAGTCACTTGGCTTATCTGCTGGAAGTAAGGGTTGGAAGTGGTTTGGTTTTTTTTCTTCCCCTCCCAGCACAGTATGGGATTTCTGTTTTCATTAGGATCAACTGAGTTTTTGGGCTCTTATCAAATGTAACTGGGAGTCATCTGAACTCCTAGACCCCATGGGCTTTGGACTTGCATATAGGATGCCAGCGCAGTAGAAAATATGGCCTGTGGATACTTATAGCCATGGTTATTGAGCTTTGCTCATCTGGATTTGGAATTAAAAAAAAAAAAGGAAAGGGAAGTATTCTAAATAAAAATCATGATCCAGAACTACAGCTGCCTTGAGAACCAGCATGAATACTTGCTGAGGCACAAAGCCTTCTCGGGGTGGGGGTGGGGAGGGGATTGTGAGAGTGTGTGTGTGTCTTTTTTGGGGGGGAAAAGATATATATATATCTTCCCCCCCCCCAAAAAAATATATATTGAGATTATAATATAAGTTAAAAAGTCAGATGCTAATTTCATATGGAACTGTTCAGCCTTTCAATAGGTTGCTCTAAAAATACATATTTTTATTATGATCTTTTCTTTTCAGTCCATAAAAGACTCACTTCAAGGTAGTGTCAATATAAGGTACCTGGTTTGAATGGCCACAAAGGATATAAAATGGATCATGGGAATGAACCATGGAATACTTTCTTCCCTCCAACACCCTACCTAGCAACCCTTGTCTAAAATCAACCTTTTCTAGGACGCCTTCTGTCTATATAATTTCCACACAAAAATTCTGCTTAAAGACCGGTTTCACCCCAAGTCATATCTAACGCATCTTTACAGCATATGTATTTTTAGACTAATGTGTTGAAAGGCTGAACATTTCAGTATGAAACTAGTATATGACTTTTTAACTTGCCTCTGAACTTTTCTTCTTGTAATTCTAAAAGCCCGTGTTAATTGTACAAGAATCTATTTCTATAGCTCTACAAAACCAGTGGGGGGGGAGGGCATCTAACAGTCTACTATATACCTTTCACTCTATCTTTTCATCTTGGATACTTTTGACATGCATTAAAAGAGTGTTGAACATTGACAATGGGAAACACAAGAGGAGAGATGGCAAATCTTCTGCAATCCAACTATTTTGGTGATAAAAAGGCCAGTACAAATAAAACCTATAAGATTATTAAAATCCCTCTGCACTAGAGAGCTGGTATCCTATTCTTTTGTCAACACACTTTTCACCTAATATCTGTCAGAATATCAATAGTCTTACCAGCAGGGCAGTTGTTTAACTTTCACTGACATCAATGTCCTTCATCTCTTACCATATCTTTCCTGGAGCAAACTCTTTATTTGGAATCAGCGGGCATCTGCCTGAATAAGGAATCCATATCTTTTAATTTGAGACAAGTCTGGTTGATGCTGTGGCTAAATAAAACCCCATGGCTGCTGCTAGCTTGCCTGCTTCATGGCTTTGACTGCTCTGATGCTCTGAGCTGCATTAATTGTCAAATAGTGTGAAAGAGTAAGAAACAGACATGTAGACACCTCTGAAGAAGGCAATATGGTCAGACCACAGGACTAGACAGACCAGAGTATTCTGGATAGTATAAAGGAATGTAAGGCAAGAGTCATTAAGACCATAGAGGCACATCCTTGAATACAGTAGTAGCCTGCTACTACATTTGTGAAAGAACTCTAATTTAGGGGTTGCATTATAATACAGCACATGTAATATGCTTCTTGTCCCTAAATTCTTCTCTGTCCTCTTGCAAAAATTAGAAGGCTTGTGGTGATGACCGTGTTGTAGGGTTTCAAGAACAGTACTTGTCTGGCAGTTTCAAAAGATTCTTCAGTGAGAAAGGAAGATTGCTAGTATTGCGAAGCTCAAGAATAATTGCCTTATCAGCTTTATGTGAGTTTTGAAATCTTTCGTTGCACTGCTCTTTTTTCAAAAGTTTCCATCCTTTTAAGCTAATAGTAAGAAAGATCTAAGAACTTGGTGTGTTGGGTTACTTTTAGCATACTTTTGCAGACCTCCATTCAGTAGCATAATCTTTTTTGATGCCCCTTTTCAAGGAACACTTAATCTAATTGACAATTCCATCTGTTTCTTGAATGATTTGCTGGTGATGTGTGTAATGAGAATTTCCTTCTGATTATTGAGTTTTTAAAATGTCATATTGATAGCTTACTTCCTAGAAGTGCCTGAAAGGTGAATGTTGGTACTGAAACAGTAAAGGAAGTAACTTTTTTAATTTGTATGTTTTATCACAATGTTGAAGAGATGGATGGAGGAAATGTCCTTTTAAATTTTGATAAGATGTCTGTCAAATCTCCCTTCAGATCCATGTTTATATGGTGATCCTCTCCTCCAGCTAATAATCCACACAACCAGCACTTCCTGGGCAAGATCCTCTGCTGGTGTAAATCAGCATTCCTTCTAAGCTGTGTGGAGTGTGCAGCCACACAGGTGCACTCATGCCGTATTGCCAGGCACGCTTGGGTGGCCACGCACACCACACAGTTTAGAGAGAATGCTGGTGCAAATTGATACACTCTGAAATTGGTGGAGGCTATAAGCACAAATTGGGACCTACAAATGGGACTTCTTACTTGCTGATTTTCATCGATAGTTGTATTAACTCCACTTTGGAATCTGAGCCAAGGCGAGAGACCCAGTTAACTGTCACAACAAATCTCTGTTTACGGCCTGTAATCTCTGTTTAAAGCCCTGTTATCTCTGCAATTTCTGCTTAAAGCCTGTTTGCCAAAATATTTTGGTTTAATGGCCTACAACTAGGTAGCTCCAGTGTAATTAAAATAAATTTAATGTATGGGGTAAAAAGTATGGGCAGTTTGAGGTAGACAATGTTTTATATAAAAATGCAAGGCCACCTCTAGGTCTGCTCCCATGTAGGGAACAGATGCGTATCTGGTATCAGAGATAATCTTGCCCTGGAGTGGCATAACTTTGAGCTGCATAATGAATGCTTAAAACTAGCTGCTGGTGTTACTGTGCAGACAATCCTGTGTTAAAAGCTCCTGGAGCTACCCAGAATTACCATGTAACCAGGTTCAGGTATCCACGTTGTAGCCGTATTGGTCTAGAGCGGAGGTTTTCAAACTGTGGGCTGCAACCCCTGAACATCTTAAAAGGGGGTCCAAAACCCATGTGCCATATGCCACCGGTGCTTCTGCCTTTGCCATTGCATGCTGCCGGCACTTCCGCTTTCGTCACTGCATGGGAGACCTCCACTCGTTGATTGCCCGTCAGGAGTTGTGGTATCACAAAGTTTGAGAACCCCTGGTTTAGAAGCAAAGGGAATCAGAACTTGTGATAGAGCTGATATCTTTCATTAGACTAACTAGATTTTTGGAAAAAAAAAAAGAGGTAACAAGATTTACACTCTTCTGGGGTTTCCTGTGCTGTGGTCACTTTTATTGCAATTTGATGAGTAGCAGTAAAAACTGTTTGTTCCCAGGACAGTAAAGACCTCCAAAAAATCCAGGTGATCCCTGGAAGGTCTATACTACTCCTTTTTCCACAATCAAATTGTAAATAAAATGTATTCTTAATGGACTGTGTAACTTCCCTCCCTATCCCTTGCATAGCTTGTGCCTCTGGGCTAGCCTTTGCCTTTTTTAAAAAAAAGATGTAGATAATTAGCAGATTCCACTTAAGTTGATTGCTTCCAGGTTGGAAGTTTTCCTGTGCTATCACATGGGGCTTTACTGACATCTGGACTCCCATCAAAACAGGGCCGGACAGTCATTCACACAGGCAGCTTGAGTAGCAATAGCCTTGAATAAGCCTTGATTGATACTGGGGTCAAGTGTAAGGGCAGATATTTAAAATGGAAGGATGAGCATGGAGGCCTACAGGATCCCAGGATCAAATACTTTGTCCGGGGGTGACCTGCCCCTACAACAGCTGGTTCACTCCCAGGCTTTTCCCT
This sequence comes from Crocodylus porosus, assembly GCF_001723895.1. Taxonomy (NCBI): domain Eukaryota; kingdom Metazoa; phylum Chordata; order Crocodylia; family Crocodylidae; genus Crocodylus; species Crocodylus porosus. The sequence goes on from NW_017728912.1 coordinate 39,746,293, forward strand.
AGCTTAATGCTACCCGTTGTCCCGCGGGAAGACAACCCGCTGCAGGGAGATGAAAGGGTGAGGAGACATCCGACTATACAAAGCGGGGACTGATCTACAGCCTCGGTAGGTAAGTGCCAGGATCTGCCAGACCGGCCCCCCGCAGCAGCTCTCGTGACTGCCCCGCCACAGAGCAGAAGGGCGGGGCTTGTGGCCGGGAGGGCGGGGCCATTGGTAGGTACGCGCGGGGTCCAGCCTGTTAGCGGTTGCCTTGAGTCTAAGCTGCAGGGCATCTACTCCCATCTCCAGCGTGGGACAGATAGGACGGGGTGGGGCTTGTGAGCGGGTGGGCGTGGCCTCTGGCGCATAGTACTCAGCTGCTGGTGGGTGCGGGCGGTGCTTGCACTCAGCCACACGTCCAATAGCGCGGGCCAGTAGGAGAGGGGCGGGGCTTGCGGCCGGGTGGGCGTGGCCCCGGGGCGCCGAGCGGTTGTTAGGGACGCCGGGCAGTTGCTAGAAGCGCCGGGCAGGCCGGGCTGGCGCCACTGGGATGGAGGGGGATGACGCGGAGGCCGCGCTGGACCATGTCGTCACGGCGTTTGGCACGTACGAGGAGTACCTGGACTCTCACGTCACCACGCAGGACCTCTACTACCTGGAGGTCAGCGCGGACGTGCCCCTCCACCCTCCCCGGGGCAGGCAGAGCGGGGTGGGGCCTCTGGGCGGGGCGGGATTCTCGCCTGCTTGAGGGCTTCAGAAATCTGTTCCCAGGACAGGCTTGTTTCCAGCCTACTAAAAACACCTTGTTTGTGACAAATACCAACTTGTCAGCCTCAAGATGAAATATCGATCTGTTATTCCTCAACCCAGTTGTTCCCAGTCCATTAAAAATAACACTAACACTTAAATACTTGAAATAATAAATACAATGCTAAGTAATACATTAAGAAGCATAAAACTAAGAATGGAACTTAAAAGCCCCCCATTAAAATGACAAAAATAACTAAATAAAACTTAAAAGCAGTTAAAATAACAAAAACGCTAAACAAAACTTAAAATAACTAAAGACAAAAACAAAATAAAAAATAAACAATAATTTAAATAACAAAAAATGAAATAAAACAAAAAGTTAAAAATAAATACAATAATAAGACCGACCTAACAATAATGATGATAATGAATAACTAATAAAAACCTGAAACTTGTATCAAGCTGTGTCACTTTCAAAGTGAGCTTGTCAACCACAAGCAGATTTGAGGCAGATGACTAGACCTCTTACATGTACACCATGATCCAAGAGGATCATCATATAGGATGGTTGCCTATATTATTATTATTATTATTTTTATTATTATTAGGTTTTATTAACAATAATAATACTCCTTGGTGAGGCCGCAGCTGGAGTACTGCGTCCAGTTCTGGGCTCCTCAATTCAGGAAGGATGTCAAGAAGCTTGAGAGAGTCCAGAGGAGAGCTACGTGTATGATCAGAGGGCAAGAGAACAGGCCTTATGAACAGAGGCTGAGAGCCATGGGACTCTTCAGCCTGGAAAAGCGCAGGCTCGAGGGGGACCTGGTGGCTGCCTATAAGTACATAAAGGGTGTACATCAGGATCTGGGAGAACATTTATTCACCAGAGCGCTCCAAAGTAAAACAAGGACCAATGGTCATAAACTCCTCCAAGACCATTTCAGGCTGGACATAAGAAAAAAAATAGAGATTGGAGACCGGTTGTGTTCTGTTGTTTTTCATGGACAGATAGATGGTGTGTGCTCATTCTGGTGCACAATTGTTGCTTGGTAGCTCCACTTGGTGCCCTGATGGAGATATGTATTGTAGTGTAAAGATATCTCCATACTGGAGATGTTGTACGGGAGGCTGGTGCTTCCTTAGTCGGTGGGGGGGCACATGCCCCCTCAGCAACCAGTTAGCGACTAGGGGGGTGGTCCCCCCACAGCTGGTTGCTGCGGCTGCTTCCGGAAATGCCTGTGCCCACTTCTGGGAGCACCACAGTTCTCCATTCCCTGGCTGGTGCTTGCAGGAGGGGCACTGGCGCTCCCACCTGCCCCCCTGTCCGTTGCCTAAGCGGCAAGTGCTGCTGGTCAGGGGGTACACCAGTGCTCTCAACGTGCACCCCCTACATGTCACCACTGTATTGTAGGCAGGTTTTGTGCATCTTGCCATGGCATGGTCTGGATCTGACTCCCCAGGTATCTCTTCACTTTCACCTGTGATGCTATATCCTCCCCCCACTGCCAGTCTGTCCCTCATCCCCTGATGCCTCCATTTCCATTTTCACTGACTGGCTGTATTGCCTGCATTGCATGCCAGCCTCTGGCTTCTTTACTATTCCTTGCATCCAGGAAGAGCACACATACCAACTGCAGGTACTTCCTCAGCCTGACCAAGGGCTTTTCAGCCTGAAACCTTGCTATGATATATTTTTGTAACTATTCAGTTGGTCTATTAAAAGATACCAGATTAGATTGATCCAAAGAACTTTGTATGTATATGAATGCACAGCCTGGCTGCTGCCGCTGTTGATGGTGTCTGGAAATAACTGTCTAGAAGACACCATCAGAAGATGGATAACAATAAGCATCAGTAATGTCCTGCCTAATTCTAGAATTAAAGAACTTTGTCTGCTAGTGCCATGTCCTTAGACCAACACCCCTGGCACCTGTCACCGGTCAGCTGACTGGAAGTACACAGGGCCCTGGGCACATCTAAGCCCCAGGGCTGGGGCTGGCAGGGAGAGTTCTCTGGTAGTTGTTGGAGAAAAAGCTCCTGCAGGAGAAGAAAGAACGGCTCTGTGACAGTTTGGCTGCCTGAGATGCTGCTGGTGCTACTGTGCTGCTTACTAAATTGTTATTGCCCATTGTCATTTAAAGTGGTGGATTGAGATGAGGCTGTAGGGGAGGAGGAGCCCTCATTGTGGCACATTATCATGTCATGCAGAGGCCCTAGCGCCAGTGAGGGGCACGCCTTAACACACACAAAGTCACACGTCACAAGTTGTGCTTGTCATCAGCTTGAGGTGCAATTTCGCAGAAACCCCTGGACCTATCACCTAGCAGGCTTCATGGCCTCAGCAGGGCTACCATGCTTGCAGTTTTCACCCCGCTGCGCCTTAACACACACACAGTAGCACATGTCACACAAGTCGCACAAGTTTTTCTTGTCAGCTTGTTGAGGTGCAGTTGCCCAGGAACCACAACACCTATCTCCTTGGAAATTGGCAGGCTTTGTGTCCACTATCATCTCTGTAGGTTTCATCCAAGTCTGCCAAAAAATGACTAAGTTATAGGCAGTTGCATGCTTCCCCATTATAGCCTATGCGCAAAATGTTGAAACAGCGTCAAAACAGTGGAAGTTTTGACTAAATGAAACGGAACAGTGCTTCTGAAATGAAACAAAACAGTCCCTTTGAAATGGCGAAACGGAAGTCAAAACAAAATGGTGCTGTTTTGCATAGCCCTATCATATAGGATAGTTTGGATACAAATGATTCTGCCTCAGGCAGGAGGTTGGACTAGATGACCTGTGGAGGTCCCTTCCAGCCTGACTTCTCTATGATTCTAGGAACAGGCAAAGAAATGGCTGTGTGGTTATTGAGTTAGCTACACTGCTATAAGGTTCCAAGTTGTATTTTTAGAAACTGCTAGTTGTGTACAGCTATTGAGTTTGATTTGAGTTTACTGGCAGTGAATTTAGGGCCAAGAGGTAAACTGGTTACTGAGATCCCTTGTATTAAGCAGCAGTAATTTAAAACTGATTCAAGAACAAATCTGAATCAGGTTCAACGCTGCTTAAAATGAATGGCAAACCCCCTCCCATTACTGGACATGGTAAGAAGGTAGCTACATTCCATCTGGTTCAGGAGGCAATGTGTACAACACACTTTTTGGAAGCCTTCCCTGATTTGATCTAATGCAGTGCAGACATGCCCAATGGATCCTGCCCAGTAGGACCCATTTCAAACCCTGCACTAAAACACAGAGAAATGATGCAAAAGATCAAGCATTCTTCTGCAAGATTTCATGCCATTTGAATGGTACGTTTTTTTCCCCTTATCATTCATTAATAATGTATTTGCTTTGAGAACTCAAAATTCATCACTCATCATAAGGATCATTTATATTTAACTTCTGCTTCAGGTGAAGACTGTAAATCTAATTGCAGCTTCAGTAGCATCAAAACTTGTCCTCCCATAGAGAAAGGACTTTTGAATAGCTGCATGGTAGAACAATAAGCAATCTTTTCAAAGCATCAGCAGTGTCATCATGAAAGAAAAGACAGTCTTTCAAAGATTTCCTATTATTTTACCAGGAACAGCTGTTTGATGAAATTCTAACTTTCTCAGTATCTTCATTTTTTGATACATGTCATAATGCCTGCCTTTTTTTTTGCATGTTTCAAGGCATGCAGGTTTATTAAAAGCAGAGAAAATGTCAAAATACTTCTGAATTAGTCAAAAAAAGTTAAAACGTTTTAAATAGCAGAAATGAAGCTCATTATTTTTTTTAATTCCAGGATTATAGGCAGGACTTTATTGATGCTTATTTTTATCCATCTTCTGATGGTATCTTCTAGACAGTTATTTCCAGACACCATCAACAGCAGAAGCAGCCAGACTGTGCATCCATATACATATTATCAAGCATGACAGGCTAAGATTTGTGCAGCTCCAACGTTAGAGTATGATAGAGCTGAAATTGCAATCTTTCGTTGATTGCCTGTCTAAACAGTTGACACTTGGACGAAATGGTTCCAGCAGCTTGTACACAGCAATGACTGTCATTTTAGAACATCTCTCTAGGGTAGGTCTGTGCTAGAAATGTGTTGCTTCTGTAAGTATACTATATTGACATAGTGCTTCCAGTATGCACTCAGTTTGTCCTGGTAAAACTGGGGCTATTCCATGACTGCATGTTCTTTAAACGAAGCAAGTCGTCCTGATAAAAAGGCAAGTCTGCTACTGTAACTATAGCTCTGCTGGCACTGCTATGCTGGGTAGGAATCAAATGTCCTTGTGCTCTGAATTGATGTAGCTATGCTGGCAGAAGTCTGTAGGGCAGATGAAACCCCTCCCCCTCCCATCTTTCTTTGGGTCACTTTATCCCATCATTAGCATGGCTGTGTGTCAGGCCTGGTTTAAACTCAGTTTTTATGTGTAATTAATTTGAGTTAAGGGTCTTATTTAGGAGCAGATCTAGGATTTTGAAAGGGGGCGCAGTGGAAAGTTCCCTGTACATGCACTACAGTTGAAGTGAATGCACTCCCCCTGGGTCTGCCCTAGTTTTACTGAAATCATTTTGCCAGAATGTTCCCCTATACTCTAGTATAGCTTATTATTGTAAATCATGTTCAGTACAGTTAAAACTGTCCTCACAAGTAGGGTTATCTCAGTATAAAGTTACAATTAAAACAGTACAGTTTTTATATGTAGGGAAGCCCTAAGGGTAGCACTGAGGCTTGTCAGGTCAGGCTTTGTGAATCAAAGTTAGGAAAGAAGCAGTGCAAAGCAGCACTTTAATGACACTTCCTTCTCATTCGTCAAAATGAGTCTGATATGGAGTTAACTAAAAACAACAGTCTGTGCAGTGCTTAACTTTATGGAGCAGATCTGGGCCAGAAATCCTTTAATCTGAATAGTTAGTTTTTATGTAGGCCCTCCATTAATGTTAATATCTAATAATACTGCAGGGAGAAAAATAGAAATGTGCTTTTAGAGTTTCAAACTGAGATGAAAACTCCAAGGCTGACTTCTGCAGAAATGTGTTCCAATGTGTAAGATCCTAACAAGCAGATTCAGTATGCGAATAAGCCTGAATCATGAACAGTAGATCTTGATCATGTCCAGTGCATGAGATGCTTTAGGGTAGATTTTAGATGCCTTAAATCTCCTGACTTTCAGTGAGGCAGACTGGAATGAAGACCTCCAGCAATTATATTAATGAATTATTTACCTGTGTGTGTTGGGGAATTCTATGCAAGTTTTTCCACCTTGTGCTTAGTAGGGGTGTGCACCCATAGTAAGGGTGTATTTGATTTGGATTCGGCCCAATTCGGGGGACAGCGATTCGATTTGCTGATTTGGATCACTGTCCCGATTTTTGAATCAGCAAAACCTGAATCTACAGATTCGATTCTGATTCGGAGAATCAGCGTTTTGAACGTAGACACAGGTTTATATTTTTTTTCTACATACCTCGAGGTACCAGGCGCAGCCCGTGAATGCTGTGATGGTGGGGTGGATGGAGTGTCCTACAGGAGCGGGGGGGGAAGGGGGTGGTGGAATCCATTGCCAAGCACATGGAGTACTCTCCCGCATCCCTGTGGGACGCTCCAGTAATGGTGGGAGACCTGGACCTGGTACCTTGAGGTATGTAGAAGCCAAATCGTTGAATCTCTCAGAATAGATTAGGAGGCTTCTGATTTGATTCAGAGAAATTAATGGGTCTCCTGATTGGTTCAGATTTGGAGATTCGGCCGCTGAATCAGGCAGAATCTCCTCCGAATCAAATCAGTGACCATACCTTCACACAGCCCTAGGCTTAGTATGTGGTCCAGAGCTGTTGCACTTGCTTCCAGATTTGCTTTGATTTTGAAATCCAAGTAAAACCTGGCAGCATGCTGGCCATCTCTGAAAAGCTGGCAAGGGTATTTGATTGAGATGGAAGACAAATGTGGTCTTTCCCTTTGCAGTTTACTTGCCAGAGTCTATCAAGTGCCCATATTTAAAAAAGAACTGCTTCCATCTCTCAGATGGCTGGCTCCTGCCTGGCACAGATCACAGTAATGTTTTATAGGTGATAGGGTGGCTTTCCTACATAAGTGCTATTTTAAACATTGTTCTGAGGAGTAAATTAAGTCCTTGAGTTTTTCTTGATTTAAACAGCTAGCCCAGACATGGCCTAGCTACATACAGAAAATGAAGACTCAAATCCTGGGGCTGAGGAACGAAGAGGCTCATGCAGAGATTATTTTCTCTTCTGTCTATGCATTTCAAGCTGTTCTTTTCTCCTGTACTATATCAGAAATGCCATAGTAGTAAATACAGTACAATTGCAACTTACGTGGGGGTTATGTTTCCAGGTCAGCATGTATAGTTGAAATCGCGTATAGCTGCAATCGCCAGGCTCGGTGCTGAGCAGCCGCCGCTGCCACCGGGCCCAGACAAGGCGGCCACCTGAACGTGAGCCCCCCCAGCCATGTCGGGCATGCAGGCAATACCATGTGGTGCCGCGCAGTGCCACACTATGCACCATTTCCCGGCCAGCCCCAACAGCTGAGCACATAAAGCTGAATTCGCTTAAGTTAAATACGCGTAAATTGTGACTGTACTGTATGCTTGTTTGTGCCCAAATTAGGCCCCAGTGTGCTGGGTATTACACAAACAACAGTCCTGCCCTGGGAGTGTACAATATGCTGAGGTATTTCTGGGCCTGTTGGAGTTCTGCTGACTCTAGTAGGACTCTGTCTTCTGGGTACAGCAGTTTTCCTGCACATTTATGGATTTTTTTCATAAGATCAGAAGGAACCATTATTGTGATCCTGCAAAACAGGCTATAGAATTTCACTCTAATAATTCCAGCAACTAGCTTGTAATTCCTGATTGAACTAGAGGCCATCTTAAAAGTTCCCTGCTGTAGAGGAACTAAGATAAAAGAAGAAATGGAAGCACCAGACTTAGTCTGTTGAGCACATGGGCAGATCCAGGATTTTGTAATGGGAGTGTGTGGAAGCAGTGACTGGTGCTGCAGGGGAGGTTGCACCCTTGCTCCCAGCTTCTCCTTCCCTACAGTCAGGGTGGGCAGATAGTGCTGGAGCAGTAGCTGGGGACTTTTTTAAAGTACCTGGACCAGGTAAGAATTCTCCAGCTCCGCACCCCTTCCCTTCCCCTCTATATTTGGTGGCACCTTCCTTCCTCTTCCCTTCCAATCCCTGCCCCCTCAACTGCTGCTGGCACTTCTTCAGATACTTTGGGCAGGGAGCAGGGGTGAGCTCCTGCCCTGTTGCTGCTGAGCTGTGTGGGGAGCCAGGATCAGCTGGGTACAGCAGCAGCAGCAGTGGCTGGCTCCCCCTTCCTAAGCCTGCTCCCAAGTTGGCGGGGATCACCTAGAGTGATTGGGTATGGAGAAGAAACTGGTCTTCTGCTGCCTCTGCTGTTGAGCCTGGCTCCCTGCTCAGCCCAGCTGGAGTGGGACAGGATCAGCTCTGGGTTGCTCCCCCACCCCTGGGGAAGCTAGAGACTGTGAGAGTAGCAGACTGGGAAGGGGGGAGAAGAGGGTATGTGCAACTGAGTGTGGAGGGGAAGAAAATTCTTACTTGATTCATGGAGGGTGCAGCCATGCCACCGCATCCCCTCTGGATCATCCCCTGGCTGAATCAACATGTTGATCCCAGGATGATGTTAGTTATGTCATTACCAAAGGTGGAAATGAGCTGTCTTATTTTGGAAACTGTATGGATACATCTACAGAGACTAACCAGGTGGAATAAAGCACTGTATAATCCATGCATTATAACAGCAGTTACTGAGTAGGAGCTATTGACTTTTTCCAGCCTAATATGTCAGACCATGGAGGTGTCAAACGTGCGTAGATTAATAAAGTAGGAAACAATAATAAAACATTAATAAGATCTATATTACAATCTTATCTAGGAAGAAAACTTTTACTTGTGATTTCTGAAAACTTTAAGCTTTGGTGGTTTTTTCCTTATGCTTGAAGAAGAGTCAAAAAATCTTTAAAATCTATACGTTGGGGTACCTAGCCAGTGCCCAGAGTGTAGCCATATCCTCTTGGATGCAGGGACTAGTTTATAGGGAGAAAAATGAATAAGGCAGTCACTTCCCTTCTTGGGATTCTGGACCTTTGATTCCCTCACAGGGATGGATTGCTATTGCACGCCACCTGAGGGCGCATCCCAATATGCAGGTGTGTGTTTCCAGTGGCACACAATTGTGCCACTGCTTTGTGCCTTAGGGCATGCCCCTGCATGTGCTCTTTAGTGTGCACCAAATTGTCCTGGATGGGGTAGAAGAGGGTGGGGATGGCACCTGTGCTGGTCCCAGCAGCCTTACCTAGGGCCCTGGGTGCCTTCTGGGGCAGCAGCAGTACTGATCCAGCTGTACCGAGCCTGGCCAGCAGCCACAGCATGGCTCTGTATGGCCAAGCTCTATTTCTGGTGGCTCACTGCTGCACAAAATTGGAGAGCAGAGCACAGTTGCACATCTGCCTTGTGTGGTTTGTGGTGCCACAAACAGGTTTGAGGCACCGCAGACCACACGTGTGCGCTCATCTGGACATGCTCTAGGAGTCTGCAGTCCAGCTTTGTGGCTCATTCAGCTTCTACACAGATGCCCATCTCTGCACTATGTCTTGCTCTCCCCTTTTCTTGTCAGGCTCACCAGAAAAAAGTGGCACAGTGGTTAGGCTGTCCTGCCAAAGCGAGTAAGAGGCAGAAACTGATGTGAGGAGCAACCCTAATTTCCCAGGGGAATTCCACCCTGTATGCTACTTCCTTCCTATATTACTCCTCAGCCATATTTCATTTCCTTCCCTCTGAACTCCAGAAGGGAGGGAAGTATTTGACCTGTTGTGACTCAAACCTGCGGAAGATGCAGTGAAAGTTTGCTCTGGTCTTTTGCCACTAGGTGGAAGCATTAGTTCACTTTTGTGGAAAAGGCCACACTAGGAAAGGAAAACTTGCACATCAAAGCGGATGTAGGATGTGGTTATGATGCTTTACATGACTATATTCTCAAAAGCTAAAGACTTTAAGTAGAAGCTTCACCTGTGTAATGAATGATTAGGATGTACATGCTTTTATTTTTCTTGTTGCTCCCCCCTCATGTCTCATACTAGTACCACAGTCCTGGAGGTTAGAAGGGGAAATAAAGGAGTCAGGGAACAGCTCAGGGCACTTCATTATGCTCTTTCTGAATGTGAATAACTCCCAAGCTGCTCCTGATCAGTTCAGCAATGCTGTCTCTTCCTTACACGGCTATAAGCAACCCACAAAAAAAGTTTTGGGCAGTATAGTGTTTTGTTGCTGTTGCAACGTGGGCAGTTAAAGGGCCTGGGAAGAGACTCTGGACCACTTCCTGATTGCTCTTTTGCTCTGTAGGTGTCTGGAGAGCTACACAGATATCAAGGCTTCTGTATGATCGAGGGACTAACCTCCCTGCTTTTCCCACCATGGGCATCTTTCCCTCTTACTCCCTGACCCTTAACAACCAGCAGGGATACATTTTAGTACATACATTTTGTTGCCAGCGAAGGAGCCACATTAAAGGAATGATCTGTATACAGAATTTTCTCCAAATAAGTTTTTTTGGTTACAGCTTTCCATGAAATGACAGCAGCTCTAAGTGAAGAAGCTGATTAAGCATGACTAGAAGTCTTTACTTGCCCTTCAGGAGAACCTATGTTTTCTTAGGCTTCATGTGACTCTGCTGTGTTCTTACCTATAGTGGGGATGGTGGTGTTATAGGAGGAAAAGAAGTGAAAGTGCCACACGCAAGAACTGCTGCCAGAGGAAGTGGCTGTTAACCTGTAATGATATTTCTTTATTCTTCTCTGGCCACTGTTGAATGGAAAGATACTCCCACCATCACCCCAGCTTGGGATGTTTATTTCTGGTGGTTGGGAAATGGATGCTGTTTTTTTCAGAGTTGAAGCTGACCTTTTCTTGCTCCTACAGAATGAAGAGATGGCTCGCCAGCTGGTGGAGCTGGGATTCCGGGGAAGCGGTGAGGTGCTGAAAAGGGAAGAGTTTGAAGCAAGAAAAGCAGCTGCAGAAGCTTCAAGGCTCTCTGAAAGAACCCAGCAAAAGTGAGTGAATGCTGCAGCTGTATCGGAGGACCATGTTTTGTAGAGTATCCTAAGAATAGGATGGGCTGTACATTGTTTGGGTGAGGTCACATCTTAAGTTTGTATGTTGTGAAGATTAGGAGCTGAAATAAATGTGCTGCAAGATGCCTGCATTTGACAGGTTGCATTTGAATAGCTAATTTCTGAAACCTAAACAGTAACATATTATGTTGGGCCCATCAATCAATTGTAATGAATGACCAAGCAGTATAGCTTTTCCTTACTTGTATCCTTATAACATGATGAACTGGAAAGGGCTGATCTTTAACTTCACCCAGATGTTGTCTGTAGATTGAAGTTGAAGTAAATTGATTTACCTGCTAAAGTAGGGCCCAGCTGCCTTTTCAAGCTGTGGGCTAGAACAACCCAGCTCCAGGCTGGTGTGGGTTGGGTGGCTTCAGTGGTGCATCAGCAGTGACGGGGTTTGTCTGCACCCATGCTGGGGCTAGGCAGCTGGGAGTTGTACTGGCACAGCTTTTCCCAGTACCCTACATGAGCACAGCTTTCAGCTGGAGGGCAGCTGTGCTGGGGCCAGGCAGGTGGAAGCTGTGGCTGCATTGCTGCTGCTGCTTCTTCCTGTCACCCTCACCCTGCCAATCTTCTTTCTGGCTACAGTACAAATGCAGCTGGAAGTTGCATGGCCCCGGCTCAGTTTCCCATTGGGTGGAAGCTGCGTCTGCACTACAGCCAGGGAGTAGAGGTGCTGAGAGAAGAAGCAGCAATGTGGGCAAAGCTGCTATGCAGGCAGAGGCAAAGCCTTGCAGCTCTGCAAGCCAGACCCAGTGGATCCACAGGCCAGATGTAGCTTGCCGGCCATTTGTTTTGGACTCCTGCATGTGACCCTCCTGGGTTTTACCAAAGGGAGGAAACAAAGTCCCTCTCCATTCATCTGCCACAACTTGATTAGGCAATAAATGTATGAAAAGGGAGGCTCCAATAATGCGTGGTTTCCTTCCTTTCAAGAGAGGTGTTTCTCCTTTTGGTGTATTTCTTGGGGCTCCACCTCCCCTACATCCATTCCATATGCCAACTGTGTTGTTAAACAAGTGAGGTTTCCCACTGTGAGATCAGTGATTATAGCCTGCGGCCATCAGTATTGGGCCATATGCAGGACCATAAAGTTAAATTTGTAAGTGTCAAGATCTCGGCTATTCCTCTTTAATGTCATATTAATGTCACCAAGTTTAGAGTGATAATGTTATGGGCAAAGTCCAAAAGTCATGTGACACTCTCAAGTTGGACTAATTTTAACTAATGATTGATGTATACTAACACACTTCCAGCATGTCTGATCCTTAAGTATAAAACCCCCCCACATGAACAAAAGTGCTCGTTGTCTCGCAGCACTCTGTGTCTGGCACTATGTAAGGTTTGGACTCATGTGACCCATTCAGATTGCTGCCAACAGGTCTGCAGTCCTGCAATTCTCTTAACTCTTCAGGCTTGTCCACCCTGTGAGTGAGGACTCCCGAGTCCTCCCTTGACAAGTTTCCTCACTCAAACTCCAGAGCCTCTTGCTTCTCAGCTTACTGGAGCTTGGTGTATTTTCTGTGGTCTCCACCCAGCTTTGCAGCATGGGCTTGGGTCCAGGTTGGAGCACAGAGGCTCTTTGCAGCTGCCTCCCTCCCACTTCGGCTCCTAGTGGTCTTTTGCCACCTCTAACACCTGGCTTCCCTCTGCCTCCAGGTGCTTCTTTTCTGTGTCACTCCCTGCACATCCTCCAATGAACAGGGAGTATGTGCTTTTAAAATGGCATGATGGCAGTGCATGCTGCTCTTGTTTCTCTGCTCCAGTACCTGCAGGTAAGTTTAACTTGTCAGTAGCCCTTCCTGGGCTACTTTTCCTCATGGGCTGGGGCCAATTTGGGTGGAAACTACCCAACTTCCTAGGTAAGTAGCCAGTTGGTTGCTCTGACCGGTGACACTGCACTAAAGGAATTACTCTTAAACAGAGTTAGGACTCCATATTTCATTGCATTTCAGTGATATGGGGTAGCTGTTCTTGTGGACTGAATGTTTCTTTCATTGCTATCTGCAGTTTTAATACTAGATTTAAGGACCCAGATGATTCTTTTCTGTGTTAGGTCTCCAAGTCCTGTTGAACGTTGGAACATAGCTCAATTTATTTTGAAAATCCCACCCTTACACTTACTTTGCATGAACAGCATTTAAGCTAGATGGTACCTCCTGATAAGATATCCAGGATTTGTGGAAATAATTTGCTTTAATGCTAGCATCTATAATATGGATCTGAATTAGTTACTGCCTTTAGATAAGTGGTGGCAATCATTTTGACTGTAGGGCTGTTTAATGAGTTTTTGTGAGCTGCTGAGGGCTGCAAGGGTAGTCCCCTTAACAGGTGCTCCACCCCCTGGTCGGACCAGAAGTCCACCCCATAACCCCTCACCTTTGCCAGTGGAAGTCTCTCCCTGTTCCCCCTAGAAGTACTCTGTCTTGGAACCAGAAAAAACCAAATTGTATACTAAAAGTCAAACACCTACTATAAACATATTTTGATTTTATTACAAAAAATATTTATGTCATGATTTGTATTTGTATACTGTATATAGAAATAATTGCATAATAACTCAAAAATAAAGTTTTACTCTTGTATACTGTGGGGGTGTAGAGTGTGGTTGGGTGTGTATGTATGGTGGGGTGTAGGGTGATTGTGAGGGTGTGTGGCTGTGTGTGTGGGGAGTCAATAGGGTATGTATGGGTGTATAAGTGGGGGGTTGTGGGGTCAGGGTGTGGGTGTGCTGGGTTTGTAGGGTGTAAAAGAGGGTGTGGGGACCCTCCATACACTCCCCCTCATTGCCACGAGCACTGACCACTGGCGGTAGCAGCAGCAGGGGATCAGTGCTTTTGGCCCATGCAAGTGCTACTGCATGGTGTTGCACAGCTCCCACTAGCACTGAACAGGATTACAAGGAGTGCAGCCTGGCTGGCCTGCCTCTATCACATGGGGCTCTGCATGGCACATGTGCAGCTCCTGGCACTTGCGTACCACTGAGGAAAGCACTGTTCTGTGGAGTTGGCTGCCTTCCTCACCCCCTGCCATGCGGGTCCTAGAACTCCGACAGAAGTGGAGGGGAGTCCCACCCCTTCCTTCTGCCTCCCAGCAGAGTCCCTGGACTTGCATGGCAGGGGTCAGGGAAGGCAGTTGGCTCCATTGTGCAGGGCTTCATTTTGTGGCGTATGAGTGCTGGGAGCTGCACTAGCACCCCGGGGAGTCCTGCATGATAGAGACTGGCCAGCCTAGTCGCGCTTTTTGCCACCATGTGCAATGCTAGCTGGAGCCATGTGCCACTAGGTGGCAGCACCTACATGGGTCATGAGTACTGGCCATTGGTTTTGGGGACTATGTGCCATGGGGGGGAATGTGTGGGTGGTCCCCACATCCCCCACCCTCCCTCACAGCCAGACCCTGCCCACCCAAGCGCCATGCTCCTGCCTTCCCCTGGGTGCAGGCTCTGCACTGCTGTTAGCCTGAACCCCACACTATGTACTCCTGCCTAGCTGCCTCTTCCCCTCCCCCTGCCCATGCCACTTTCCTACCTTGTGCCTAGGGCAAGTGGGATGCCAGGGAAACTGAGCAGGTCTCCCCATGGCTCCAGCAGTGGTAGTAGCAGCCCAGAAGCTGCGTGCTGGTTGGGCCAGGGCCTTCTGCCCCTGAGGCTGGGAATGAGGCACGTGGGCTGGATGGGGTACAGTTAGTTGGTAGCGCCCAGATGGCCAATTGAAATTGCCTGGCTGGCCAGATTCAGCCCACAGGCTGTATTTTACCTACCCCTGCTTTAGATATTCCTCCATCATTAGCATCTAAATCCATGGTTTTCAGCCTCATTAAAGTTGAGGCTCCTAGCTTTTGCTCATTTTTGGACTACAGGAAAATAATAAAGCAATTCTTCTGTTGCAAGAAATCAGAAAGAACACAATAGGTCAGAATGGTTTTGACAGTATGGATTCTTATATGAATTTTTGGCGTTTATCTTGTGAACCATGCACAGATGTTCACGCAGCACCTTAATACTGCTCTTGCACCCAGGTTGAGAATTACTGATCTAAACTAACATAGCTACTAGGGCTGTGTAAAATGAAACATCTGTCAACATTTCAGTTTCAAAGCTGATTCAATGTGTATCAAGCTTGAAACAGCGAAATCGAAATCAACAGCCTTGAAACAGCTTCAAAATGAAACAAGGGCACTCAGAACATTTAGAAAGTTTCAAAATGTTTCGAATTTCAAAGTTTCTGGTTAGCTGCAAGCAAGCCCAGCTAAGGAGAGGGAGGGGGAAGAGGGGGAAAGGACTGCTCTGATATTGACATGTATAGCTGGCCAGTGACTCTGATCCTTCCATGAGGTCCCTTCCAATCCCAGTTCTCTGGGGGAGGGATGGACAAACAGCATAAAAAGTTGCATATCATGAGTTTTGCTTGTCAGCACTTTGAGGTGCAGTTTCCCAGAAACCCCTGCACCTATCTCCTTGAAACTTGGCGGGCTTTTTGGCCTCAGCAGGGGCTACCTTGCCTGCTGTTTTCACCCCCACCGTACCGTCACATTTACAAGTGAAATGAGTTTTGCTCTGAATAGTTTGAGCTGCAGTTTTCCAGAAACCCCTGCATTTATCTCCTTGAAACTTGACAGAGTTTGTGGCCTGCACAGGGGCTACTATCCGTGTTGTTTTCATTCGAGTCAGGAAATAAATGACAAAGTTACAGGCATTTTCATGATTTCCCATTATAGCCTATGGGTGAAACATTGAAACACGTGAAAACAGTGTTGAAACAGTTTCGATGAAATGAAATGGAACAGTGCTTCAAAACAGTGAAGCGAAACACTGTCCCTTTGAAATGGTGAAATGGAAGTCAAAACGAAACAGTGCAGACCTAATAGCTAAACCACAAATATGTGAAAAAAAACACCAATGTGCCAAATTGTGATGAGTCAACAACAGTATTCTCCAACCTTTTTAGGCTGAAGATCGTTTTTGGAATTTAAGAGGAACTGAAGATCGACCCCAGCACCCACCCCTAGCCCCACACCTTCCCTCACTGCTGGGGCCTCGATTGCTAACCCCCCCCATGGCAGTGAGGGAGGGGCAAGCTCTGCACAGCTGGGGGGGCAGGGGACAGAGCTGTGAGCTGGGGGGG
>NW_017728912.1:39762404-39770597 GCF_001723895.1 Crocodylus porosus
AGTGCCAGGCTCTTTCGGGTTTGGGGAGAAGGGGTGGCCAGCCCCCATGTCTTTGAGTTGTGGGAAGGCTGCGCTGGGCTGTTCCCACTGGGCCTGGCCTGTGATATACTCGGCAGTGGCACTGAGAGTGAGGATTGGGTGAGCTACAGCCTCCTCCCTGCCCCCCCCCTTGCCCCGTGTGCAGATCCAGGGGTACATGCCCCACTGTGCCCTCCCGGGCTGCATGCCCCTGCTCCCTGCGCCCCCTGAATGAGTCACTTGTGGTTCTGTCTCCTGCCCCACCCTGGCTGTGCGGGGCCTGCTGCCAATCCCCAGCCACTGGCGCTGCCCTGCATTTGGTGGGGACATGTGCGCCCCTGATGTGTGCATGGCACAGGTGGCTGCTGCTGTGGGCTGGGCTTTGCACCCTGAGCCCTTCTGCATGTGCCCCCTGGGCCTCTGCCCCTTCCCTCCCTGACCAACTGACCTGCTGGACTGGTGGGGTAGGCTGTGTATGCTTAGTCCCCCAGTCCAGGATTGACTTCATGAGGCTCTGGGATCCACCGGTTGATTGCGATTGACTGGTTGGTGACCACTGGTCTACAGAGTGAGAAATGGCAAGAGGTTCCTTTATCAGAACATTGACGTTTGAACATACTAGTCTTCTGTCAGTGCTAAAACATTTTAACACAAGGACAGCTACCCTGCAGTGCTCCCTGTGAAATATACAAGCAAAAAACCAAATTTGCCCCTAAAGAAGGGATGTCAGATTTACCTGTCCCCATGGGCTGGATGAGTGGTAGCAGTCTGGTCCACAGGCCAGATCAGGACCTTGGACCTCTACTCTCTCTACATGCCAGGTCCACTGCACATGGCTTCTGTTTTGGGTGCTTTCAGATTTGTACTGCAGAGTGGTCAGATTAGTCAAGGTGTGTGGCTTGGACCTTACAGTGGCTGGAACAGGCACTGCCTATGCCTCAGTCCAGGAAAGGCAGGTACTGCATGTAATATAGATCCTGGATCAGCCAGAGCTCAAACCCTGCTGCATGTGGTACCCCTTCCAGGATCTGTGCCACATGTAGCACTCCCCCTGCCTCTCCCCAAACTGGGCTAGGTCTGTACTACATGCATCTCCCAGTCCGGGGCAGCACTGAGGGCCAGATGATGGGGCTCTATGGACCAGATTTTTGACATACCTGCCTTAAATCATTGTAGGAACAATACTTTGACTTCCTCCAAGTATTTATAGGGAGACTAGACTTCGATATCAGAGCTAACTCACAGGTTTTTAGGTAAGTAATAAACTTGCTCTCAGAATATAGTCCCTTGTATTTGACAGTGCAGAGATTCTTCAGTGGACATTTAGGTTTTAGAATAAATACAGTAAGACTTTTTATTACCATAAAGAACAGCCAGCTTTAACTTCTTCCCACCAGCTGGATTTGTTTTCTAGCACAAACTAAGGGCTCCTATGCAAGTGCAGGGAGGCTGCTCTAACACACTGGAATTCTAGCACATTGGAGCAGACTCAATTAATTGAGTCTTCTGGAGCGTGGTAATTACCATCCTCTAGCAGACTCCGGTGTCACATGCATCAGTGTCCCTGCACTGAAAAATGGCAGTGGGGAGCTTTAAACTAAAGCTTATTTGATGAGTTCTAGTTCAAAGCTTTCCACCACCATTTTTCAGCACAGGGACGCTGATACATGTGATGCTCCAGGTGCATTTAATTAGTACAGCTCTTAGAGCTGCACTAATTAAAGCGTTCCTTCCTCTGCTTCCTGTAGCACGTTTATAAATGCCATCAATGTCCAAAAGTCATATCCCAGTATTTTGAAGTTCTTTTTTAAAAGTTTGAGCTTTGATTTTGTGAGAAAAGTCTCTTTTACTTTGTTTCAAAATTCTGCTCAGAACCCTGGATATGAGTTGAAGGGAACTTTACTTTTAATATAATCTCTAGTGTCTTCCTAGGCTCTTTCATGTAAAACGATTTAGGACATTTGAGAAGACGTATCTTTTACATCTGTGATGTTTGGTGCCCTCTTCCCTCTCCTCCTCTCCGTCACAGCTCAGCGTAACAGGTTTTATTGGTTATTGTTAGGAAGTGTGAGACACTTTTTTGGCTCCTACTTCAGATGTGATACCTGTGTGCAAGGGCCTGGGCACCAAGAAACATAAGGCAGATGTAGAGCAATAGTGCTTTTAAGGCCCAACATGGGAGTGCTTAGGTGCTCCTTTTCTCTCAGTAGTGCTGAACAAGGTTGTCTCCATTTGCAGCTGATCTTTCCTTCAGATCTAGGGCACAGGGATGACTGGAAAGTTTAATCTCCTAAATAGCAATTGGAGCAAATTATGCTGAGCTTTACAAAGACTATAGAAACAGTGTGCTTCCAACAGAGGAGAGATATTTTAGAGGAAATATTTGAAAAGTATTGAAATTTATGACCATTCTACCACCTTTTTTCATGTTATTGTATTTGGGTATTTAAAGATTTTAAAGCAGATCCCCCACCCTTTAAGAAAAAGCTCAAAAAACTGTAGAGTAAAGCCATCTAGCAGGAGAAGTTCAAGTCTGGACACAGCTTTAATTCATTTTTTGCCCTGTCATGACTATTGCCTTGGTTTGCAAAGTGAATGTTGACATCTGTCTTCGAAAGAAAGCCCTTGGGTGCAGGTTGTTCCTTTTGTTTTTGTTTTGTTTTACTTCACTTTCTTCACTTGGTTGGCTTTATCATTCTTCAGTTTAACCCCCTTTTAACTTTTTTTGTATTACTTTAAGGAAAAAAGTATAAGACAACCTTCTCTTGGAATTTGTTGACATTATGATGTATTGCATAAGTTAATGTATCATTGTTCAAGATAGCACAAAACTTCACTGTCCACTTAATTGTTCATTAGAGATATCAAAAGTAAAATGGATTTGCATTCGTTATGACCAAATTAAAGCATTCTTAAGGTACTACACTTTAATGGCTTAAATTGCTGTAGTGAAGAAATATGCCAGAGATAAGTTACAATATGCAAGTGGAATGCTAGTGTGTGATAGATGTTTGGGATTCTTTTTTAATGTGACTAACTAGAATTTTCTTGCTCTGAGTATTTTGCTGTAGGTCCAAGTGGTGCCTTTGTACAATAATGCCAGAAATGAAATAAACAGGAAAGTGCAAATTCCCAGTGTGATGGTTTTTTGTCGTTGGCAATTTTATTTAGTACTGAAAGGAAAAAGTGATGTTTGATAAATTTACTGCCAAAACATTAATCACCATTTTTATAAAATCTGTGGTCTAGGAACATGTGCTGCATACTTTACACTAGTACTGCACTTCATTCAGTATGGTGGTCCACATTGGTTCCTTGAAGTTTGGGCTTAGAATTTTTTTTTAGTATACTTTTCTTAAGAACATGAATTGCTAGTTGTTTTATATTTGGAGCAATCTACTTTTTCTGGATCAGGGAGGGTTTTTAATATTAAAATAAAAATACAACATTCCTTTAATTTTCTTCCATGTAGCCCATTAAGCTTTTAACTGTCTCCATCATATACCACCACTCACATCAGAACCAGTGAAGTACAGGGAGACACTCATTGACTTCAGTAGATTCAGGATCGAGCCTAGTGGTCAGCCTGTGTTCATTCAGATCTTTCCTTTAAAATTTGTGCGTTCCCAGAAATCATTCAGAGAGATTACATAAAAGTAGTTTAATAGATTTCTTGTTTTTAATTTGTTAATTCTGCATCTGTGGCATTTTCTTCCTGTCTCTTCTCTGCCTCATACTAAGCATTCTAAGCCTTATACAGTTTTTCACCCCCCGGAGGCCTGTTATACTATGGCTTTTTTGTTTCTTTACTGTTTGTACTGCCATACATTGGGTTATATACCCCCTGGTGGTGACATTGGGCTCAATTCTTGATTCTTATATGACTGCTTTGCATTTTTCTGGTTGTGCAGAAGAAGTGGGATTCTACTAGAGACATCCTTGCTCATGATTCCTCTGGAGCAGAATCATCACTGTGTAGTGTAGAGCCAGAGCCATGGCTCTGCATTGTTCTTTTCAGTGTCAAAGCTTTTCTTGGAGGATGGGGTATGTTTGTTTCCTGAAGATTCTTTGTTGGTGTTTGGGACTTGGATGTGAATGAAAGTAATTTAGATAGGATCAGCTTTATTTAATTTACTACTTGACAGATACTGATTACAAGCTGAGAATGCTTTTCTGCTGCAATGTTGTCTGCGTTCCATATATGGAATTATTCTCCTGAAAACTCTTGACAGTATCAGTAGACAAAACTATCAAGGAAAAGCACAGCTCATAGTGTTTTTCCTCAAAACACCAAATTTGGTTGGATACAGCGTCTAAGTGTATGTACTACTGCAAGATGATTTTTCTAATGACCTGAGTGTAAAAATATAGAAACCTAATGTATGGAAACTGTAAGGAAACTTCTTGTATTGATAACTAGAATGGAAATAGAAGTGAGGTGAGGAGAGAGAAATTTTTCTGCATTGTAGGAATTATAACAGGGATTTTCACTTTGATTTCCATTAGGAGTTAAGTGTATGCCTTTAAACATTTTGAAAATCTCCACCTATGTGCATGTCACATTGTTGGCTTAACAGCATTTTGTTCAGCCCCATGGAAGAAGTGGTATTGAGAATGACCTTTAGATTCTGGAAGGTAATGTCAACATCTCTTAGATTTTGGTTCAGTTGTCTGGGGGAAAAAGGCCAGGGGGGGATAACATTTTCAGCCCTAGCAAGAAAATCATTGTAATGGTTCCATTTCTCAATACAGAAATAGGTTGTAGGCAAAGCCATATGGAAGTACTTGTGCCTCGAAGAGGGGGACAACAAGAAGTAATACTAGCCAAAATGGAAGCTTAAAAAGATGACTGAGGCTGAACATTTTCTGAGTTTCTCATCTGGTTTTGTGGCCATGAAGAACACCTGGCTTTTAGTATGAAAACAAATGTAGAGGAAAACTTTGTCTACTCAGGGAAATTAGTGCAAAGTAAGTAAACGAGTGGGTAGCATAGGATGCCTAGCACACTAGCTGCTCTGTGTTAATTCCCATGTGATGTGGACAGTGTCACACCTTCACTTCCTGTGTAGTCACACCCTAATAGGAGTATTGAGAGTATAAAGGTTTACCTCTGGTAGCCCCTGTTAGCCCCTAGCTGGCAAACTTATCTGACCTTCTGATAAAAGTTCAAAGTGCTCACAAAGTTTTGGTGAGCAGCAGGGGTTTGCCTTTTTATCTGGGCCTCCTGGTACCATCAAGTATCATTAAAGGTGAAGTAGCACTGAGGGAGAGAGACATTTCAGAGTCAATGCGTCACAGAGAGAAGATATGACACTATTTTTACTGTTTCATGGTACTACAGATTCAGGAAGACAGCCTTCCAAATGTGAAGTGATGAGTCAGAATCCTAACATTCCTTTAAGCAGTTTTCAAATTCTGCAAAAGTATTTGGTAGAGGCAAACATGCCACTAACAAGGCTACGTTGGTTGCTTATCACTGACATGAATGAGTACATTTACCAAGCCTTGCAGCTGGTTTCATTAAGAAGTTGTACTAGATACATATTACAAGATACATCCACCTAGGATCATAATTTTTTTTTCTAATTGGATTTCCAGTAGGTTGAAGATTGTGCCTTTTCATAACTTAAATTAGGGAAGCTGTCAGTTTCTTCTGTGTGATAGTCCTTGTTTCTCCCCCCACATCTTCCTCCAACTTTTATTAGGAGTAATGGGATATCTGGGGTACAACAAATGCAGTATTGGACCCTGCTTGACTTTTCAAAATGGTACACATCTTTACAACACAATGCAGAAAGGGAAATGGGATATTTGCTTTATTTTTTTCATGTGCTCCATCAGTGTTCTTCTATACGTGTCACTTCTGTACCCAGTTTTTGCATGTGTCATCAAAACATTGTACCTTTGAATCTGGCTGCACAAAAGATTGTGCCTTTCTGTAAGTGTTACATTTGTCCTAGAGGCTTGATAAATAAATGACTTTACAGCCACAAGTATGGGAAAGTGCTGCCAGACTGACAAGCACAGAATATATCGGAAACATAACGTAAAACTATACCTGTGTTGGCACTAGCAGATTCAACAGAATGTAACTTCAGATTCACATGTGCAGATTCAGCACATTCACATATCTCACACTAAGCTTCCTTTGTATCTGAGTTCAAGGAAAGTTTTTCCTGTTGCAGCAAAGTTCCATAAATTCTGTGGCAGCAGTTTTCCATGTAGGTTTACCTGTTAGGTGGAAAGAACCATTTTTTCCAGTAGAGAAAGATGTGTTGAGCTTTTAAATTCATTGCCTTTGATCCTCTTTCAATATTCTTATTAGGAACTTGTAATTCATCAAGATGCTATGCCATTGTTTTGTGTGTCATTGTAATAATTTCTTTCTCATGCACGCACACACCTTCTTCTGTCCTCTCTTCTTAATCAAATGGAGAGATGATGTCATGTGGGGATGGCTTAATCAGATGATCCTGCCTTGAGCAAGGAAGTTGACTAGACAGCCTCCTGAGGTCTTTTTCAGCCCTAGTTTTTATGATTCTCTCTTCATTTCTCCATTGCCTGTCCGAAGGAAGGAGAAGTTTGGATTTTAATGTCTCTACAGGGGCAGGTGAGACAATTGGATCTAATGTATGACTCCACAATCATGCCAATTGCCATGCATGTGTGGTTCCCCCTGTACTAGCAAGAAGCAGGCTAACATGCCTAGGAGCCTTGTCAGTTGAGAGGCTGTGAGCTGCAGGGGTACCCCACGCACCCCCACAACTGGAGATACAGCTGCTGCTATCTTCCAGCTACAGGGGAGTATGAGGTGCCGAGGGCTGGGAGATTGCAGTACCTATGGTCTTCCAGGCCTTGGGTATGCAGGGAGCCTCTGAGGCTGGAAACCACAGCAGCTTTAATGTCCCAGCCCAAGGGGCTCCATGCACTCCCGGGGCTGGGAGATTACAGCCACAACTACTGGAATGCAGCCAGCACCCAGCACCAGGAGACGTGTTGCCAAAATGCAGAGCTAGCACCTGCTGGGGCCAAGAATCCCCTTAGTTGCAGGACTCCCAGCTCGGCCTAGGCATGGTGCATCCTTGTGGCTGGAAGCCCACAGTTGACAGGGCTCCCAACCACAGGGAAGACCCTGCTACATATGCAAATTAAAGCTTGATGGCAACCAGCTGTAAAGTTAGTAGAGGTGTGCAAAGCAGGCCCTATTTAATTTGGATTTGGATTGGGCCCAAATAGGGGATAGTGATTTGAATTGTTGATTTGGATCACTGTCCCTGATTTGATTCGGCCGAATCCGAATCTAAAGATTTGATGTTGATTCAGAGAATCAGCAATTTGGACATAGCTACAGCTTTAAAAGTTTTTTCTACATACCTTGAGGTAGCAGGCATGGCTCATGAACACTGTAATGCTGGGGTGCATGGAGCATCCCACAGGAGTGCAAGGGGAGCCCCTCCATGTGCTCGGCGGCGAACTTGGAAGTGGACCGGAAGTACTTCCAGTCCTCTTCCGGGTCTGCCAGAGAACGCACTGGGCTGCCCCCCTGCCATGGCTCCCTGGCTTGGCAATCGGCCATGGGGAGATACTGGGTGCCAGCCCCAGACCCAGGAGGCACCAGTAGCTGATCCAGGGGAGTGGGGGGGGAGCAGGGGGGAGACCCTGTGTGCTCCCTGGCGGGCCTGGAAGTGGACCGGAAGTGCTTCTGGTCCACTCCTGGGTCTGCTGCTGAGCATGCTGGGGAGCCCCTTGTGCTTCTGTGGGACACTCCATGTGCCCCAGCATTGCAGCACTAATGAGTCCCTGCTACCTAGAAGTACATAGAAAAAAGATTTAAAGCTGTCTCTATGTCTGAATCTCCAAATCTTTCCTAATCTCTCCGAATTGTTTTGGAGGGTTCCAATTCGATTTGGAGAGATTAAAGGGTCCTCTGATTTGATTCAGATTCAGAGATTCAGCCACTGAAGTGAGCCAAATCGAATCAGGGTTTGAAGGTTCACACAGGCTGTAAAAGTTGGTACACATTTTTGAAGTCTAATTTTACATCTGTTTGGAGCTTTTTATGACATAAGTACTTTAGACATGTCGCTGATCTCAAGGTAATGACACAATTAATTACCCAGGTAATTGCGCAGTACCTGTAATGGGTAGAGGTAGTCTCATGCGTTGGCTTAACAC
>NW_017728912.1:39770697-39785636 GCF_001723895.1 Crocodylus porosus
ACCTACACTGAACACCTTCAAGAGTAAATTGGATGCTTATCTTGCTGGGATCCTATGACCCCAGCTGACTTCCTGCCCTTTGGCCAGGGGGCTGGACTCGATGACCTCTCGAGGTCCCTTCCAGCCCTGATGTCTATGAAATCTATGCGACACTGGTCAGGCCACGGCTGGAGTACTGTGTCTAGTTCTGGGCACTGCACTTCAAGAGGGATGTGGACAATATGGAGAGGGTCCAGAGGAGGGCCACTTGCATGATCAGGGGGCAGCAGGACAGGCTCTATGAGGAGAGGCTCAGGGACCTGACCCTATTCAGCCTCCACAAGAAAAGGCTGAGGGGGGATCTAGTGGCCTGTTACAAAGTAGTCAGGGGAGACCAGCAGGCATTGGGGGAGTCCCTATTCCCCCGAGCACTACCAGGAGTGACTAGAAATAACGGTCACAAGCTGGCAAAGGGTAGATTCAGACTAGACATCAGGAGGTGCTACTTCACTGTCAGGGCAGCTAGGATCTGTAGCCAACTTCCAAGAGAAGTGGTGCAGGCTCCTACCCTGGGGGTCTTTAAGACAAGGCTTGACAAACACCTTGCTGGGGTCGTTTGACCCCAGTACACTTTCGTGCCATGGCAGGGGGTCGGACTTGATGATCTGCTCAGGTCCCTTCTGACCCTACTAACTATGAAACTATACATGTGGCCCAGTCATAGGTGCAGTCCCACCAGGTCTCTGTTATCCCTATGAGGTTGTAGTTATTCATGTTTAGCAGAAGGACCAGTTCCTCCTGTTTATTCTCCGAGCTCCTGGCATTGGTGTACAGGCAGGCGAGTGTCCCATTGGAGCCCCCTGCCTGCCCTTTAAATCATTTTGGGACTAGGGTAGGGGTGGGTTCCCTTAAGTGCCTTAGCCTGCTGGATTTACAAGGGTTGCCCAAGGGGTTGTAGTGGCAGTAATCCCCTTAGCCCCCAGCAGGGCTAGTTTAAAGCCCGGTCGAGCAAGTCTGCCAGTCTGGCTGAGAAGAGCCTCCTCCCCAGTGGAGTGAGGTGGAGGCCACCTCTCCTCAGCAGACCACTGCCTCTCTCACCAAAGAGTGGACTGTGATTGTGGAAGCTGAAGCCTTCACGTTGACACCAGTGCTGCAGTCTTTGGTTGACTACCTCAACCCATCTCTCCCTCCTCAGCCCATGACCCACAACTGGGAGGAGCGAGGAAAAGACCACCTGTGCCCCAACCCCCTAAGCTCTGCTCCCAGAACCCTGTAATCTCTCATAACGTGGCTGAGATTGCTCCAAACCATGTCATTTGTGCACACATGGATAAGGAGCATAGGGTAGTGGTCGGACAGCCGGATAATCAATTATAAGTAATGACTCTGGGGTCTGAGCCTTCTCTGCCAGTAGAATATTTGAAACTTCAAGTAAAGCTGCTTTATGTTGCTTTGTTGCCTCAGTGTTAAACCAAGGCCTTCTTACCTAGACTCTGGAGGATTCTTACTGCTTAGGAAAATCATCATGTAATGTAGACCTGCACACTTGCTACTGTACTGCTTTCTTCAGCCTTCTATTACCAGCACTTAAACTCTTCCACAGCCATGTCTTTTAACAGAGTGGTATAAGAATCTGAATGGAAAACAATAAAACAGAAAGGATATGACCAACACACCTCTATGTTGGAGTGAGCCTCAGCAGCTGTTGCTGTATGTAAAGAGGCACTTTGGCAGCCAGAATCAAGTACAGCCATTTTCAGTTTACTCAGCTTTAGGCAGAAGCCTAACTTGGTGGCCGTATGCTCTTCTAGAGTTAACATCCTAGCGTTAAGTGTAGGATTTTGCCAGGTATACATTCATAGCCAGCATTTTTTGTTTTTATAGCCCTAAGCAGAATCATTTCTCTTGTTAATTTTTTCCAATCTGAATGCTGAATTGGATGCTATAAGGTCGTCATAACCTTTTGGTTCTGTAAGAGACCTATCTTTCAGATCCTTAGAAGAGCCTTGTTTTTGGTAGCTTTTTTGCTGAAATGGCAGTACATCAAAAAACCCCTTCACCTTTTTTTAAATTTTCTGTAGGGAGAATCATTGTTCTGTATATAGCGTTTCAATTTCTGCTGATTTTTTTCCTGAGAAGTGGAAAATTGCCTTTCTTTCCTTAACCTCTTCTCTTTCCAGTTAATCCAAGAGATGACTACACACTGTATGATTTCACAGTCTTGCTGTTTTGCATGCTCTCTTGCTATCCTACCCACTCTTGCTTTCATTTAAAGTAGACCAATGCTGCTAAAGTTTCAATTTCTAATTCAGCTGCTGTTGAAAAAGTTCACCTCTGACATTCACCATATTATTTAGATCAAGTGGCCTGGAGACTCGCATTTATCCAGAAGTTGGTCTGGTTCATTTGGAAAACAGAGAATTATTTTTCCTTATAAATGATACTTGCCTGATATGATCACTCTGTAAAGCCCCAAATAAAATTCCTTTTTTTTTTTTTGATTTCTAGATACTATTCTTTCCTTCTCTTCTACTTCCAAAGTGTATCTTTTTAGGACAAATTTTGACAAATACATTTAATTAGCTAAGCTAGAGCAAGAGTCCCTTTAATTCTTTAGCTAACTTCAGTTTCCTAAAAGATCTTGTCTTACTTCCAATGAAACTAAGGGGAGATTTGCCATTCAATTTAAAACAAAAGCATAGTATAGTTGCACGTGTGTCTTGCCTACCAGCTTGAAATAATATCTTTTCAGTTTAGGAATTTTGGTATTTGCAGTTAGGAACAGGAGGCTGGAGACAACTTGGCTTGGGCCTCAAATATTCTGTATTTTCATGAGTCTCTGATCAAGCGTGACACAAAAAGATAAAAAAAGAGGGTCTGGCAAACTACAAGCTGGCAGCCTTACCTCAGTCCCTGGAAAAATAAAGGAGCAGGACCTGAAGGAATCTATTTCTAAGCACTTGGAGGAGAAGAATGTGGTTAGAAACAGTCAGCATAGATTCACCAAGGACAAGTCATGCCTGACCAACCTGATTGCCTTCTGTGGTAAGATGACTGGCTTTGTAGATGTGGGGAGAGCAGTGGATGTGATATAACTTGGCTTTAGCAAGGCTTTTGATACAACATTCTCTAAAACAAGCTAAGAGAGTATGAGTTGGATAAATAAACTGTAAGGTAGATAGAGAACTGGTTGGATGATTAGGCTTGAAGAGTAGTAATCAATGGCTTGATGTCTAGTTGGTAGCCGGTGTCAAGCGGAGTGCCCCAGGAGTCAGTCCAGGGCCCGGTTTTGCTCAATAACTTTATCAACAATCTGGACAATCAGGTGTAGTGCACCCTCAGGAAGTTTGCAGGTGACACCAACCTGGGGAGAGTAGTAGATATGCTGGAGGGTAAGGCTAGGATTCTGAGAGACCTTGACAAATTGGAGGATTGAACCAAAAGAAATCTCATGAAGTTCAATAAGGAGAAGTACAAAGTCCTGCACTTAGGAAGGACCAGTCCCATGCATTTGTACAGGTTGGAGACTGACTGGCTAAGCAGGAGCTCTGCAGAAAAAGACCTGGGGGTTACAGTGGACAATAAGCTGAATATCAGTCAGCAGTGTACCCTTGTTGCAAAGAAGGCTAACAGCATATTTGGCTGCATTAGTAGGAGCATTGCCAGTGATTATTCTCCTCTACTGGGCACCGGCGTGTCCAGTTTTGTGCCCCTCACTACAGAAAGGGTGTGAGCAAATTGGAGAGAGTCCAGTGAAGGGCAATGAAAATGGTTAGGGAGCTGGGGCACATGATGTCTGAGGAGAGGCTGAGGATACTGGGCTTATTTAGTCTAGAGAAGAGAAGACTGAAGGGGGATTTAATAGCAGCTTTCAGCTCTCTGAACGGTGGTTCCAAAGAGAACCAAGCTAGGCTGTTCTCAGTGGTGGTAGAAGACAGAACAAGGAACAGTGGTCTCAAGTTGCAGCAAGGGAGGTTTATGATAAATATTAGGAAAAACTTTCTCATGAGGAGGGTAGTAAAGCACTGCAAAAGGCTACCCAGAGAGGTTGTGGAATCTCCATCTTCAGAGGTTTTTAAGGCCTGGCTAGACAAACCCTTGGCTGGGATAATCTAATTGGGGCTGGTCCTGCTTTGAGCAGGGGTTGGACTAGAGATGATGTCCTGAGTTCCCTTCCAACCCTAATTTTCTATGATTCTATGATAAGCTAAAGCTCATTTAGTTAAGGGCAGATCCTGTCCATTGGAGAAACAGCTACATGTCTTGCTGTGGCTATTTTGCACACTACTGATAATACCAAAGGACCATAAAGTTGGTGTAGTAGTTGGTTGTGGATGGATCATCACAACAAAAGGTCATCCTTTTCCAGTGGCACAGAACTAATAATGGCTTCTGTACTTTCTTACATTTGGGAGCCAGCTCAAAGTATTAAATCTGCATTAACATATGTCTCATGCAAAACCAGTCAAGGAACAGGAGATTACAATGATGTCTTAAAGTTTAATTTGTGGGGAAAAATCTGAGCTATTGTTAATAGGTAAGAAAAGATACTGAACCCATTCCTGTCAACTGAAGGACTGATCGCAAATCTCCCTCCATGCTTGTATTTCCTAAGAATTAATATGAAGTGTAATAGTTAACAATCAAACAGCTTCAGGAAATACACTATTGAAAATTAAAACATTTGAATTGTGTCTTAAAAGCAGTGAATGCACTATGAGAACAGCCACATCATATTTATGGTCCTGGTAGTTCAGTGTATAGCAAGCTGTGAACCTCTTCCATCTGCTCAGAGCCATACCATGGCCCTATTTCTATACGCTGTGTTGCAGGATTTAATATTGACTATTAGGATTAATAGGTACTAGTGTCATCTTTATTGCAATGTCTGCATCTGCCTACCAGACTAAGCATTTTGAACAACTATAAGCCTTTTTGTTCTGTATTTGTACAGCACCTAGCACTACACAGATCTGGTCTATGACTGAAGCTTCTATGTATGACCATTATACAACTGTCATGATGATGACAGCAGAAAAAATATTCTGTTATTGCTTACAAATTTTAAAACAAACAAGAGATTTCCCCCCTAGAAAAGCTAATTTAAGCATTTGTAGTTGCCATTACTAACAAATACAAAATATTTCTAAATCAAGATTAAACATTAAAATCCTATAACAGTCTTTTTCTCAGCTTAAATCTTCCACTGAAGTCAGTGGAAGCTTTACCTGGATACAGACTGCATATTGGGTTCTTTATCATTAATCCAAAAGGTATAATATTCAGGACAAAGTTACCGCTTGATACATAGTAAATTACATTCGCCCCATTAGGAAACACACTGAAATATTTTTTTATGATCTTAGCAGTGGTTTTTTATGATCTTAGCCCAGAACTGATAAAGGGACTTTTTTTAAAGCTTGTGAATGTTGGATAAGTGACAGGGCCATGTTGCTGGTAGCTCTGTTAACTATTTAAAATATTGGTGCCAATGTTTTGTCAGGTGTGGGCTTCTCAGCATAAGCCAAAGCTGTGATAACCATGGAAACTGTTCAAGTGAAGTGTATAAGCAACCATAATATTTTTTTTAAAATCATTTACTCCACGGAGTTTCAAATGTCATGTAGTAAGTGTAGTTTTTACAATTACTTGTTCATTTTATTAAACAATAAAATATGTGGTATTAAGGTGCTTACAAAGGTATTTCCTGTACATTAGATTATGTAAGTAGCAATCAAAAATTTTATAACTGATTTCTCAACTGAATGCATGCCAAGAATGTTAGAATGGTTGAGAGTTTAAGCTTGCTTTTAAATAGCTTCCTAATCCAATTACTTATTGTAAAGGATAGTTCATTTTTAACTCAGTCATATACTGTAAAAGTGTTTGAAAAATGAAAGTATATATGGAACAATATAGAAACAGATTGTATATGCATACAGCCAGGGTCCTAACAATGCATCTGGGCACTTGGGGCTGCTGTCACACACGGGCAAAGCAGTGACTTCCTGTTGCTGCTGCCCCTGGCATAGTTTTACAGCTGTGACAGCAGCTAATTTTTCCACTTTGCCCCCACATCCTGGGCAGCTGTCCTGGTCACTTCACCCTAGTTATACCACTGCATGCAGCTCTGCTACAGGTAGTTACACATGTAATTACAGACCATGGTGATCTTATAGTTAAGGAACTGGAGTTCTGCTGATGGCAGTAGAATTATGACAGGGCTCAAAAGCTCTCGAAAAGTCTTAAAGCTCATCAGCAAATACTACACCTAAATCTACCATTTCATATATCATATATATCCGTGTGTGTGTGTGTGTGTGTGTGTGTGTGTGTACAGTAAACTTGCAGCATGCTATGTGCTGGGGGTATGAGCTTTTTCTTTGTTGCAGTATAGAATAGAATTAAGTCCTGAACACATCTAATAAAAATAGTTTAACATTTGCAAGTTAAAGACCTTGCAATGTTCATCACTTCTCACTCAAAATGACAGTGTCTGCTTTGCTGATGTTATTACATAAGCAAAGAAAAACTCCTGGAGATGCAGAAGATATTTTTCTCTTTCATAGATTGGGGTAAGCACGGTCTTACTTTTAACTTCTTCAGATATGTCCATTAAAGCAGCAAACACACTTAATGCTGTAGGTTCTGTCAGAGACCAGGGAGAGCTTGATTAGTGCTGATGAAATTCATGATTCCAAGAACTTCTTGGATCTTAGAGAGCTGCCTGGGGATGCAAAGCCGCAAGCTAAATGTTAGTGTAGATAATCC
Source organism: Crocodylus porosus (assembly GCF_001723895.1). NCBI lineage: Eukaryota > Metazoa > Chordata > Crocodylia > Crocodylidae > Crocodylus > Crocodylus porosus. The sequence continues at coordinate 39,777,448 of NW_017728912.1, forward strand.
TGTACTACACCTTGGGAAATTATGCAATTATGTGCCCATGCACTTTTGTGCATAAAAGGTGTGACCACAGATAATTGCATAATTTTGCATAACTTAACCTGGGTGGGCTCTGTGCCTCCACCTCCACAGGACTCCTAGCGCTCCAACTGGGACCCCATGTGGAGGCACCAAGTGCAGTGGTGTGTGAGTGGACAGGTGGTGAGTGGGGAGGGGAACATCTGCCTGCAGAAGCAGGGGTGGGTGTGAGGTTTGTGGGTGGATGTGGGCCCCACTGCTACACACTGCCCCCCTGCATAGTGCACAGCCCCTTCTCCTGGTGGCAGCAGCAGGTGGTGGGCTCTTGGGGCGCTCATGGCCGTAGCAGGTAGAGCCCCCCTGGCAACACATGGCTCTGTGCTGGCCCAGCCTGGTATGCACCTTCACACCAGACCATGCCAGCACGTGGGGCTTGTGGCACTGCAGGTGGGAACTGTGCACCATCTGGCCCAGCTCCAGCAGGAAGCCGCACGTGGAGGCACGGAACTTGCCTGGCTCAATAGCGCGTGACTCCCTGCGGCTCCCAGTCTGCATGCCATTGGGCCAGGCGGGTTCCGCGCCTCCGCACGGGGCTTCCCGCTGGAGTGCGGGAAGCCCCACATGGAGGCACAGAGCCAGCGTGGCCCAGCCTGGTGGCACGCAGCTCCTGCCTGCAGTGCCACAAGCCCAATGTGCTGGCACGGAGCCAGCCCAGTCTGGTCTGAAGGTGCACGCAAGGTTGGGCCAGCTCTGTGCTGCCGTGGGGAGTCCCTGGAACTCAGCACATAATTTTAAATTTTTGTACACATCATTTACTTTGGAGATGGGAAAGTTTCCCATGTAACTATGGAAGAAACCACACCACTGAGAAACAGATTAAATCCACTTTTCTAAACTTTGAAACCACGTAACAGAATATATATATTAAAGAATCGTTGGCACTTGTGTGGTCTACATCATCATAATATCCATCTTGTAAATTTTTCAATTCATAGCCTAATATGGGGGAGAGCGGGATGGAACCAAAGCCAGTAGTCTTTGTCTTGCCTTTGTATGGGGGCACAGAAAAAGCTGCTACTGCCATTGGCATCCTGACAACCGCCACTGTCCCATGTATCATAGCTGCCTTGCCATACCTCTGTTTTCAGTGTACTCTTCCTTATAGGAAACTGGTGAATCAGAGAAATGCTAGCACACCCATTTTTCAGAGGAACATGAGACACACAAAGTCTGAGTGATTTATTTATGGTCACAAAGGGCATCTGTGGTAGAGCAAGGAGTTAAACACAAGTCGTCCAAGTCCTATGACCCCTAACAAGTAGACTATGCATTTTGTAAGGTAGGTGTACGTTATATACAGAATGTGAAAGTATGTAGGAAGGAAATATTCCCCTTTAACCAGTGCTGAAGCCTTTTGACATGCATAGCCATGAAATGCTTGACTTTAAAGTGTTAAGCGTGTTGAAACAAGCATATTTTAGGGAGAGGTACAGGGAGGAATTCAGTCCCAAGCTGGTGTTTGTATCTATGTTAGTGATGAGACAGGTGTTTGGATGTAAGTCACAGTTGTTTTGCAGACTTTTACATGAGAATGTTCACTTTAGCCAGACTTTCTGCTAGACTGGAACATACAGTTTACTTTTAAAAACTACAGTGGGGCCATTAGATGCTCTTCTCCTTATCTCAGCCTGATAAAAAGGATTCTTCAGGCTCATAAACTCTCTAAAGATTAAATTGATTTGTTCTGTTTCCAACTGTGACTCTAGTGCTATTAAAAAAACAATATGCAGTGTAAGATGTAAGATAATCAAATAAACAAAACCCTAGGGAGCCATAACAAAATGAAAAAGGGAACTTGGCCCAATCAAAATAAGAACCAAGGAATACGAACCTAGTTCAAAAATACATCATTCTTTCCTTTCATATGCAAACATCCCAGTAGTTGAAGGCTGAATAAGCACCCATCAGGAGGTACAGGAAAAAGACTTCTGAGCTGGAAAGCTGGGAAGATGTGGAGAGTTTTCCTAAATAGGAGGAAGAACTAGCATAGGCCCAGCCTTGCTTTATGAATTGGGTTGTGTGAGAATTGATGGTGTCATAAGAGATACGGGAGGTATCTTACAAGTAATGTATCGATGGAAATAAAAACAGAATCCAACAGTTGATTCCAGTAACATCTCTCTGAATGTCTTCAGACTTAGGCAAAGCCTCAGATCTCTGGGGGTCTTTCTGCCTTCACAATCCAGCTGCAATGAACTCAGTTCTCACTGCTCTGTCTTCTAAGTGTGTTGTGCCAGTGATGGGATTGGGAGACTTAAGGGAAGGTAAAATGGAAAATCTTTTCACCTGGAAGGAAAAATAAGTCAATTAAAGCATTTTCTTTAGCCCTCCTCTGACAAGTTCTACCTTTCCCATTCAGTTTCTTTAGAAAAGATTTCCACTATTTTTTTCTAAGCTCTGTTGCTTAATTTTAGCAATATGCACAACAAAGGGTCTCATAGTGAGGATGCTATGTGCAACTAACACTTTCCCCTCTCATCTCATACAGAGGACTATAGTGATAAGAGCATTTTCTGTCACATTGTTAGAAGTACTGTTGTAAACCCCATTCTAGAAAGCTGCAGTACAAACTGGGACATATAGCTAGGGATCTACTCAATTCGTGATTTTGTGATTTTTGTGGAAACTGAAAAAAGGCAGGTTTTGCAATCACTGTGAAAAATGGCATTTCCCACAATTTTGCATGGAATTGCTGAGGAAAAAAAAAGTCTATCTAAAAACAAAATGCTGGCTCCCCAGTGGGAGCCAGTAGCTTCTGCAGCCTGGCCCCTCAGCTCACTGGAGGGAGGGAGAAAGCCACCAGCACAAAGGAGAGCAACCAAGATTGCAGCTACCCTGTCATCCCTCCACCACTGATCAGCTGAGGGGGCTGCCTTTTGTGTGGCCCTGCCCTCCTCCACCGATCAGCGGCAAGGTGTGGGGCCACAGGAAGGGCAGCTCTCTCCAGCAATCAGTGGCAAGAGATGGAGCCACATGAAATGCAGCCCTCTTGGCCAGGCAGCAGTGAAGGGCAGGGCTGCCTGATGGGGGAAAGCTTGTTGCAAAAAAGGCTGTTAAAAAGGTGCTGCAAGCGACCCATGATTTTTACTTCACCTTCATGTGCTTTAAGTAGATTCCTACCTATAATACTATTTAGATAATTAAAGCACATGTATCATGTTCATCCTTTTATACATGCAGTGTAAGGAAAGAGTATTAGCAACAGTGAAAGGATGGATTTGTGATTCAGGCAGTGATGTGAAACTCTAGTACGAAACTCTTCAATTAATGTTTCTGCCATTGAATTCCTTGGGTAAATCATTCAGTCTGTCTAAGCTTTAAGTTTCCAGTCAGTAAAATGAGGGTAATAATTTTTTGTTTTCTTCATCTGTTCATCAGTTTGGATTGTAAGGTCATCAGAACAGGGAGTAGCTCTTGCTGCATATTTGTACAGTACCCAGCACCTTAAGATTTTAATCTTGGTCTAGGCCTCCAGGGTGAATTGTAAAATAAATAAAAATAACACTGAATATTCTTATGAATCATTAAAGATAACTAGGGTCCTTTCTACAAAGACTGTATCAAATTTGCTTTGATATGGAACAGATGCAAGCAGGATCCAGGGCGTGCCACCATGGTGCAGTAAGCAACGATGGCTGTGCTACTAAGAAATAAGCCATACCCCCTTGCACCCATGGCACATGGCACAACTTTGCAGAGTAGCCACTATGGCATGGCCTTGGCACTATACTTAGGGTCTTCTGGTGCATTCGGAATGCCACACTTAGCTGTCTACAAACTTGTGTGCCTGAACACATGCACAGAGGGCCTGAGTAGCCAGGGCTTATTTCTTGGCAGTATGCCTAATCTCACTCAGGCTCTAGTCCCTACATGGGCACACAAAATGGAATGAGAAATGTCAAGGAAAGGAGATGCGTTAGATACCATGACCTTCATGCTATGCCCATGAAATCAATGGGAGCCTTTCTGTTGGCTTCAGTAGGCAATGGTTATAGATGTAACCTTCTAGCACAGTGTCACCAGGTAGTTCTAGAAGGCTTTTAGCCTTCCACTGTAACTCCAGTGATGTGTGTCTAAAAATGTGTTCTTATGCAAGCAGAAACATAATACTATCTTTGAATAAATGTTGACATTGTCATTCAGCTGGAACTTACTAAAAAAATGTGCATGTACCGAAGTCTTTAGGCTGCCTCTTGTCATGAATTTGCCAAGGAGAATGCTGGCTCATAAAAAGTGTGCACATTGTAAAAGATCTTCCAACTTGCATATTGAGAAATGGAATGAATGATAGGAGTGGTTCTTGGGGGTGAGTGATAAGCACATTACATATTATAGTATATATGTTAGACTGTAAGTATACACATAACTTGCTGGCTAATAATTAAACACAATTTAAAACTTTTTCTTGGTTTATCAACATTGCTTTTGCCCTGCTTTTCAAGGGCAGTGGTAAACTGCATGCCTATGTGAATAAGCAGAAGCACCTTGGAGTATTTACATGCTAGTGTAAACATTTGTAACCCTGCAGCTTTGTAAAGGACTTAATCCAGATTTTTGAGGAAGTAACTTCTTTTTTGTATTTATTTAAACAAGGTTTTTCAGGTCACTAAGTATTAAATAAATCTAGTTAAATAGGAGTTGTGCACAGTGGAGAATGGAGAGTTCCCTTACCACAAGCTTTTTCTGCAACCTTCACCCATTCCATCCTTGAGAACACTCTTATCTACTCCAGCAGGAAGATGGCACAAACATTCACGTAGGCTTCATGAATTCCTAACTATTCACACCCCAAATCTTTACCCTGTTTATGTGCAAGGGAACTTTTGCAGAGTGGAATGTCCTTGTTCTTTACCTCTTCAGTGTTGTCTTTAGCAGTAGCCAATGCTGAGTGCCTTAGAAAAATATGTAAAACATCCATTATACATGTAGGACCTTGCCTATAAGAGAGACTTAAATTAAACTGATTTTGAACCACTTGTGGTAAATCAGTGCAGACTAAAGAGCTATAAATGATATCTGGACATTTTTATTCAATGTATAGGCAGGTTTTTTTAGTTTATCTCAAAGCAGTTCCCTCTTGACTTACGCTACACTGAAATAAACTTAGTTTAAAGTAATATAAGAGTGTCTCCACAAGATTTTACACTTAAGTAAACTATAAAGTTGGTTTCAAATTAACTTGTGTGGTTTTCCCATGTTGACAAGCAGTTTGGAAAGTTGGAGAATGAGCAAGAGAAACTAAGAAATGAGCTATGAAGGGCAGCTAAGGTTGTGGACAGATGTATAACTCCTATATCTGTTCACACCTTTACAGTATTATCATCCAGGGTAAAGTGACCTAAATGATTAATTTATGAAAATGCATCCATTGACTTAAATTGGGCTCTGCAGGTGAATTCGGCCTACGCATTGTGTAATATACTAATAATATCCATAAGAACTGACTGATGAAAGTGAATTTCTTTTTTCTTAGCATGAACACTGGTGTAGCTGGTAAATTGAGCTTGAGCACTGTGAACAAGATGTATCTTTATACTTAGGGCAATAAAATGTTTATTGATCATATTCTGACAAAGTGTCCTTGGCGGTCTAGATGGATATTGGCTGCCACTTACACAAACTTACTATGCTTTGTCTTGTTCATGGTTGCCAGTGGCTTTTGGATCCAGCAGTTTTTGCATACCACAAGGTTGGGGCTTTGCTTAGCAGCAACAAGTTGTTCTTGCTATCTGGAGCTCAGCTAAAAAACAAGTACAGAAGCTCTAGAAACCTCTCTGGTGGCAGTTAGAATAATTGCAGTCCAAAGCACAAAGGAGGGTTGATTGTAATATGTAACAATAGCAATGGTAAAAACAGATATGGTTTTATAAAAAATATCATGCTGTAATAGTCATATTAGTAAGTTAGCCATGGGTCATTACTAAACTTAATGAGGTAAGAACTGGCAAACATGGCAGAGCCATATCAGCTAATTCTGCAACAAGCACATGGATATTTAATGCAGAATTACTCCACCCACATAATCAAAGAGGACTTGCTTATTTGCCCATAGACATATTTAGGGCTGTGCGAAACAACACCGCTTCATTTCAACTTCCATTTTGCCATTTTAAAGGGACAGTGTTTCATTTTGGTGTTCGAAGCCCTGTTCTGTTTCATTTAGTTGAAACTGTTTTTGTTTTACTGTTTTACGAGGAGAGGCTAAGTGACCTGAACCTGTTCAGCTTCCACCAGAGAAGGCTGAGGGGGGATCTAGTGGTTGTTTACAAACTAGTCAGGGGGGACCAGCAGGCACTGGGGGAGTCCCTGTTCCCCTGTGCACTACCAGGAGTGACAGGGAACAATGGTCACAAGCTGGCAGAGGGTAGATTTAGGCTAGGTATCAGGAGGCGCTACTTCATTGTCAGGGCGGCTAGGATCTGGAACCAACTTCCAAGAGAAGTGGTGCTGGCTCCTACCCTGGGGTCTTTAAGAGGAGGCCAGATGAATACCTTGCTGGGGTTGTTTGACCCCAGTACTCTTTCCTGCCATGGCAGGTGGTTGGACTAGATGATCTGCTCAGGTCCCTTCCAACCCTACCAACTATGAAACTTATTTCAATGCTATTTTGACATGTTTCAATGCTTTGCCCATATGCTATAATGGGGAATCATGAAAATGCCTTTAACTTTGTAATTTCTTTCCTTATTCAAATGAAAACAGTCGGGATAGTAGCCACAAAGCCTGCCAAGTTTCAAGGAGATAGGTGTGGGGGTTTCTAGGGAACTGCACCTCAGTGCAGGCAAAAAGCCAGTCAGTGAAAATGGAAATGGAGGTATCAGGGGGTGAGAGGCTGGGGTAGGGGGGAAAGGGAATGTAGCAGGTAAAAGTGGAGAGGTACCTGGGGAGTCAGATGTCCAGCAGGTTGTAGTGTGTCGTAATTCCAATGTCGATATTGAGTCCATGACTTTCTGTATCCAAAAGGTTGTTGAAGGGAAGTTCATAGGCTCATCTGTGAAAAGTGGTTCATAAATTCCCTTTGAGGATCAGGCCTGAGAGATTGGAGACAGGTGGTATTCTTGTCTTTGATAAATTTTTGATGTGTACTCATTCTGGTGCACAGTTGTTGCTTGGTGTCTCCTACATATTTTCCATTAGGGCATTTGTATTTGAAGATATCTCCATACTGGAGATATTGTTGGCAGGTTTTGCAACAACTGCACACCAGAATGAGTGCACACCGAAAATCTATCAAAGACAAGAACACCACCTGTCTCCAATCTCTCAGGCCTGATCCTCAAAGGGAATTTACAAACCACTTTTCACAGATGAGCCTATGAACTTCCTTTCAACAACCTTTTGGATACAGAAACTCATGGACTCAATATCGACATTGGAATTATGACACACTAGAACCTGCTGGACAGCTAACTCCCCAGGTACCTCTCCACTTTTACCTGCTACATGCCCCTTTCCCCCCGCCTCAGCCTGTCCCTCATCCCCTGAAACCTTCATTTCCATTTTCACTGACTGGCTTTCTTGCCTGTATTGTATGCCAACCTCTGGCTTCTTGACTATTCCTTCCATCCAGGAACAGCACACACACCAACTACAGTTGCTTCCTCAGTCTGACAAAGGGTTTTTCAGCCCAAAAGCTGGCATCCCAGGCAGCTAAGCTGAGCTCACTTGGAGCCTGACAACTCCTCTGCAACCAGCAAGCCTCAGGCCTGTCAAAGATGTGATGGGTCTGAGCTTTCCCCAGCCAGCACTGTGCATGAGTATGGTGGCTGGAGATTGTAAGGTGCCTCCTACCTGCATTTCACCAGGGAGATGCTCGGTTCTGGCATTTCTTGGGAGTTGCCATGCGACTGGCAGTTCTACCAGGCCTCCCAACCCTGGCAGTGTTTAGTTTTAGTGGTCATGCCCAGGACCTAGGGTCTCCTCCTTTCCTATAGCCCTTGGCCATACCTCCAAGTTAATCTTGGCATGGGAGCTCAGCAGGGACATGTTCTTCCCTGCTGGCTGGTGATACAATGAGTGCCCCCTCCAGCCCTGAGAGTAGGGCACTTCATGGTTGTGAAACCTAAGGGTTAAAAAAAAAGGAAGCATGGATGGTGTGAGGAGGGTGGCACTCA
>NW_017728912.1:39790471-39806624 GCF_001723895.1 Crocodylus porosus
AGGGGGGGACCGAACCCAGCCCGGCCCAAAGTGGTGGTGGTGGGGTGAAGCTGCCCTGAGAACTGGACAGAGGGTTGGGCAGTCAAGACCAGCAGCACTGGCCTTGGCTCCCCCACCCTGCTCCCTGAAAGAGGCAGAACAGCAGCATGGGACGTTAGGTGGTGGCACTCCATCCTAGCCCCCTCTCCCCCCTATCATTCTTGATGGGCAATTGACTAGTTTAGTTATAAAGTTACTTATCTTGGCATTGCCAATTATGGTCTATATCCTCTGTACAACATGCAAAATAACTTTTTTCACATCCCTGCATGAGTTCCCTCATGAAGAGAGAAACTTTCCATTTTGTTGTGTTGGTTGGATGCTTTCTGAATTTCTGTGATGACAGATCAAATGTTTGTTGCGTCTTGTAAAAGAATGCACCTTGTAAAGGCATGTGCTTCTGGTAAATGTTACCATTTCTTGTGGTAAACAGGCATGCAAAGACCGAACGCTCACAATGCAAATGTCCAGTCTGGTGCCAATATGTTAGGGCAGCTTGACAGAAACTGCTGTCTGGAAGGAAGCATCAAAATACCCAGCCCATAAAAGAAGCTCTTATTATGGTAGGTCTTTTTGTAGCTATTTGTAGAAATTTGTAGCTATTTGTAGAAATGTCTGATTGTTTCTACATACAGAAAGTTTTTCTGAAGGCCTGGACTTGAGAGCAAAGATTTCAGAAACCATAGATCACAATTCTATGAGTAGGGTGTTTTTTGCATATGGAAGTTTGTTCTGTGGCAAAGAAATTTTCAGAACTAATTTTCCTTCAGGACATTATCACAGAGCTAAGGAGTTAAAAGTTACTTCTCCACCTATATGATAGTCCTCTTTCAAAGCCAAGGGGTTAAGACAGCTTGGCTAAGTGGATATGATTTTGTAGGTAACCAGGTCATGAGTGAGGTAATCTATTTGAATATATTGGAGCTTACTTAACTAGGGAAGTGGGTGCCATTGAAGTTATCTGCACTGTACCTTTGCGTTAAAGCTATATAGCTGCTATGTGGTGTTCAAGCTGCATATTTACAAATCGTTCTTCTTTCAGTGGGGCATCATGAGAAAATGCTGGTTTGAGGAAGGCAGTGCTTTATTCATTATTTTAATGACATATGACTACTTCAAGCTATGGTAGACTCCTGTAGCGTGGCTCTCCGGAGGCCATGTCATGATCAAGTAAAAGGAATTACTCTGTGGTATGGACAGACATTTGAAACGTTTCAAGCAGTCTTGAAATGCCTTTGATACATTTCAAAAGGCTAATGTACAGGTTGGATAAAATGCTCTTAAGTGGGACAAAAATGTACCGAAAGCGAGCAGATACTTTTTTGTACTGTTTTGTTCTGCCTTTATGTCTGTATTGTAGGTCAGTCCTCCAGCATCCCACAGTGCAGTGCTCTTCCCCACCCCCACTTCCTCATGGTCCCCTGCACCCTAGCTACTATCCCTACCTTCACCTCTCCTGCTGGAACTAGATCTGATGGTCTTTGGTTGTGTGCAGAGCAGATCTGTAGGTCACTGAGGCCCCCTGTCTTGCCCCTTGACTAGAGAGCATGCTCCTGCTATATAGTTCTGGCAATGCTGAAGCAGTTCCACCAGAGGCAGAACAGGGACTATATGACTGTACACATTAGAAGCTATCCATTATTTGAAATGTTTCAAATGTTACCTCTGTCCTCACCTATGGTAACCCCTCTTTTCCAAATGTATTGCCTCCACAGGGCATGTTGATGCACTGCTTCAGAGCCCAGCTATCACTAGGGCTCTTGAGGTAGAAGCATTTGTTTGTATTCCAAGTGCCTAGTACTACTCAAAACTGGCTTTGTGAGTGCATTTCAAAGCATGCACTTCCTACAGTGAGACTCTAATAGTAACTTGGAGAATAAGAGTAACATTGGTAAGAGCCTTCCTCCTTTATGTTTGTGCAGCATATGATTCTAATGGTGTTAGAAACATCTGTAAGTTGGTAATAATTGGAATGGTGAGTTTGCCACAACCAGAACACTTCCTGTCTGTGTTTTTGATTATCTAAACACTAACAACCTGCTTCATTTAATATACACCAGAAGCATTTTATTTTAACTTCAAGTCTTTGCTGAAAATAAATCAATAGGCATAATCAATTATCCATGTTAAATTTCAGCCACATGATGGGTCATTACTTATTGTTTCCTGCATTGCTGCTTGTTTGGCTTTGAAATTCCATTGGCCATAATTTTTATATTAGGGATGCATTTATAAATACCTTTTTTAAAGGTTAGTAAGCTATTAATTTTGTAAACAACATGTTGTACACCAAATCCCCTTATGGAAACTATGTGGGTGAAACTAAACTAAAACCATTCACCAGAATGAATTATCTTAGGGAAAAGATTGAAGACAGAGACATATGAATACATGTAGGAGAACACTTTTCATAGAACAACCACTCCCTTTCTGACCCCACTAACCTCATGCTCACGGGGAAATTTACAAAATATCATCAAAAGGGAATCTGGGAATAAACGTTCATAAGCTGCCTGGACACTAGAAATTAAGGGCTGGACCCTGATATTGACTTCCTGGCATATTTTAATATATCTGACTTCAGATAAACTTTCTTCATGCTTCAGGTAATAATGACCCTCTCCCCTTTTCAAAGGTCTTGATCTTCCACCAATCAAACTGCCCTTTCTTCTGTGATTTGCTTGTCCTCTACCCCTAGAAATTTCTCTCTTTTCCAATTTCACAGCCAAGTAGACTGTTTTTAGTCTTTTGTGGTACCTGCTTTTTTGTCAGACTTGAAGAAGAATATCTTGCATTAAAAAAAATTGTCTAAGTCTATCCTATCCACACAAATGGTGTAATAAAAGATATCCCTCACAAAAATCCTTGCCTATTGAATATGCAATGCTGCAGTACATGATCTTTGGCTAACGGGTTTTTTACCTTCTTTGGAAGGTTTGTGAATTAAAGCAAGTGCACTTGAAGCAGCTCAAATAGAAGTGGCACAAATTTGAGCCAGGGCTTTTTGCTTCAGCATACATGTCTGTACATACACTTTGGTGTGGAGTAAATTGTGCTACTTGGGGCAAAATAATCCTGCCTGGCTACTCACTTTCAGGAGCTTTTTGGGGAGGAGCCTCTGGGAGGAAGATGGCCATACCCCTTCCTGTCCCAGGCTGCTGCTGCTGGTTGCTGCAAATTTGGTCTCAGGAGCTTCTGTGGAGAAGATAGCCAGGCCCTTTCCTTCATGTGGCTACTGCTAGCTGCTGGCTTGGTCTCAGAGCTTTTGAGAGTAAGTTGGCTGCACCCCTTCCTGCCTTGGGCTGCTGCTGCTGCTGTTGTTGCTGCCCCCTGCATGGGGGCGGGGAGTCTTCTGCTGCCCCTGCTCGGGGAGGGGTCCACTGCACTGCACCATACCCCAGCAATGCACCCCCGCTTCTGCACCCCTGTTCCAGCCTCCTGCCCAGCCCGCCGCCAAGCTGCGGTCGGGGGATAGCCTGGGGAGGGACCCCTCCTTCCTCACCATCACTGCTGGAACCTAAAGGTGCCTTGCCTGCCCCAGGTGCCTTGGTAGGCTAACTCCCACCTTCACCTCCACTTTCACCAGAAGCACACACTGAGTGGCTGAACTGGATGGCTGTTGCTGCTGCCGCCGTTGTTTCTGCTGCTGCCCCCCTCAGGAGAGAAGGAGATTCCGTGCTGCATCACCGGACACCACACCTGCACTGGATTACTTCCTAATTGACTGACTGCTCCTGCCCTCCCCCACAGCTACCTCACAGCATCTGATCCTGCTTTCTTTGCCTGCCTACTGCTGACCACCAGGCTGGAGGTCTGAGTGGCTTCTGGACAGATCTTCAACAAACAAAGCCCCTCCACTCCTCCATCCATCTTTTACATCTGCCTCAGCAGCCTTTCCTGTGTGTCCTTGCCCTTGTGTGGTAAATCCTGTGGTCCATTCCCTCTGCCCTGGTGTTTGTTGTGTGGCTGAGTTAAGCCAGCTCAAGTTTCCCCAGCCCTTGTGTGTGTATATGTGTGTGCGTGTGTTCCCTCCCCCCACATTCTTAAAGCATAGGCCTCCTGGTTTTTTTCCTGTGGGGCTGTAGTTCAGTGAGCTTCAGCCCCCTTCCTACCCCACTTCTCCCCCAGAACCCCAGCTTGCCCCTATTAGATTCACCAGCCCCACTGGATATTTTGTTTTTCTTCTTTGTCTTCCCTGTCCTCATGTGAAGCAATGGCAGGGCAGGAAACTTCTGTGGGGGCAAATGCCCCCACAGAGTTTCCTTTAGCCCCCACTGTGGGTGCATATTCCAGCCAAGCCCCTAAGGGGATGCGTGCCTCTGCAGCCTCTACCCTGGAGGCAGAGTCTGACCAACCTCCTTTGAGGGTAGAGAAGCCTGCAACCTCTGCTGCAGGGGCAGGTGGGACTCTGATAGGGCCAGGGGGTCTTCCCTGGCCAGCCCCGCCCCCCCTCGGAGGGGTTCCCAGGCCCCCTCTTCCATCATCATGGACCAAGGGCAAAGGCAGTGGAAAGGGCTCCTTTCCAGCCTCCTCCACAACTAGAAGTGGGAAGGGCAAGGGCCCTGCTCCCAAGCCTAGACCACCAGTGCCTGAGGGAACCAGGTGCACTACACCAGCCAGCACACCCACTCAGCCTGTCCCTGGTTTTAGCCCCGGCCACACCAGCATGGCCCCCCCACAGGGGGAGCCACAGCTATGCACAGGTAGCTGCAGGGAGACCTAAAGCTGTGGGGCCTGAACCTTCCACTGCCAGCTCTTCCAGTTCAGGTGGCAGGGCCCCCTTCCCAGCACTCACCTGCAGGCATGGGGTGAAGTGCCAACTGCCCAAGCTGGAGAACCTGCACTTTGACACCTGGGTGCAGGCCCTGGCTCAGGTAGTGGGGCCCCCCAAGATTGTGGTGGCCTCCCACTTTCATGGCAAGGGAGTCTTTTTCCTTGCCTCAGAGACTGATGCACAAAAGGCAGTGGAGAAGAGGGCTCATGTTGGAGGGTGATTACGTCCCCCTTGAGCCACTAGAAAAACTGGGGACCAAGGTGGTCTTGAGCTCTGTCCCTCCCTATATCTACAATTGGAACCTGCTCCCCCAGCTCCAAACCATGGGGAGTTATCTCCCCGGTGTTGGCCCTCTCACTGGGGTGCCGAGACCCTGGCCTCCACCACGTGCACTCTTTCCGACGCCAGGTTATGATCCAGCTGACGGCGGGAGCACAGCTGGAAGCTGAAGGGTGCCTGGCAATTCCTTATCAGGGAGCCCTGGTGAGGATTTTCTATACACTGGGGGACCTGTGGTGCTTCCTGTGCCATGCCCCAGGGCACCTGCATCATGAGTACCCGATGGACCAGGCAGGAAGGGCATCCACAGGTCCCACTGGCAAGAAGGGTGCCCCTACCATCAGCACCCCTCCCCCCCTCAGGTTTACCTGGCACCCCAGCCACAACTATGAGCCCTTCCCCTGCCCCCCCTGCTGTGAGCTAAAGGAACCCTACCACCTAACCAAGTTTGGCAGAGTCCTGGGGAGGACAGCAGCAACCAAGGCAAGAGGGTGCAGGGCTGCCCCACTCCCCAACCCTCACCTTCTCCTACTGGAGCCTGTCTACCTGAGGACCATCCCATTTCTGAATAGGTGGAGGTCTCCTCTATGCATAAAGGCAAGAGGAAGGCCTGGGCACAGCTGGAGCCCTCTTATGTGGAGGATTCCTTTCCCCCTCCGAAGACCACCACATGGGGGGAAGGAGTGGCCCGGTCTCTGGGGCCGCACACCCCACCCCCGGAAAAGATTAAATGGGTGATGCCCATGGAGGGGGCTTCAGGGCTGCTATATAGCCCCAACAGGAGCCCATGGAGGAAGCCCCTAATTCTGTTGACCAGGGCCTACCCCATGAAACCACGGCCTTGGCCTACCCAAAGGAAGGCCCAGCAGTGGAGCTTCCTCCCTCTGATCTGGGGGATACAGAGGCCCTGGGGCTCACCCTGGTGCCTCCTGAGGGAGGAAGTCCCCTTTCCCAGGACCCCGAGGCCTCAGTGTTCCCCTCCTCTATCCCCTCCTTGATGATGGAAGATGTGTACTGCTCCTTAACATAGAGAGTTACACCCCCACCTTTTTTCCTACTCTGTCTTGCCTATACAACCTGTACCCCTCAATGCCTACCGCCCAGTTGTGCATAGAGTCACACTATATTTCAGTTAAGCCGACTAGGTCATACTGTGTGCTAACAAGTAAGAGTGTGAGCTCCTCCTGCTTATTCCCCATACTCCTGGCACTTGTGTAAAGACATTTTAGCCCCCCATGGGGGCTTTTGGTGCCCCTTTGCCTTGATGATTAGTGTGCTCCTTAGTGCTTACCTGGTTAGGTCCGGTGCCTTGTTTGTGGCTCACCAACCCTGGGTTCTTGTTGACCACTGGTTCCCTGTCCCCCGTTGAACCTAGTTTAAAGGTCTTTGGAGGAGATCAGCCAACCATCCTGATGGACTACTCCCTGATGGACATCTGGTGTGCCTGTCACCCTACCGACCCCCCCTGTCTTCACCTATGTGAGGGTGGGGGAGGAGCAGGCATGCCACTCCTGGTTGAACCGGGTTTATATCTCTTTGCTGCACTTTGCCTGGGCCCACTCCTCTGGCATCCAGCCGACCTCTTTCAGTGATCACCACCTTGTCTGGGCCCAGGCCATGCTAGGGCCTGGGTGTCCAGGATCAGCCTACTGGCATTTCAGTGCTAGTCTGCTGGAGGATGTGGACTTCAGGGAGGCCTTCTGGGAGTTCTGGCTAGCCTGGCAAGAGCAACAGGCAGCTTTCCCCTCAGCTTGGAGATGGTGGGATGTGGGGAAGGTGCGCATCCGGCTTTTTTGCCGCAGCTCCACTCTGGGGGGGGGCCACACCCGGCAGAGAGAGGTGGTCTGGGAGCAGGTTGAGTGGGAAGTGTGAGAGCTGGAGGGGTGCAGAGAGTGTCAGGAGAGGCAGGAAGAGTTTCGTGCTCTGGACGGTCACTGTGCCTGCAGTGTGTTTTGTCTGTTCGCGCATCCAGCTCATTCAGGAGATGGACCACAGCTCCTGCTTCTTCTATGTCTTGGAGAGGAGCTGGGGGCCAAGAAATACCTCACCTGCCTTCTGACGGGTGATAGCACCCCCCTCATGGATCCAGGTGAGATGTTCAAGTGCACGCAGGCCTTCTATGAACAGCTCTTCTCCTTGGATCCAACCAATGCCAAAACCTGTCAGACCCCATGGGAAGGACTCCTGGAGGTCAGCATGGGTTACCAGGATCTGCTGGAAGCTCCTCTCACTCTGGCTGAGTTTTCGGCCCCCCTCCACTTGCTGCCTGGCAACAAGGCACCAGGCATTGACAGGCTGACCATGGAGTTCTGCTGGGCTTTCTGGGATGTCCTTGGCCTGGACCTTATCATGGTCAGGGCCAGATCCGAGGGAACTGGGGAGCTACCTCTGTTGTGCCAGGGGCTGTGCTGACCCTCCTGCCGACAAAGGGGGGATCCCCACTACCTGAGGAACTGGCATCCCATGTCCCTCCTCTGCACAGACTACAAGGTGGTAGTGAAGGCCATCTTGCTGCATCTGCAGTCCGTGCTGATGGACGTGATCCATGCTGACCAGATGTACATGGTGCCTGGACATTCCATCTTCAACAACCTGTACCTAGTTCGGGACCTCTTGGAGCCAGTGCGCCAGGAGGACCTGTTTTTCATGCTCCTATTCCTTGACCAGGAGAAGGTGTTTGACAGAGTGGATCATGGGTACCTCACAGGCATGCTGCAGGCCTTTTGGCTTTGGGCCCCACTTTGTGCAGGGTTTCCAGGTGCTGTACACCTCTGCAGAGTGTTTGGTCAAGCTCAACTGGACCCTGACAGAGTCCATCCTGTTCAGGAGAGGGGTGCATCAAGGCTGCCCAGTGTCAGGCTGGCTCTACACCTTGGCTCTGGAGCCCTTCCTCATTCTCCTGCAGAAGTGGGTGTCAGGGTTGATGCTCTGGGAGCCGGCAGTGCAGCTGGTCCTGTCAGCATATACTGACAATGTACTTCTCATGGTACAGAATCGGGTGACCTGGTGTAGGTGGAGGCCTGCTAGGCATTGTACTCAGCAGCCTCCTCTGCCCAGATCAGCTGGGTCAAGAGCTTTGGCCTGGCAGTGGGTGATGGGTGGAAGGTGGGCTTGCTCCCACCTGCACCCCATGGGATCCACTGGAGTGCGGGCTCACTGCTGTACTTGGGGGTCTACTGGTCCACCACAGACCCCTCCCCACTGGAGAACTGACACCAGCTGTAGGCAAGGGTGGTGGAGCAGCTCCAGGCATGGGTAGGGCTCCTGAGATGTCTGTTCCTGCATGGGAGAGTGCTGGTGCTGAACCAGCTGGTCCTGTCCATTCTCTGCTTACACACCGTGTCTGTGCCCCCTGAGGTCCTGGCGGGACTCCAGAGATAGGTGCTAGAGTTTTTCTGGCTGGGACTGCACTGGGTCGCTGCAGAGCTCCTGAGCCTCCCCTTGCAGGAGGGCGGCCAGGCCTTGGTTTGCCTGCGCAGCCAGGTCTTGGCTTTCCGCCTTCAGGCCCCGCAGCGAGTGTTGGTAGCAGCACAGTATGGGGCCAACTGGGGCACGCTCCTTGGATGCCTTTGAGGACCAGTGGGTGTGGCCCAAGGAGCTCTGCTCGGTGTCCCCTCCAGAGAACTTCTTTTCACATTTTGAACCTATGACCACCACGACACTTCTACCCTTTTCTTCCTTTGTTGTCCCACCAAAAAAACCTGCCAAACAAACAAAAAACCCAAAACAAACAAAATGCCCCCCCCAAATTATCAGTTGTATGTTTCAAATTCTGGCCCCACACAATGGGGGCTATTAGTTAATTAGGTGGGCCTTAAGTCCCATGATCTATGGAAGATACAAATAGACATGAGCTTTTGGGGCCTGGCCAGTTGGTACCTGAGGACACTACCCCTTGTGCCAGCTGGACTGCTGAAGCAGCCCTGAGAGTTCCCTACACCCTCTACTCACTCCAGCAGTCTGGCAGTGGGGGCTGCTTCCTGGCTGTGACCTGCTGCCATCTGTGGCAGCATGTGGCTCCAAGGCTGCATGCCTGCCAGACCTGGGTGGGGACTGCATGGCCATTAGAGGCATCTGTACCTCTGGGCCAGTTACCAGTGGGCTGTGGCAGCACAGTTGGCCTTTGTGTGGCACTACTGCCATGTGTGCCACTGCCCAGCCATCTGGGAAGCTATTGCCTGGAAGATGTTCTTGGTATGGTGGCCTGCTTTGAACTGTCAAAGCTTGTCCTCCTGGCCCCAGTTGGGGTCAGGAGGTCATCTACCTCCAGCTGGGGCCTGCCACTTGCCTCACTAGCAGGAATTCTGGTGTTGCCATTTAAAAATTACAAAATCCCCAAATCACTCTTTAAAATACCCCCAAATTTATGCTTTTCCACAACTAAAACAAAAGACTTCTAGACATACACACATAGATAGCTATATCTATATCTATATACAGAGAGAGAGAGATGAAATCAGCTGGGTAATGTTTTAAAGCAATTTGGAAGCCTGCCATTGCCTCTGTCATCATAATAAAATACATTCTAAATATCTATAGTTTGGCATTGACTTTTGGCTTTTTTGTTATAGAGAAATTGGAGCTGCCCCTACCCCCTTCACTCACCAGGATGTGCAATGCTGAGCAGCACTGATATGCCAGTGCCCTGCCCCTGCCCTTGCCCCTTACTCTTACCCCACATCCTGTCTCGACTACCAGTCCCCTAACTCCTGGCCCTGTATGTGGGTGAGCGGTTTGTGGGGGGACATATGGGGGCACTGCTCAGGAGGGGTGGGTCCCCTGCCCCCTGCAGGGCACAGCCCCCCCACAGAGCTCACAGACTGCTCCCTCCACAGAGCCACAGCCCCAAAGAGGGGCCAAAGTCCCCCAACAGGAGCCCACAGTCCCTCACCAGATGTCACATGTCCTCCCACAGGGGCTATCACCCCCTCCCCTGCAGAGCCCATGTGCCCCCTGCCTGACTCCAGCCCCTGCTACCTCCCGTGCTTCTGCCCCTGCTCACTTCCCCAGTCCCCCCAGTCATTGCCCTGCCTGGCCCTGCACTCACCGGCCGCAGGAGCGGCTGTTGGGGCCACTGGGGCCTCATAGTACAGCCCCCCCACACAGCACAGAGGCATCCCAGCTTGGCAAGGTGCTTCAGGCTGTCAGACAGCTCAGGGCCACTGGGGCTGAGGAGTGTGGGCTGTGGTATAAGGCTCTGAGTGCTGCTGGTAAGTTTCAGCCATGTTGGTGGGGGTGGGGCTGGGCAGGGAAGTGATTGGAGAGCTGAGGAGAGATGGGGAAATGAGGGAAGAACTGGGGAGAGCAGGGGAAATGATTGGGGAGCAGGAGAAACGAGGGGAGAGCCAGGGAAATGGGGGTTGCTTTTAATTTTCAGCATGGGGAATGTTTTTTGGTTCCTACACGTGTGTCTTGCAGCATCTCAAAGGGGTTTGAGATGCTGCAAGAGGCACGTGCACGCTCATCTGGATATGCCCTTAGTGTCTGACGAAAAGCCAAGTGAAATCAATGGGGCATCTTCTATGGATCAAACCCTTGGTTCTAAAAGTGTTTCTGGACAAGTGGAAAATAATTTGTCATTTTAGTTCAATTGCACACACTGTAATTTTTATGCATCTCTCCATTGAGTTCTACACAAAAAAGGCAATTTTCAACATCAGAAAATAGTTTCTTGCTGAGAGTAAGGACATTTTCCTAGTTGTAAAAAGGTTCACTATGGACCCAGTGGATTAAAAAAAGTAGTTGAAGTTGAGAAAATAGACATAAATTACCATAAGATCTTTAGGGCAGAACATTTGTATCTGTGTTTGGTGCTTTGCACAGTGGGGTCCTACCTTTTGATAGTCCCCTAGGCACAACCAAAATACAAAGGAAAAGTCATCATAATGCTATACAAAACATTCTAAACATAGGAGAGGACCAGATCTGTCTCATGGTCCTACTTCCAGATGTGCAAAAGCATTAAGAGTTGAAAGTCTTTGACAATCCTCAATGCCCGTATTTAATTTCCTTAATGTTTTATGCTGTGGACAGGGGTACATCTTAAATCCTGCTGTCCCCTGAAACCTATAGAACTTACAGGGGGTATGAACACTTCCTATAGTAAAGAGTGGACTCATGACTAGCTATCTTAAGCTAGCTGCTTGCAATGGGCACTGCTAAAGTGCTAGGCCCAC
Organism: Crocodylus porosus; assembly: GCF_001723895.1. NCBI lineage: Eukaryota > Metazoa > Chordata > Crocodylia > Crocodylidae > Crocodylus > Crocodylus porosus. The sequence continues at coordinate 39,801,740 of NW_017728912.1, forward strand.
TAGGTTCTGGGAAGTAAGTTTAAAATGAGAAGATTTCTGCTCTGGGATGAATGTGATTAATGTGTGGCTGCGCAACTGGCGCTCTGCTATTTTACATGTTCGTAGAGTTGCTCCTGAGTTTCTAAGGGGTAACTTTCCCCTGAAGTGGAACAACTCACATTAGTATTAAGGTATTTGTTGTATGTCTACTCCACTCCTACACTTCAGTAAAGTCATCTCCAGAGTACAGATGTCGAGGGTCTGCATCCTCAGCTCTCCTAGGAGGTATTTCTTCCAGCCAGGAGTTTCAGCCCTTGAACACTCTTCTCCTGAAGACAGATATTTAAGCTCTTTCATACCAACCCCTCCCAGACCCCATATTTTAGTAAAATACATATGGAAGAGGACGTACTGGTACTTCCCTTTTATGCAGCTGTTCAGTGGTAGAAGTACTCATCAAGAGGTGCATTTACACATGCGATTAATGTGACTGAATATACTCTGGCTCAATTTGAGCTGGAGTAAACTAATCCCAACATTACTGTCTACATGTACACTTAAACACAGTAATTTACTACCTGTGTCTGATGGGACTTCTATCCTGGAGTAAATTAACCTGTGCACTAATTGTGTGCATGTATAGATGGTGATGCTTTACTGTGCATTAAATTAGTCTAATGTGCAGTAAAGTGTACATATAGATGAGGAAATTCAATTTCCTCCCCTACCTAACAGGATTCAAACCTACGCTTCCCAGGAGAGTGCTTTAACTACCATGCTCTGGGCTGTTCTGGGATCAGGGCTTTCAGACCCTCCAGTGGAAAGGGTTCAGTATACAGGGAATAATTATATATGCATTGATCCAAGTTGAGTGTAAGCCTGATGCTGTAGCCTAATATTTAGGGCATTTGCCTTGAAGGGGAGGTCCTGGGTTCTAATCACTGCTTGAATGGCTGTTTAATGTGAATTACATATACTTGCTACATACTAAGTAGCCATTGGATGGAACACAGAAGTAGCTGTTGGAACTGGGCCTGGAATCCAGGGCTTCTCCCTCTGTAATGACTGTCTTAAATATTAGGGCAACTACTTATGCTCTCACTCTCCCATTCTCTAGGCCAGTGAATTTTTAGCTATACCATGCAAAGTCAACCAAACTTCAAGAGGAGGGTGAAGAGTCCCCAGATTACCCCAAAACAGCCTGGATCCTGCTTAGAAATGTAGTTTTGAAACTCCTCAGGCATAGGAGAGAATTAGACTGTGGTCTTTAACATCCTGGGTGGGTGGTCTCTCAACTGAGTTATTGGTTAAAAGCAGGGACTTGGGTTTTCCATTTCCCATGGAAAAATGTGGAAAAAAACTGATTTTCCCTTTTAAAGAAGAAAAACGTGTATGGGTGGCAATCATCCTGTCCTGCGCCATGGGCCAAGGCCAGGGTGGGTGCATGCTGCCTCATTTCTCTGTGGCTCATCCCATTTGGGCTGGGGCTGGAGACACTGCCCACTTGGGGTGGTACTGGCAGCAGCTCAGTGCAGGAGGGAGGGAGGGAGAGTGTGCTGCACCCCTGCCCACCAGGCCAAGCCACCCTCTGGGTAGGGTTGGGAGCTGGGATGGGGGAACTGCCCAGCTGGGGTGGTGCCTGGGGCCAGGGCACTGTGGGTGAGCATTGCCCATCTGCTGTGCCGGTGGTTGCTGCCCCACAGCTAACCACACTGCTGCACCATATCCCACTAGCCCGTGTCTGCAATGGCTGTTGGCAGCTCTGCTGGGGGGGGCAGGTTGGCACTGGAAGTGGTGGCTGGGGGCATACTGTGTGGGAGAGTGCAGGGAGGGGAGGGGAGGGGAGAAGAGGAACAGCACAGCTGCCCTGAGAGCCTTGCCTGGCCCAGGGGGTCTTGCTAGACTTGCCTGCCCCAGGATGGGCTCCTGGTTCCAGGAATCACTCAGGGGGATTATAATGGGCTGGTGGGGAGAGCTGGGGGTGGCAGCAGAGTCTATGTGTGCGATGGGCTGGGGGTGGCAGCAGGGAGGACGTGTGTGTGTAAGAGAGTGAGAGAGAGAGAGATATGCAGGGGGGAGTGGGGAAGGTATGTTCTGGGTAGAAGCAGCATCCAGAGCTAGGCTTGGATCCTCTCTGGCCTGCTAAAGCAGCCTGTGCAAGGGGAAGCTGGCCTGGAAGGGAAGAAGTTTGGCCAGCCAGAGGTAGGCCCAGCCCAGTCTCTGATCTGTAGCTGGACCTATGCCCTGGTGAGTGAAGCAGGCAGGGAGAGCTCTGATTTTCTATGATAAAACAAAATCAAACACCAAAATATATATGTATTTAGAAAGTATTTTTTTTTAAATGATTGAGGCATTGGTAGGCTTCCAGTTTGCTTCTTAAAATTGTAAATATATCAATAAAACATTGTGTTCATTTGATACTTATATATATAGTCTGTTTTCATTTTAATTGCAGAAAAACACGGATTTGGAGTTTTTAAATCAGAGAATTTGGGATTTTTAAACAGAGAGAAGCAGGATCCCTGGTTATAAGGTTGCCATTTTTTGTATCTGCTTCTCCTCTGAGGACACCCACTGGATTGCATTCCTCAGGCGATGGGAATGACCTACTTTGATCTGGACTGTGCTTACATGTGAGGTAGGTATTAAGCTGCTCAGACCTATCAAGACTAAGGTTCCTTTTCTAAGCCTAGAAGCAGAACATTGGCACATATGGAATGTTAGTATAGAAAAACAAAGTGCCTCTAGAATAAGGTGGTTTGGAATATGAGAATTACAGTTTGGATTTGGGCACTTAAATGTTGTCCAAGTCCATTATTTTGGACCTGGATATGAATCACCAATAGAGACAACTTTGAGGAAAAACTTCTTATCTTCATGATTCTTGCTCATGTGTTCACAGCTACTTCCATGTATATTAGATGATTCTAAAAATGCAAAATGTGCCATCAATTTCCTCTTAAAGAAACAAGTAGGTTTAATAAAATTCTGCTTATGGATTGCATAGAAAACAAATGTATTTCTACATAGGTTAAAGGTAGTTCCTTCTCCTTCCTCTACCTCATTTATTCAACCTACATAAATGAAACTTAAAAGGGAAAAATAATAATGTTGCTTTATTTCAGCATTATGTTGTATTTTGGTATCGTAAATCCTCCCACTAAAATATAATGGAAAGAATTAAACATTTATTAGCATTCTAATTCTTTCCATGTATTTTGGTGGCTGGAAAGACAGGAAATGCCAAATCTCAAAGCAATTATACTTGTATAATGTTATATGGAACTTCTTTAAGTGAAAAAATGGGTTTTAGGGAAGGAAAGTTCGTGTGTGTGTGGTTTAAAATCTGTTCTTTCACAACAAGGAAGGAAGAAAGAAATGGAATTACTGGAGGTCTTTAGTGGAGATTCAGTCTTTGAATTTACTCTTTGACTGTCTCTTTAAATCTTCCTTCTGGAATGGAAATTGGGGCTGTTGACACATGAACAGTGCTGACTACACATGCTCAGTACTAAATGCAGCTTGCTTGGTGTCTGCTCTGGTTCCTGGGGGAGATTTTCAAAGGCCAAACAGACACCTACCTCTGACGTTCGAATGGCTTTTAAAATTCTTTCCCTGTATGAGAGTCAGATTGTGGCTGGTTATTAGTGGGAATGGTTCTTCAGGGACAGGCAATAAGACAGGGGCTGGCAAAATATGGCCCATGGGCTGGATCTGACCCACCAAGCACTTTCATTCAGCCTGTGGTGCCCACCAACAAATTGTGCCCCGTCCAGCTATTCTGCCCGTGAGTGTGGGAGCGAGGTGATTATGTGTACACATGCCCCAAACATACTGTACTGCACTTTGCTCTCCCCAACCGTTGTGGGCGGAAGGGCCTGGCCAAGCCAGCAGACCACTTCCAGGTGGGGCTGCTGCTGCAGCCCTAGGGGACCCACTCTGCTTCCCCTTCCTCCAGGTTGCTCTGGGCACCAGACAGGGAAGGAGCAGGGGTGGGGCTGCAGCTGGGTGGGGGCAGGGGCCATGGGGCTGGGTTTGGCAGCAGTACGAAGTGCGCACCCAGCGTGTTGGTGGCAGCATAGAGTTCAGCTGGGCATCACAGTGGGGTGGAGCCAGCTGCCTTTCCCACCAGGGCTGCGCTGCACAGGAGGGAAGCCTCAGGAGCCTTCCCCTGCAGGGCAGAGAAGGCAGCCGGCTAGCACTGCACATCACAGAGAGAGGCACAGACTCTGCTGGGCAGTCTGTATCGCTGGTGCTCCCCACACTCACATGGGAGGGAAGTCCTAGTTTTTGGAGCCACCTGCCTTCTCGGCCCTCCAGAAGAAAGCACCTGCAACTTCCCTCCCATTCAGTGCAGCCCCAGTGGGGAAGGCAGCTGGCTCCAGCTCCTGGTGCTTCCTTCCCATGTTGTGAGATTGTGAGGAGTGCCAGTGATACAGACTGGCCAGTGGAGGCTGTGCCTCTTGCTGCGATATGCAGTGCTGGCTGCAGCTGCATCCTGCCGAGCATGAGTACTCTGCCTGCTGCTGCTATACCATGAGGGGAGTGCGGGGAACCCCACACACCCACACCCTACCCCCTACACAGCCAGCCAGACCCCCTTGCAACTCCCCCCCACACACACCCAACACCTCACCATACATACATACACAGACACACCTCCCCACACCCCACCAGACAATCTCCCACAATATACAAGACTAAGAATTTATTTTTGAGTTATTATATAATCCCCTCTATATACAGTATGCAAGCACAAATTATGGCAAAAATATTTTTTATATTAACTTAAAATATGTTACAATGGGTGTTTGACTTGTAGTGTGTGATTTGGGTTTTTTCTGGTTCTAAGATAGTTTCATAGTTTCATAGTAGCTAGAGTCGGAAGGGACCTAGGTAGATCATC
>NW_017728912.1:39807399-39812678 GCF_001723895.1 Crocodylus porosus
CCCTCTGGGTGCGGCCCTCCAACCAGTTGGCGACCCATTTGACCGTGTGGGCATCGACACCACAGTCTCCCAGCTTTTTGATGAGATGGCAACCCCACTCCCAAAAGCAGCATTTCTGTGGGGGGGGAGGGGAGGGACTTCCAGTAGCAAAGATCAGGGCATGGGAGGGATGCCAGCTGCCTTCCCCACCAAGGCTGTGCTGGATGAAAAGGAAGACCCAGGAGCCTTCCCCTGGGGGGTGGAGAAAGCCAGTTCTAGTGCCTGGGGCTTCCCTCTCATGTCATGCGAGTGCAGGGAGTACCGGCGATACAGACTGCTGGGTGGAGGCTGCACCCCTCGCTGCAATGTGCAGTGCTGGCTGGAGCCACACCCCACCAGGCACCAGGGCCTGTGCTGGGCACAAGCGCCCTGAGTGCCCCCACCTGCTGCTGCTGCCGCCAGTGGGGGTTGTCCACCATGAGGGGAGAGCAGGGGGAGTCCCCGCACCTCCCACCCTCCCTCACACCTATATGCTGCCTACCCAAACTCCGCACTACTGCTGCCGCCGCCCCCCTCCCCCGGTGCACGGGCTCCATGCTGCTGCGAACTTCAGGCACCCCTGTTGCTTCCCTATCTGCTGTTTGGAGCAACCTGGAGGTAGGGGAAATGGAGCATGTTTCCCAGGGCTGCAGTGGCAGCAGCAGCACCCCACCTGGAAGCTGCCTGCTGGCCTGGCCAGGCTCTCCTGCCCACAAGGGTGCAGTAGGGTGTTTGGGGTGCATGTACACATGGGCACCTTGCTCTTACCTTTGATGGGCAGGAGGGCTGGGCAGGGCACAATTTGTTGGTGGGTGCTGAGGGCTGGATGGAAGTGCTTGGTGGGTCAGATTCAGCCCATTGGCCATATTTTGCCTGCCCCTGGACTAGCAAGGCACGAGACCTACGTACTGCCTAAGGTGAGGGGTTCAGGAATGGAGCTAGGTAGATGCCTCACCCTCCCATTCCAGCCCCCTCCTGGCACCTTCCACGAAGTGGCTCTGGCTTCAGGTCTGTGGAAGGCAGATCAGCAGTGATGCTGTGTCTGGGTGGCTGTGGCACATGGTGCACGGGCAGTGGCTAGCAGTAATAGGAAGCTGTGGGGGCTATGTCTTGCAGAGTCATTAATCCTCTCAACTTTTTGCCAGCAAAAGTCAGTTTTTAAGTTGCTGCTCGCCACCACATAAGTGGCAAAAAAAGGAGGCAACATATCTCCCAGGGTGCAGAACTGGCCAGTTCCACTTATGCTCGGATGGGTGCATTGGTTCAAACAGGGTAGAGACAGCATGACCTCTTCCCTTAGCCTCTTCCCCCTCCATTTTGGCCCACACATTTGGTTGGCCACATGTGCAGGAGCAGACTGTATAATTTTATTCTAAGAATGTGACACTTTGTGCGGTAACCTTACAGTATTATTACACATTACAATACATACATGCTAATTCTGAGGAAGGTATTAAAGTCAGCATGTATATGAGCACTGCACATTAAGGGTTAGTACCCTCACTAACATGCACAGCTCCGATTGCCACTAGAGAGCTGGCAAGCTGGAACATGGCTAGGAGCTGCCAGGTCTGGCTGATGGCTGTCCAGCTCCTTGGTTCTCTCCACCCACCTCTTCCTCCCTGCCATCCAGTCCCTAGTCATCCACAGCTGCCTGGGTCCACAGGGGGGTGGTGTGGGGGAGCTTGGAATGGTGCATCCTGGGATACTGAATACTGGAGGACTACAAATTGCTGGTATTGGCCCCATGGAGCAGACTGATGTTACTGGAGCCTGAGCTGCCTGACATCATCTGGAGATAATCCTCACCTGAAGGATGTTCAGAGGGTGTTTAGTTCATCTTTTCATGCCTTAACCTGCAGATACTCCCATCTTAAGAGCATTTAACACATGGGAAAGGTAACATCTAACAATACCCTTAGACAGTGACCACCACAAAATCCTAGGCATGGGCTGGTGTCTTAAAGACACAATTTGGCTTATAAGGACATTTTGCTTTTTTGGATTTTAGAGTTTTGTAAAGTATGGATATACCACACTTGTTCACTGAGGTTTGAATTTTGAGAGGAAACTTAAGGGAATTGGTTGCCTATCTGTCTAGCTCCCTTATTTTCTTTTGAAAAATTAATATGTAGCATATAAAACAAGATCACACCCAATGTTATTTCCTGGCCAAGTATCCTTGAGGAACTATTACTAATCATGAATTGAAACTTTTTTATTTTGCAGTTTTGGAGAAGTATGGTTAATTATTTTCCATCTTAACACATCTCTACACTTTAAATTCCTGTTGGGACTAGAAGGTGAAGAACTGCAGTCATGCACTGAGTTTTTCTCATGGTATTTTTGGCTCAACCTGAAAGAAGAAGTCCTTGAAATATCACGAGAGCCTTCTAGAGTTTTCTAACCCACTTTGCACTCCTATGGATAGCTTTATATATACATGGATAGTTTCTTTGATCTGAAGTTCTTGAGTTTTGCTTATTGCTGGATAAATCTAACTCGGGTAAATAAAATCAACTGCTAAAGCCTTTGCTTAAAAAAAAAATCAATAGCCATTGTGGCCCAGTGAAATAACTTGCTTGAAAAACATATTTCACTTCTGTTTAGCTTCCACCTACTTTCCTGCTCCTGTAGCTTCTTGAATCAGTTAATAGGAAACCTATTCCTGAGCCTCAAACTTAATTGCAAATAGAGGCAGATTTTTAAAAAGCTCATTAACAGAAAAATGGAATAACGGTCCAAAAAAAATGTCAAGAGCCATCTGTATCTCAACAACATCATATAGACTTAGAATATTGAGAAGAGATGGAAAGGTTATAACTCCTGGTTGCCTTTGATTACCAGACTTTTCACATGGTTTCTTATGCTGTTTCTACTTTATATATATAAAATAATACATGTGCTAAAGTTTTTTGCTTGTGTTGCACTTGTTCTGGATTGGGGAACTTCCGTCTTCTATGTAAAGCCAGCTTTTTGCGTAAGATATTAGAATGTAGATCAGTTTTGTGAAGCTCTCCAATAAAATTTCAAGAATAATCAGAACTGCCAGAGATTCACTTTCTACTTGAAAGGTGTTAATGCTCTGGACTGTTTCTCTCCAGTGTTTTTAAACTCTTTTTTCCTGCATCTGATTTTTATAAAGCTAATGTAACCTGCTCCTAAAGTGTTTCCCAGACCTGAAAGCTGAGGCCCTCTCTGGGAAAATGAATCTGATCATATTTCCCTCGAACTTCTGCTACTTCACAAACATTCACAATTGTCTAGATCTTCCTAATAATATTCCCTCTCCTTTCTTACATGCTTTGATCAGCATCAACGTAGTTAATAATGCTGACATCAAGTATCCTTGCCATTTGTGTTAGCACTGTTTGATTTGAAACAGGCAGTTTAGAGGGTGTATTTCACACTCGTAGCAAACTCAAGCAAATGTGTTTGTGATCTGAGTAGAACTGTTGCATATCCAAGGTTTTCTCCCAGCCTTTATTAAATAGACACTCTAATTAATAATAATAATAGTAATAATAATAATAATCTGAAACTTTGAAGAACAGTTTAATGTCTGATTTTTGACCTGTTAGGTGGTTGGGAAACAGTGTGCCAAACTCTCTTTTCTGCATACACCATCTGAAGAAATGTGTTTTTGTTCCTTTCTTCTGGGCAAAGGGCAAGAATTATTTGGGTCAAGAGTGCTCAACATTTTTAGCCTTCAGGCACCCTTTGGAAAATGCCAGTTCTTAGCTCTCATTCATTCTTTGACTATGGGAGAATAATAGGAGCAATTCTTCTGTCTGAAAAGCCACACAAAATGTTTTTGACACCATGGATTCCTATTTGAAATCTCTGGGTGTATCTTTTGAATCACATGTAGGTGTTTGCATGCCAGCACTGGCAATGTTGCACAAAACCCCACTGCACATTTAAAAGGATCTTATGTCTGTCCCAGCCACCTGTGGAGGGTTCGGGATTGAGAGTGTGGTCGAGGGTAGAAAGGAAGGAAAGGTTTATTGATTTAACAAAAACACAGCTATCCACAGATAACAAAACAACAGACAGACAATAATAATTTGCATCAGCAACTTATCAGCAGTCCCCTCTGCCTGATGTGTGACAAGTTTTTCTTCTGCAAAGTTCAGTGAAGTTAGGCATCCCCGATCAGCGCTGTCTGAGAGGCACTGAGAATGACCCTGGTATGCAGTTCTCGGGCTCCTCGAGATCCACTGTCCCACTGATCCAGGTTAGCAGCTAATTAGTAGTCCCTTTCACAGAGCTTCATCTTCCTTCTAAATGATTTCTGGATGTGCCAGCCAATTTATAACTTCTAAGCTATGCTGATAACTTACAGCCATTCAGATTCTTTTTACTTCAACTGTCCTTAGACTGACCAATAGCAGTGAAAGCCTTGCATAAGGCTTCTGATAAGGTTAATTTTAACTACGTCACAGGGCCTACCATCACTCCTTCTATAAGGCTTTGCTCAGTTTACTAGGCCTTTTGCTACATACAAGGCCTCACTACATTTTAGATTTTAGTTAGGCTCTTAGCAACAACATATAGCTTAATATGAGGAGGAGCTGGTGAGTGTCATAGCTCAGCCCCTAGCACAGATCTTTGAAAATGCCTGGCACTCTGGTGTAGTGCCTGAAGACTGGAAGAAGGCCAGTGTGGTGCCTATCTTTAAGAAATGGTGGAAAGTGGATCCAGCTAACTATAGGCCCATCAGCCTGACTTCTATCCCGGGGAAGATCTTAAAAAAGTTTATTAAAGAGGCCATCCTTAATGGACTGGCTGACGCCAACATCCTCAGGGATAGCCAGCATGGGTTTGTTGCGGGTAGGTCTTGCTTGACCAATTTTATTTCCTTCTATGACCAGGTGACATACCACCTGGACATGGGAGAAGAGGTTGACATCATATAACTGGACTTTAAAAAAGCCTTTGATCTGGTGTCCCATGACCTCCTCATGGAAAAATTGGCCAACTGTGGCCTCGGCTACACCATAGTCCTTTTATGACCAGATGACCTATCACCTGGACAAGGGAGAACAGATTGATGTCCTATATCTTGACTTCAAAAAAGCCTTCGTTCTGGTATCCCATGATCACCTCTTGGCGAAATTGGACAATTGTGGCCTTGGGTCCACCATGATCTGCTGGCTGGGAAATTGGCTCTGTGGTTGGACCCAGAGGGTAGTAATTGATGGCAGTCACTCATCATGGTGTCCTGTGACAAGCCTCAAGGCTCTGTCCTTGGACCCATA
>NW_017728912.1:39812778-39817231 GCF_001723895.1 Crocodylus porosus
ACACACACACACACACACACACACACACACACACACACACACACACACACACATATACTTGGCATGCACAGCATGCACTGGATGGCCATGCTTAGGATAGCCAGCTGGTGACTTGTGGCCATGAGGGCACATGCCATAGCAAGCCACTGCCATATCAGGTCCAGGTGGGTGGCTGTGGTGTCCCCCAGCCTCCAGAAAGACTCACAGTGGGCAACAAGCAGGACCTGCCTCGGTTCCTGGGTCTCTGTTTGCTTGGGTGCGGAGGCTGGAAAACAAAGGCATGTGCAAGTCATGGTGGCAGGGGATTGAGGGCATGATGACCCATGCCCAGCCAGTCGGGGCCCATATCCATCCCAATCAGGGGTAGCTTGGCCATTCAGCTCTATTCAGAAGTCTTCAACAGCCCGGGGAGCCCACAGGGCACACTGGGATTCATGCGAGGGTCACCCTACTTGCTGAGCTCAGCTTGTGCAGGAAAGCACTGGACCTCACCCCACCAAAGGGCTAACGCCTGTTTTATCCTGTCCCAACCTAACCTTGGCTGCTTAGAGTAAAGCTCAAAAGTTAGAGTGCTTCTGCCTTAGGCTTCTTGAATGTCTGTATTTAGCCCATGCTTTCTGCATAGATACAATAAGTATGACTTTTCAGAAATAGTTTTCTTCCATAGAACTGAAAATACATACATGTTTTCATTTTATACTGAATGTTTGGAGAACTAAAGATGCTTGACCTCCAGTGTGAATGAGCTAACACAAGTTTCTGAAATAGGAAATTAGAAAAGCAAATAAAATGTAAATGAATCACAGTTTATGTGGAGCAGAATAGGGGCCCTTCAGTTCATGACACACAAACCATAATATGTGAAGCTGAGTAGCTGTTTGATGAATCTAAGCATTATGTCCATAATATGTTTACTTTAATATAATATTAAATGTTTTTTGTAAAGGCCCAGGTGTGTTTAGGCAGCTTTTCACTGTAAGAAGTGAATTTGTTACATTAGCAGAAATATTTTTTCACCTGGAAATGGGCAGTGACAATCAACATTCTCTGCTTAAGAATGAATCACTCCTGTTTGTTTCTTCTCTGTTTTTTATATTCTGAATAGTTTTGGGAAAAGCCTTTCAAATAAATAAATGACGTGTTTAACTAGGTGTTGCAAAATATTTCTTTTTTGTAGGGATTGTTTGTTTTTTTGCAACAGTTTAATCTTCTAGCAAATAAACCAGAGTCTAGGAAGTGATTTGCCTATGGATTCTTTCAGCTTACAATTCTCCTGCATGGTTTTTTATGTCCAAAATGCTCCCCCTTACTCTTCCTTTTCAAAATTGCTTTGATAGTGGCTTCTTTTGTGTACAGAGTTGCTAAAGCAGCAAAGCTCAAAGCAGTAAAAATAACTCAGTTTTCCTATTATACCCCACCTGAACCAGCATCTTCAGAGAGAGTTGGAATTCCATAACTGTTTATAGTAAAAAAAAAAAAAAATGGTGAAGCACACCCCCTACTCAAGCATATCGAGGACTTGAACTTCCTCCGAGAGTCCAATGTGGAGCTAAAACAGTCCAACTAGATGAAGTGAAATCGGAAGGGCAGGTGTGTACTGGTGGACTGCATAAGACTTTGTCCTTCACCAGTGAATGGAGCTACTTCCATTTATGCTAGCTGAGGTAGGGTTGCGAACCCTCCAGGTTTGTCCTGGAGTCTCCAGGAATTGGATATAAATCTCTAGGAGACTGCTGAGAATCACCTAGCAGATAAATGAGAGGGTATTCATTAAAATAACTGTTAAATGTTGAATTTGATTTATGCAGTAGTCCAGGAAGTTTTTTAAATGTAAAAGTAATATGCATAAGCCTTCTTGACATAGAGTCAATGCACCATAATAATCCATAACTGATATACATAAGCACTCAGGCATGTTTGTGTTGTGTGTTGTAGGCACATTGGCATTCTGGAAACCTCCCAGAATAGAGTCAAACAGAGTTGGTAACCCTAAGCTGAGGATCTGGCTAGGGCTACTTACTTGGACACATGCTTGAGAGTAGTTCTTTTTGGTTGTCCTGGCTGTCAGTTTTTGCTAAACACAGCTCTAGCATACTTGAGCATCAAAGGAGTAGGGGCTTCTTTGCCCACTATGCCACTCCTCTTTCATATCTTTATGTTGGAGGTTCTTGCTGTGTGAATTATAATTGTATATTGAAATTCTCCTTAAAGGGGAGCTGACATCTACTTGGCACATTTCCATACAACTTCCATAATGCTGGAAACACTGGTTCTATGTGTCATCAAAAGCAGAGAATGCTATATGCTATGTCAGTGCCTCCTGACCTGAGAACTCATCTCCCTCCTTCCCACTGGTTAGTGCTGCCTACCAGAACAGGAATGGGGGTTATGTGGTGTTTTCATTTGTCCACCAAACATACTGACTGCCATTGAATCCAGATATACCTGCTTTAGGGAACCATTTGGCAGAGATTAGAGTCTTGGATGTAAGCAACCCCTATTAGGGTGACAATATTTAGATCTTGGGGAGCACTGGATTTGCAGCTGAATAAAGCTGCTGACCACAAGGTGGAATGATATATTAAAAATAACATTGCAAATGCTTAGGCAAGCAGTTTTCTAACAAGGTCATAGTGTTGTAAAGTATAGAGCCCCTTGTGTAAGAAGAACAAGATGTAGCCCACCAGCTATTGTCAGGAGATAAAGCAAAAGCAAGATCTTGGAGATGAAAGAGTCAGCAAGAAAACAGAAGAAACCAGCAAGTGACCGGAGGAAGCCAGGGTCAAAGTCTTGAGCATGAGCAGAGAGGCATGTAAGTGAATGAAATGCATAGGCAATTCCATACTAATGAAGTAAACAGAGGTGGAGCTTGAGATGGGAGGAGAAATGGATGGAACAGAAGGAGGGATAAAGGTGGAGTAAATGTTAATGAACATGAACCAAGGTGTATAAAATGTGAAAAGAACAAATATTCAGTGCAGGTCTCCTGGTTCACGGGCTGTGCGTCTGTGAGCGACCTTTGCCAAAAGCTGCCTCCATTTTGAACAAAGCTGTTGCGAGCAATATGTGCTGATGTTTGATCCCTACTTGATCTGGCTAAGGAGTAACAGGATCCATGAGCAATTGGATCGTTGCCTCCCTAGTTGTTGGGCACTGCATAGAGTTGGGGTCTAACAACCCCCATCTTTCATGTTCTTTCTCCTGTGTACCTTTTAGCAGCATGTGTGCATATCAAGTGGAAGAATGGGGCTAAATTCTGGTCTTGCTTATACTGCCATGAAATCCCATTGGAGTTAGGAGAATTCTGGAGAGTGTTGGAGAAGAATGGCCTTCATCCACAGTGTGTGGTGCTGGGGTGTATTTGTAGCAAGATATAGTAATATGCATTGCAATCAGAGAGAGATGACTTTTAATTCATTCACATGATTTAGTCTGTGGGTATACAGCTGCTGTTCCTTATCATCTTTCAGTAGCCTAGGCAACTATGTCTGAATAAAAAGCCACCCTTTTTTTTATTTTGAGTCCCAAGCTAAAAACAAAGATTTAGGCTACTTGGGGAAAACTTGATGGTCTGTGATATAAATCAGGGATGTTCAGCTGGCAGCCCATGAGGGGTTAATGTATGGTCCCCAGGCTTCTACGCAGCCCCTGGTCCCCACCCAGCCACTGGTCCCCACATTGCTCCAGCTGAAGCAGCAGCTAGGATCTTCAGGCTCCTTATCCTTTGGTTTCCAATTTCTGCTTCTGCCTCAGGGAGCTGGGGAAACCTGTGGCTCAAGATACGTGTGTGGCATAGTACAGGCAGGGAGCCTGGGACTGGGGAGCAGAGGGAGAGGCCAGCTTATATCTGTGTGTACTGCAAGGAGGGAGGGGGGGATGACACACCCATGCAGCCTGTATCTTGGAGATCCCATGGCTTGTACTGGTGTGGTCCCCATTAGTGTGGCCCATGGGATATGCGGTCTCTTTGTGCTTAGAAATTGGACAGCCCTGATCTAGATGATCTAGTGGTCCCTTCTACTTCTAATTTCGAAGAGGCCATCAAGTCTAGTTGGTGCAATGTTTAGATTCAGTTCTTGTAGGGAAAGAGTGACATGATGAGTACTGAGGAAGAGATGTGTGGAATCCTACAGTAAATGGGAGAATTCAAAGGGAGATAACCCAGCACCAAGAAGCATAGAGTTAGTTCTGGTGGAGTTTTGTTTGTTAAAAATTCAGATTTCTCAGTAAAGTTATTTGGGAAATTTGGTGGTCACACCAGACAAAGCTAACATGTTTAACGATTTCTTTGCCTCCGTCTTCCTAAGTAGGGACCAGAACAGTCACCTCCCTGCTGGGCCCCCCTCGGTTAGTGAGGAACTAGTTAGGTAACTTCTGGAGGGACTGGACATATTCAAGTCAGCCGGTCCAGACGATCTCCACCCTAGAGTTCTAAAGGAATTGGCCGAGGTCA
>NW_017728912.1:39817781-39830175 GCF_001723895.1 Crocodylus porosus
GCATCCAGTTCTGGGTGCTGCACTTCAGGAGGGATGTGGACAACATGGAGAGGGTCCAGAGGAGGGCCACTTGCATGATCAGGGGACAGCAGGGCAGGCCCTATGAGGAGAAGCTATGGGACCTGAACCTGTTCAGCCTCCACAAGAGAAGGCTGAGGCGGGATCTAGTGGCCTGTTATAAACTAGTCAGAGGGGATCAGCAGGCATTGGGGGAGTCCCTGTTCCCTTGAGCACTGCCAGGAGTGACCAGGAATAACGGTTACAAGCTGGCAGAGGGTAGATTTAGGCTAGATATCAGGAGGCGCTACTTCACGGTCTGGGCAGCTTGGATCTGGAACCAGCTTCCAAGAGAAGTGGTGCAGGCTCCTGCCCTGGGGGTGTTTAAGAGGAGGTTAGATGAACATCTTGCTGGGGTCATATTCTTTCCTGCCATGGCAGGGGGTCAGACTAGATGATCTGCTCAGGTCCCTTCCGACCCCACAAACTATGAAACTAACTATAAATATGCCGTGGTTTTTGCCTTTCACCCAATCAATGGTGAGCAGTGGAGCTGCCGGGGCCCCTCAGCCAGTCAGCAGTAGGGGAATCCTCAAAAAGAGGAAGATTAAAGGAGCTTCTGTGCAGCACACTTCCAGTGTAGTTTATGGGTTTAGATCAGGGGTGGGCAAAATACAGCTCATGGGCCACATCTGGCCCACAGAGGGGCTTTCTCTGGCCTGCAGCAGGTCTCTTGGTCCCTCCTGATCAAGGCATTGCCTGGTCATGGCGCATCCTGCTTCTCCTTTGGCGCACAGCAGGGCTGGGGCAGCTCTGCCTTTCTAGGGGTAAAAAAAAACTGCAGAAAAAAACATGAAGCAGTGTACACTCAGGCAGCATGCACTGCTGAAAAACAGCTGGGCCACACAGAGCTGCACTGCAGCTGCTAGCCAGGTTCTGCCTGGTAGGATCACCATGGCTGCAGCTCCTAGAGGCCCCCAGCACCCCAGGTAAGGCTGCTGGGACCAACATATTGCTGGCTCCAGCCTCTCCTATGCCACCTGAGGCAACTTGATGCATGCCAAAGTGCACATGGCACAGGCATTCCCTGGGGACACTACTTGTCCCTGTGGAACCGAATGTCCACACATGTCTGGACATGCCCACTGAGACACTAGAGGTTTTAGGTCTTTTGAGAGGAACCCAATTCCTTTGGGAAGGTTTTGGAGGTGAAAAAGGAGGTTGGATTGCAGACCTGGCAGTTGGGAAGTTAGACACTAGGCCTGTGCAAAGCGGCAAGTATTCAATTCAGGTTTGGATTTGGCCGATTCAGAGGGACAGTGATTTGATTTGGTGATTTGAGTCACCGTCCAACTTTGATTTGGCTGGTGAATTCGGAGATTTGGTACTGATTCGGACATTTGGCCATAGACTATAATGGGGAATCGCTAAACTAGCTACAACTTAGTCACTTTGCCTATTCAGATGAAAACAGCAGGGATGGTAGCCCCTTTTGAGGGCATGAAGTTTCACCAGGGCCCCTCTGCCAATCAGCACTTTGGGAGGGAGCACATGGTGAAAAGAGCAAGATTAAAGGGGTTACTGAGCAGCACACTTCCAGCACAATTTAGGTAGATTCCTACCCACAACCATAAAGCAGTTTGGCGCAAATAGACTTTCAAGGATATAGGTGCAGGGGTTTCTGTGAAAGTGCCCCTTAAACTGTTGAAAGAAAAACTCATATCAAGATACATAACATTTCTGGAGCTGTAGCTATAAGATCCAGGAGTGGTGATGGTTCTGTTCTGGGGGTATTGTGGGGGTACTGGAGATATATTGGCAGGTTTTGCATTTCTTGTCATGACATGGTGTGGATACATTTGGTGTGTTTTGGGCTGTAGGAAGTTTGCTTCTGGTGATGAGGTTAGCAAGGTTTGGTGCTTGTTTGAATTTAGAAAACACTTTTCACAGACTAGCCTATGAACTTCACTTCATCAACCTCCTGGATACAAAAACTTATGGACTCAATATAGACATTGGATTTATGACACACTATAACCTGCCTGACATCTGACTCCCTAGGTACCTCTCTACTTTTACCTGCTACATCCCCCTTCTCCCCCACTCCTTCCCTTCCCAGCCTGTCTCTCACCCCCAATGGCTCAATTTACATTTTCCCTTACTGGCTTTCTTGCATATAAGCCCAGCCTCTTACTTCTTTACTATTCATTCCATCCAGGAAGAGCACACACTAACTGCAGATGCTTCCTTAGCCTGACAAAACATTTTTAAACCTGAAAGCTTGCTAAGGCGTATTTCTCCAACTGTACAGTTGGTCTAAAAAAAGTATCAGATTGACCCAAAGAACCTCATCTGCCTTGTGTGTGTTAAAGCAGAGTTGGATGAATGTAGCAGGAATGGTAGCCTGTAACAGGGGGCCTTCTCCATGCCAGTTATATCATGGCCTGCCCACCTGTTTCTGGGCCAACTACTCGCCCCTCTTTTGCCTGCCATGCCTTGATGGAAAACTGATTCAGATGTTACCAAGTTGGGAGGCTGCCCATTTAGGTCCCCGATGTCTTGGGGTGACATCCATTTTGCAGCTCCATACCTCTCCTACACTGCAGCCCATGCTTCACAGATGGCATCCTTCACCCCTTCCAACTGTGGTCCCCTCTCTGGGACCTTTGGTTCCTTCTTAAGCTATGGCTCTGCCTTCAGGCCAGTTGGAATCCTGAGCCTCTTTCTCTGGGTATTCCTCACGGTGGGGCCCTGGCTCTTCAACCATGTTTGTAGTGGCTGGAGGTTATCAGGAGCCCCCTACATGCCTTTCACTGGGGAGGTTAGTGGTCCTGGTATTTCCTGGGACTGCTGCACCACTGGCAGTGCCACCAGGCCTCCCTACATTGGCAGGGTAGAGTTTTAGGTCATTCCCAGGACCTGGGGTCTCCTCCTTCCCCATCACCCCAGTCCATACCTCCAAGTTCATTGTGGCATGGGAGCTCAGCAGAGAGGTGTTTGTCCTCTGCTGGCTGGTGATAAACTAAACTGTCACCTCTGGCTCTGAGAGTTGACCATTAAATGGGTTGGAAAGCAACTATAAAAACAAAATAGGTGCAGGGTGAAGAGGGTGGCACTCATTCCTTTGCATGTGGAGGTTGGGGAACCCCAGCAGTAGGAGGTTCACCTTTAGGAACACCAGCTGCTCCACCAAACCAGGATCCAAGGTGGTGCTGTGGGGTGTCACAATATCAGCAGCAGTACTGAACACCCTCTCACTTGGAACAATGGTTGGTGTACAGGACAGGTGTTCCTGGGCAACCATGGCTGAATCCTGCCACACCTGGCTGCAGGTTGCTCAATAGGCCAAGGGGTTGCAGTGCAACAGCTCCACATCCTTGGTGAGATAGGTAGCCAGCGAGGCCTCTACACTACCTGCCTGAAGGTGGGATCTGGTGCCCCTGGACATAAATTAATGTATGTTCCAACATTTAACCTCTAACACTTTTGTGTGTTTCGAGAAAGTTAGTTCTGAGAGAGAGAATGGTTTAGAGTGTGAGCTGGTGTAGACTGGCATCTCTTAGTTAACTTCAGTGGACTGCGCCATTTTTTACAGCAGATGGTCCAGCCCAGAGGTTGTTGAGGGAGTGGGGGAGGAGGCCCGGTCCCCCCTACCCCTGTTGCTGCCATGTCAGGCCAGGCTGGGCTGGGCCCGCTGCACCCCCTTCCCTCCCCCCACTGCCACCACCATGGGCCAACTTCTGCTCCCACCTGAGGCTTGCTCCTCCTCCCCACCCCCACATCGGACCTAGGCCGACTCCTCCCTCCAGCC
Organism: Crocodylus porosus; assembly: GCF_001723895.1. Lineage (NCBI taxonomy): Eukaryota > Metazoa > Chordata > Crocodylia > Crocodylidae > Crocodylus > Crocodylus porosus. The sequence continues at coordinate 39,821,590 of NW_017728912.1, forward strand.
ACTACCACCACTTCATCATGCCCACGCCTCCTCCCACCACTGCTGCATTGGCCCTGTAGTCAGTGATGATGAAAGGGGGGAGGGGTGGGCAGAGGACAGCATCGGTGGCCTCATCTACCCCACGGCATCCCAGCCTCACTCCCCACTGCACTATTGCCGACACCGCCACCACCTCCAAGGAGCGGGGGGGTGAAGCCACCCCTCTCCATTCCATTGTTGCCGCCTGCAGGGAGTGGGGGATGCTGGCCTCACCTCCCCCCAACACTCCATCTTCTGTATCCCCACCACCATGGCAGCACTCTGCCACACTGCCACCTCTTGTTTGAATGTTTATTTGAACTCTGATTGGCTGTTTCAGTCAGCCAGTCAGAGTGCAAATAAAGCCTTATGGACAGCCAAATTAAGGCTTTTACAATATTAGAATATTGCAAATAGAATTGTTTCTCTTAGAAAAGAGATGAACAGGGAATCTGATAAAAATACATAAAATAATGGACTTGATAGGGAAATAGGGCGATTCTGTTCTTATGTTCTCAATATAGTGAGTTGATCAAGTATTCAGTGTTCTGTTTTGTGCATGTTCAGGGTGACCTGTAGACCTTGTTGGGAACAAATAGTTTCTTACCTGTTCCTCAGAGCCTGTGTTCATTCAAAGTGAATGTCTGTCTATTCTTCCTGGTGGAAGCTTTGTGTTGAGTTATATCCATTAAGGAGGTTCTGAAGTGTTGCTAAATCTTGTGGGGGGAAACTTGCAGGGAGTGGGGTTGTAAATATGGTATAGTGTGGTCAACATTTTTTTCTTTTGCTTTTACCATTTTCGCTTGGTTTGAAAATATAGACATGTAAGAAGTCTACCTTGCCCTCATTGAATTAGGGCAAAACTGAGGAAGTGGAGGCAAAATGATAGGATTAGGCAGACAAGTTTCTTTGGGTAAATATGATATCTTTTATTAATCCAACTGAATATTTGGAAAAGATTGTTCTTTGCAAGCTTTCAGGAGCAAACATACTTCTTTAGACATAGGGAGAGTCTGCTGGTGTTTGTGTACTCTCTTAGGTGCAATAGAAGCCAATATACAAAATGCAGGATTGTGGAAATGTAAATGCGTGGCAGTGGGGATCAGAGGCCATGGGAGACCATAGGTACGAGACAGATGGGGGGAGGGGAGGAATGTTGACTTGGTGATAGAATGTAGCTGGTAAAATGCAGACAGGTTACCTAAGGTTATCAGATGGCAAGCAGGTTATAATGTAAATCCAATATCTACATTTAGTCTGTGAATTTTTTGTATCCAGTAGATTTATGAAGTGAAGTTTATAGGCTCGTGTATGAAAGGTGTTTTGTAAATTCTCTTTGAGGATTATAAATGAGAGATTGGAGAGACAGTGGTTGTCTTGTGAGAAGTGTGTACTACAGGTAATTGGGTATTTTTGTCTGATAGATTTTCAGTGTGCATTCATTCTGGTATGCAGTTATTGTTTTGTTTCTCCTACTATTTTGCACCAGGACATTTAGTGCACTGGATGAGATGTATCACATTTCTGGAGGTGCAGCTGTAAGATCCAGGAATGGTGATGCTACTGTTGTGGGGTGTAGTTATTGTGGGAGTGGTGGAGATGTGTTGGCAGGTTTTACATTTCTTGTCCCTGTATGGTCTGGATCCATTCAGTGTGCTTTGGTCCATAGGAAGTTTGCATCTGGTGATGAGACTGGTGAGGTTCAGTTCTTGTTTAAAGACTAGGATGAGTGGTTCTGGAAAGATCTCTTTAAGAAATGGGTTTTCTTTTATCAATGGGTTGCAGTTGTTTGAGGATTTTCCACATAGGTTCCAGGGAATACTGGTATGTCACAACTAATGGTGTGTGATTTGTAGGGATTTTCTTTTTGTACTGCAGCAATTCTTCACGTGGTATCCAGGTAGCTCTTCCAAAAGTGTGATCTGTCTTTCTGGAGGAGTGTTCTTGTTGAGTGAAAGCCCTTTTGCGATTTGCAAGATGATGATCATGGGTGTTCTCAGTGCAAATTGGGTGGTATCGGAGGGCTTGGCTGTATGTTACAGCCTTCTTGGTGTGTTTAGAGTGATTGCTGGTTCTGTGTAGATATGTATGTTCGTCTGTGGGTTTCTTGTATATGGTGGTTTGTATTGTACCATTCTGGATATTGATCATAGCGTCTTAAAAAGGAGATGTTGGTGCTGGAGTATTCGAGAGAGTCTGATGGAGGAGTGATGGTTATTGAGTTTGTGATAGAAATCAATCAGAGATTGCAGGTTTTCAGTCCAAATGATGAAGATATCATCTATATATCTTAGTTATAGCATGGGTTTGATGGTGCAGTTCTTGAGGAATTCTTTTTCCTGGTGGCCCAAAAAAAGGTTGGCATATTGTGGGACCATTCTAGTGCTCATAGCTGTGCCCATGGTGTGGAGGAAGTGTTGGTTTTTGAAAGTGAAGTTCTTATGTGTGAGGATGAAGTGTGTAAGTTCAGTAATATCTTTACATCTGTACTCCAAGTTGTAATCTTGCTCTTGTAGATATGTAAGACAAGCTTGGTGTGGGATGCTGTTATGTAAACTGGTAACATCTATAGTGGCTAGGAGGGTATTGCTGGGAATGGTCTACGGTTTTAAGTTTCTGTAGAAAGCCTGTTGTGTCTTGGACAAAACTTGGTCTTTGGGTGATGAAGTTTTAGGATGGATTTGATAAAACCTGGTATTTCCTCAGTTAGGGTTCCATGGTTGGATATTGTAGGTCTGCTTGGAGTCCCTTGTTTATGGATTTTAGGGAAAATGTTAAAAAGTCCCTGTGTTGGGTAATGGTGGATCAGTGTCTGTAATTTTTCTTGTAGTTCTGATGGAAATGATTTTGATGGTAGTTTTGAGTTTTAAGGTGAAAAGGGGAGTTGGATCTTCCTCTAGTTTTTTGTAGAAGGTGGTGTCGGATAGCTGTTTGTTGTCGTCTTTTATGTAGTCTTCACAGTTAAGGATAATCTATAGCTCCTTTATTTGCTGGTTTTATTACTATTTGGTGGTTGGATCTTAGAGATTCTATGGCCCTTCTGTCTGAGAGGGAGAGGTTGGTGGTGTTGATTATTTCATTGTTCATTCTTTCCTTGAAGCAGTCAATATAGCAGTTGAGGTTTGACTTTCATCTACTGTGAGGTGTCCAATCTGATTTTTTGTTTTTGGGGGGTTTATCTTTTCCTTGATGTTGTCATAGGATCAAGTGTTGTTGGATGTGGATTCATTTTGTTTGGGGAAATATTCTTTGAGACAGGAGTCTGAAAAATTCTTCTAGTACTCTACATTGTAGTATACTATTAGGGTATTTTTCCAGATAGAAATTAAGGCTTATAGAGAGGACAGATTTTTCGGTGTTGGTAAGTATGGGTGTGGAGAGATTGACAATATTTAAGGGTTGACTGGTTCTTTCAGTTTCATTGAGTATGAGGTTGGAATGTTGTAAAGTATTGGTGTTGATTCTCTGATGGTTGTTTTGTGGTTGGGAAAATTGTTTCTGTAGTAATTGGTTCCATTTCTTCTTTTTATGTTGGATGGATGTTGTAAAAAATCTTTGGTAGTCTTTTTGTAGACACTGTATAATGTTTGGGAAGATATCCAGATTTATCTCTCTTAAATTGTTTTAGCATGTGTTGATTTCCTTCTTGAGTTGATTTCTTTTGGAGTAGGTTATGTGAAGGAGATGATTTATAAGTTTTTCTGAAGTCGTTCTGCATAGTTGTGAAGCATATTTGGAGCTGTGTGTAGTAGTCAGAGGACTGTAGATGTTCATTCTTCTGGGAATGATGTGTTTCTTGCATAGGCTTAGAAAATATATGTTGCTGTTGAGTTTGGCTTCTTTCTTCTTCATGTAGGATTATACATCTATTAAGAGACAAACAGAATCCTTGCATAATCTACTACTGGCTGTGAAGGCACTGAAATCTGTGATTTAACTATACCAGTGGTCACCAACTAGTTGATCTCAATTGACTGGTTGATTGTGGAGCTTCTGACAGTTAATTTCAGTCTGTCAGAGGCTCCATGATCAGAAGCGGCAGGATGCACGTAGCTGGGCTGAGTCACAACCCCTGCTGCCTGGGTCAGGCTGGGTGAGTAGAGTCAGAGCCCAGGGGGCTTGTCCAGGGGTTGGGGCTGGGCAGGGCAGGGCGGGGCAGGGCAGGGGTCGTAGATCCTGGGGTGCCCTTTACCTACAAAAAGTCATCTTCATCAAAAGGTCGGAGACCACTGAGCTATATAGTCCATGAGAGGCAACGTAGGCTCCAAGGGTTATGTTTCGAGTCAACACAAATAGGAAGCAAATCAGACAGTACGGGGCCCCACTCCCAGATACAAGGAAGCCAGCAACGGGTTCGGCGGGGGGGGAGAAGGGGTGCTGAGTGGCCAAACGCGCCGATTTGGTGGCGGATTTGGCAGTGGGGTGTCAAGTGGTTGGATGTGAAGCCGGCAGTAGTGTGGAGTCACCACAGCTCTTCTACCCAGCTCCATGGGGCCCCCCAAAAGTGTGGGGCCTGGGGTGGTCACCCTGAGATGCCCCCACTAGGGATGACCATGCCCCCTTCTCTGCTTGCTTGGTGGGGGGGCAGGGCTAGGCAGCACCTGATGCTGCCAAGATCAGTTGACAGTCTTCATGGCTATCATGCTTCTGTCATCCCATGTCAGCCAAGCTAAGCAGGGTGAAGGGTGGGGGAGCTCAGGCTCCCTCCACTTGTGCTTGCTCGGGTCTTGGGCAGGCTGGGGCCAGGCCCAAAGAGCATGAGCTTCTGCTCCCCCATCCCTCACTCCCACCCCTAAGCAGCTCAGCTGACAGTCCTGGAGTAGCTCTCAGCCCCAGGTCCTGCCTGCCCATGGCAGTCAAGTTGGGCAGTGTTGGTGGGCAGAGAGATGCAGAGCCCCCACCCTGTGGGCCTGGCCCTAGCCCCCCCAGACCCAAGCAATTACAGCCGGGGGAACCCTGTGCTCCCCTGCCTCCCTTACCTTTCCCCCTGCCCTGCCCAGCTTGGCTGACACAGGCAGGCAAAAGCAGGGCTGAGAGCCATGTGGGCTGTCTGCTAAGCTGGGCAGTGTCCAGGGTGGGGAGCAGAGGTTCTTGGCCCCAGCCCTGGACCTCTCCTTAGACTTGAGCAAGCAGAGCTAGGGAGACCTGCATAGCAGGGGCCTCTGCTCCCGCAACACCTTCCCTCCCACACTGCCACTGGTAGTGTAGCATGAACTGAACTAATGTAGCTGATGTTAAAGTGTAATAGTAGTAAAATGTAACCATGTTAGTTTTGTCCTGTAAGTAACTTGAAAACTCCATTTTGTATTCTTTTGTTTGACATAAGTGAACTCTGTATGCCTTTTTGGAATGAGTGTATGTGAAAAGGTGAATGGTGAGAATGCCATAAAGATGGGAGAAAAGATTTAACTGTTTATGTAAGCAATAAGGAAGGCACCAAATGTAAGTTACTGGTCAGTAAACTAATTAATGAATGGCTGAAGAATCCCTTTAAGGCCTAGAACACAAAAAAGATAATGAGGAGGAGGAATGCACCCATCCTGCCAGATGGGCAGCAAGGCTGAGATACTAACTGTGGGAACCAAACTGACCTTGGGCTGAGATAAGCTGAAGATGGAGAAAAACAACTGCAAAAACAAAAGCTGGGTATGGAAAAACCCCAAAGCACTAAAACAAAGGATACCAACCCCTATAAAAGAAGTCTTTGAAAATGGCAAGTTGGGTGAGTCTCTCTCTCAACTGCTGTTTCATCAGAGCACAGACATGTCTGTTTCACCCTGCTCCAAAGCTGCTACAGAATCTTTCTCTCTCTCAATAAGGCCAGGGGTTGGACACCCAGTGCCATTATTGAACAACTGCTGCTGGTAACTATAATGTCTGAATGAAATGGTTATTTTGTGTTTGTGTGTCTATGTGTAATGATGGGCATGATAATGTGTGTGTGTCTATATAAGTGGTGTGTCTAAACCTCTATGTCTAATTCATGTAATCAATAAATGTGGCATTTTGCCTTTTCCTCCTGTATAAGGTCTCGCTCTTAATTTGGCAATTAAAATTTAAAATATCAGTAGACTCAGGCAGGACACAGGGCTGGGGAGCAGAGGCTTTGCAGTCTTAGCCATGTGACAGCCCAGAGGGTAGGGTGGGGCTGGCCTGACTCTGGGGAGCAGACAGTGCAGGCATGCAAAGGATCATGGGATCCTGGAGAACAGTGAGGTAACTTATGTTAAGAGAATAGGGGACAGAACTTTGATAAACCGGTTTAACCTAAATCAGTTAAGTCTCATACTACATCCATTTTGGTCCATCTTAAACCAGTTTCAGCCAGGTTGAAAATAGTTTATATGCACTGAACTTCTGTTCTGTTACAGAGTTAAATTGGTTTCAGATCACTTAAGCCTGTTTATGTGTACTGTCTGTCTCTAGGCAATAAGGACAGTAGAAACAATGCTGTTCCCTGACACTAAATTGTTTACTTTGCACACTAAGTTTGCACTTCCTCTTTTTGTGCTGGGCTTCTGTGTGAACATACCTTCCAAAGCCTTCTGCATCATGTACTCAATACATTCTCCTTAATTAGTCCCATACTTAAAAATCTCATAACAGAGAAGCATTCATATTCTACAAGGCCACTTTACAAAAGCACGCTGCTATACATTACCTGGCATTTATGTTTGTTGTACCAAAACAGAATTATCTTTGTGGTTTTCAGAACCCTAATATATCTAGCACGCTCTCAATTTAAATTTGCAGAAGTAAGCCCAGATTCTTGCCTGGTATGAATCTGCATTGATCCATTGATCTTTCTTTTCCTGATGAAGGAGCAATCCATCATTTTCAAACAGATTACAAGTGTCTGAGCAAATTTCTCAGCAGTCACAGATGAAATTCAAAGTGAGGATTAATAATAGACAGAGTCTTTTGGTTCAAGTTGATATCTTTTATTAGACCAACTTGGAGGTAGGTTGATGTTTCTAGCAAGCTTTTGGATAACACAGTAGTATCCTTTTTCAAGCCAAGTGGAGTGCAGAAGGGGGTGACTCCCCCGTGTATACTGGGGAATCTGTCAGTAGTCTATGCAAGTTGATATGGCAGTTGAAGTACTCTGAGGCCAATCATACATTCTGCATGGGGGAGGATTTTTTTTGTGGGTTATGATATGGGTATTCAGTATGGTTGGGGTTTAGGTAGACTGTAGTGAGGAAGATACCTTATGTCTCTGTTCAGTCCAAGATCTTTCATGTCCACAGTGGTGATGATGTTGCATTCATGGGCACATCTTTTGACGGTGTTTTGTAGATTTTCTTTGAGGATAAGGACTTAGAGATCTGACAGACAGTGGTCATTCTGGAAGAAATGTGCCCCTACAGGCAATTGTGGGTTTCTGTCTTTGATGGATTTCCTGTGTGCATTCTTCTGTGACCGCAGGTTCTGGCTTGTCTCTCCCATATACTGTACTTACTGTCTGATCATTTTATGCATTGGATGAAGTATATCACATTTTTTGATGTGCAGGTATAGGATCCAGGGATGGTGATGGTTTTGTTTTCTGGTGTAGATATTGTGAGGGCTATGGAGATGTGTTCACACATTTTACATCTCTTTTCCAGGCATCGTTTGGATCCATTGGTGGTGATTTGGGCTGTAGGAAGTTTACCTTTAATGATCATTCTGATGATTACTTCTGGCAGACGTAAACTTCCCACAGCCCAAATCACCACCAATGAATCCATACCATGCCTGGAAAAGGGATTGCCTTCTAGTAGTTCAGAACTGGAAATTACTCTGCCAAATTCTCAAAACCACTCAAAAGTGTAAAAAAAAAAAAAAAAAAAAGGGTACCTTTTCATGAAGCTACTAGTAACATCCTCCATTGGGCTTTCCATTATAGGATACTTGGGATTTTAAACAAGAGACCTCTAAGATTTTAGCCAAAGCATAAACAGAAGGTTCTGCATTGAAAGCTCCCTCTGTAGGATACATGCCAGGTGATGCCGAATTCTTTTGTCTGTGTGGAAAAAATCAATGGGATATTATGCACAAATTTTCCTAATGTCAAATTTCCTGAAAAACCTGTCTTTCCCTGGCTAATACTCCTGATATTTTACTTTGACTCATAGGTCTTTGCTTTTTCTTCCCTTTCATCACACCTAAAGAAAGTGTGGGGGAGAGGGATGTTCTGCTATATGCTCAACTCCTTCTGTAATCCATTTTTTCTTGTTTTTGCTCCTGCTTTGATACTGGTTATTACTTAACACTCTTTAGCATCTAAGTGTTCTCCTCCAATGACTGACTTCTGTTTCTTTGCCTTGCCTCTTTTCCTGCCTCGGGGATTTAAACATTACTTATAACTCATGTTTTTATTTTCTTTTATCAACAGCTTTTCCAATTTAACCTTATTCTGGTGTATTTTTACTTTTTCTTCCCTGGTCCTGCCCTTCCCTCCATTCCCCCCTCCACATGGGCAGGAAATTTCACGAAAATCTGTGTGTTGGTGGGTGGGGTTTTTTTTGGTTTTTTTGGTAATTTACTCTATAGAATTGTAGGCAGAGGAGAGAAGAAAAATAC
>NW_017728912.1:39830275-39852671 GCF_001723895.1 Crocodylus porosus
CGCCCATCCCTGTAAATTTCAGTTTTGGACTCAAGGCAGGCTTCTGGTTTAGTAGAAAACTATAATCAATCATTACATACTTTATATGAGGAAAAATAAAATGTATAGCGACACAATCTATAGCTTAGGGGTGCTAGATCAATTTACACTGTCAGCAGCAGGAGATGTACTTATTATGGTCCTTATTTGACCACATGGAAGTTCAAGTGCCTTAGCATGGGACTGTTTTAAAGGACAGTTCTCTACAGAAACCTTTCATAGGGGTTATTTTAGTGTTGGAGACAAAAGGAGAAATCATGTTTAGTCAACAAACAAAGCAAGCTGTATCTGTGTGAGATGACTAATGTGTGCAGAGTGCTTATACGCAGAATGAATAGGAAGAGTGACTTGTTTCATTTTATTTCATGCCATGTGTTCCTTCAGCCAGTGGGAAAAGGACAATTTCATGCCCATACTCATGGGAGCAGGGAGCTCCAACCTACCTATTACCTTCTTGCATCTTCTCACAGAGCAATCGATCCAAAGCAGGGCAAGCCAGCTCTACAGTTCCTTAGGGAGGTACTGTCCTATCCAACATGAACCAAGGAAAGGCATAGATAAAAAAAACTCAGGATGTTATCCTGCAGGCACCTATTCATCAAAGCTCCTTACTTTGTTGTTGTTTTCCAGGAATCTCCTCAAGCACATGCTTAAATTCCACTGAAGTCAGTGGCACTTGAGCATGTGCTTGGCTGACTCAAGGCAGTAGCTGGTGTCTTGTTTTAAAATGATTTTCAGCATATTGGAGGAGGGATTTGGAGCCTTGTGTTTCATACAAATGCTCGGTCTTTCCCCTGTTTTACACATATGCAGTGTTTTGCACATAGTGACACTGCTTATGTTTTCACATGTGTAAAGGACAAAAAACATTTGCTGCCTCTGACAGTTTTCTGTCTTGCCCTGTAATGTGCTGCCTTCCTTGTACTGTGTTTTCATTTCAGATGCCTTAGTGAACTCTGATTCATACAGGGATACACCCGATCTGGGGGAAAAAAAGGCAAAATAAAGTTGCTTTGCTCTGTTTTTCAGCCTATACCACAAACAAAGAAAGGATACTATGACTGATGAAAAATACAAAATGTACTGTTACTGAATTATGTGGTTAAGAATAAGACCAGCTGCTTTCAAACTCTTTTGCCCCATTTAGTTGGTGTAACCTCAGTGCACAGAGTGCAAAATCACTCCCCAGGCCACTCGTGTTTAATTGGTAACACCTTTTAACAAACAGCTTAGGAATAAAGCAAATGTTTTGAAACAGTGTAATACATAATATGGCAACATGTGATTAAAATTCAGTACATTATCTCTCTATTTTATTACCACAGGTGCACAGCAATCACTGATCAGAGGCAAGCTGTGGGCAAGATTGCAATTAATTGAAAGCAATTCTATTTATACACCTGCACTCAAAAGATTTTGAATGTAAAGACAGGATGCCAGGTAGAGACACTGAGAAAACAGCTATCGCTACACCAGCACCATTGTAAATTAATAGCTTCCTCAGGGGAAATTCTTTCAAAAGGTACAAACAATTCTCAAAACAATTTTGCTGTTACCCCAGAGCTCCAGGTGTTCAAAATATTTAAAGGAACTATACAAATAGCAGCAAAGGCTTTCCTCACTGGAGTCATGTCATTCTTTCAATGATTTCAGTGATCAGACCAGGGTGTTTTTGCTAAGAAATAAGGAAAGAAGGCAGAAGAAGTGCATTTGGCACTGATGAATTTTTTTGGAAAGGTTGTGTTTTATCAGAAAACTTATTTTTATTTTGTTTTCTTAAATCATTTGTTATATATTGAATCTTTGACTTGTGTTTCCTGGAGATAAGAACTAGAGCACACATCTTGACAGTATAATAGACCTAAGGCTGACCCTTGTTAATGCTTTTAAGTGGTGGTAGAGACATTAGCAGCTTATGCTGCTTTGAAGTTGCTATCCAGGTTAGGATTCCAGGGTGTTGGAGCACATCATGAGGGGAGTCATACTTGGTTGTATATGCTGCATTCTGCTGTAGGTGCAGTAGGCAACACGGGCAGCATTGGGTCTTACTCACCAGCTTCAACAAAGAGCTCTCTGAAAGCCGTGGGCATGACTGCTATTTGCATGTTGCCGGTAGCGTAACTAGGATGGGAACTGGAGCAGCCTCTGTAGTCACTGACTTGGGGTTGGCAGTGCAATTGGAAGTGATCACTGCCCGTATGTGTAACAGCTACGCTGGGTGCCCAACTGCCTTGTTAGGCCTCTGGTAGTTACTTCTTTCTTGGGCAATAAAACAGGCTACTTTATTGTATATCTTCAAATGGTCTCCAGCAGTTCTAAAAATCTGGAGTTAGAAAAGATGAAGACATGGTGGGAGGAAGCAGCTAATTAAAATGGTTCAGGTAATTTGCTGCTTTTCTGATGATAAAGAACTAGTGTAAATGGGAGGCATTTGGATATGTTTTCCATGGAGCAAAACTTTCCATCCCACCTCAGATTTCAAATAGATAATCACCAAGTGCACATTACAAACCTGGAAGGTTTTCTAGACCCCAATCTTGCAAAACCTTAAAGATATGCTTAATTTTAGCACTGTGAGTATGCACACGAAAGTCAATGGGATAGATTTGCACATGCTTATGTGTACCAGTATATGAAGTATCTTTAAACAAAAACTTAAAAAAGAAAGTAGAGTCATACATTTGTACAAGACTTGGCAGGGATTCTTAACCCCTGACTTGCAGGTCTGATCCGGCCCCCAGCACTATTATCTGGCCCATGGGGCTCCCCACAAATATGAAAATTTGACAGTCAGGGACAGGACCTATGGGGAGCTCTACAGGCCAGAAAGCATGGCCCTAAGTGTGAGGTCCTGGGGCCAGATCTCAGAGGCACCTGATCCCAGCATGCAGGGGTGGTATGGGGCCCTAATCATGGTGCACAGTGCTTAAGCTAGCCCATAGACTGGTCCTACAGTGCTCAGTTGGCCCATAGGGACAAAAGATTGAGCACCACTGGACTAGGATAATAAATCCTGTATGGATGGCATTAATATTCTGACTGTAACACATGCCTTTCTCTAGTCTCTCAGTTCTAATGCTCAAAGGGAATTTACAAGCCATCTTTCATAGACGAGCCTACAGACTTCACTTCATAAATCTACTGGATACAAAAAATCATGGACTAAATATAGACATTGGATTTATGGCAGAGAGATGGCAAGCAGGTTATAATTAGGGGTGCACCAATAATTATCTTGGCTGATTATTAATTAGCCATATCGGCTGATACTGATCCAATACCAGAATGAATGCACACCAAAAATCTATCAAAGACAAAAAAAACAATTACCTGTGGGTGGACACTTCTCACAAGACAACCACTCAGTTCTAATCCTCAAAGGGAATTTACAAAACACCTTTTGTAGCTGAGCCTATGAACTTCATTTCATAAATCTACTGGATACAAAAATTCATGGACTAAACACAGACATTGGATTTATGGCACTTTATAACCTGCCTGCCATTCAATAACCCCAGGTAACCTCTCTACATCTTACCCACCTACATTCTGTATTCAGGTCACCATTCCTCCTCCCCTCATCTACCTGTGTTACACCTATTTCCTCCCATCGCCTCTGATCTTCACTGCCACATATTTGCATTTTCACAGACCTGCATTTTGCATATTGGCTTCCATTTCATCCTGGGCTAGGGACAGACATTATACATAAACTGGTTTAAGTGATCAGAAACTGGTTTAAACCTGTAACAGAACAGATGTTCAGTGCACATAAATCAGTTTCAAAATAGCTGAAACTGGTTTGAGATAAACCTGGTTGAATGTAGTGTCAGACTTAACTGATTTGGGTCTAACCCACTTAAGCAATGTCTGTCCTAGACCCCTTCCTGGTTTAACTTAAACCAGAGTCCTCCAGCCTCCCAGATGCTTTGCAGCCCTGGGCAGGGTTGTCTGCTCCAGAGCAGGGCTGGCCCAGCCCTCTGCTCCCTCACAGCATGGGCCATAGCCAGCTTGTGGTATGCTAGCTAATGCTGAGAGGTGTCTGTGTAAGGCAGACAGGACAAAGGCAGACAGGACAGTGTCCGCTTAGGGCTTTTTGGAGCTAATCAACAGATCAGCAGGTAATGTCCCTCCTTTCCTTCCTTGGAAAAAGTTGTTTAAGAAGAGCTTGAATTAATGAGAGAGGCTTTTGTTTTCTTGATGAGGTGCTAAATGCTGTGTTATCAGCTCCCTGCTGGTTCCCTTCCTGGTCAGGAGCAGTGATGGAGGGAACCCCTCCCTAATCAGAGCATCCTGCCAGGGCCTAGCCACTCCCCCACTCAGCTCAGCACTATGGAAGAGAAAGGAGGGCTGCTCTAGCCCCCACCGACTTCTAGCCTGAGGCACTGCAGGCATGTGCCTGTATTTTTTGAGTCCAGAGGAAATGTCTCTGCACTTGCAGACCAGTTCAGCCTAGCCAGGTGAGACTAACCTGCAAAGATTGAATCATTTAGCCTCAAGGTTTTTCGAATGTCTGTCCCTAGCCCAGGAGAACACAAAATAACAATAGACTCTCCCTATGCCTGAAGAAGGGTGTTTGTGCCTGACAGCTTGCAAAGAACAATTTATTTCCAACTACTTAATTTGTTTAATAAAAGATGTCACATTTACTCAAAGAACTTTGTCTGCCTATGTCCTTATACCAACATGGCTATGACCAACACCCCCAACTATCCCCATGCACCTAGGAACTTAGCACAGTATTCTGGATGCTACATCACAGGCCCCAAAACTGGAAGTTGGGCACAGTAATGTTTTACTTCTAGGCATCTTAGTCCTTCTAGCATCTAGCACTGAGTAGCTTTTCCTTAAAATGATTTGGAAACATTGCAGGAAAGATACTATATGAGTATTAGAAGCCAATAAGATTAATGTACAGGATGATCTCAGCAACGCAAATATAGAGATCCTAGCAGATGTTTTACTCTGCAATTAAGATAATCACATTACTATTAACAGTGCTACATATTAAATTAAATTGATAGCACAATAATGTAACAGGAGATCTACAAAGATATTGTATATATAACATGGCATGTGTGGCATGTCAGGATGAGTGATTTTTGGGATCCAGCATAAAATTTGTCAGATACTGGTCTTTCAAGTAAGTTAACATCTGCCAGGGACCTAAGATGCATGTATCTCTGTCTGGGTGGCCTAGCACCAAATAATGCATGTTTCACTAGTTTATTTTCAGTGTAGCCTAGATAATGCCAACTTTAAGTTCTGTATACCAAAATAATGCTGTCCATGTGGGAGTATCTTAATGCTTGTGCAGAAACATGAACACATACAAAGACAGAAAGCCATATACTCTTTCCTCACATGCGCCTTTGTAAATGTACAGGAACCGTACTTGCTTTTGTGCAGTAGTTTCAGCTTTTTAGTGCTGTCTGTGAGAAACAAATAGGCCCAAGCTTGTGTATGGTATCTTGAACTTTATTTAGGGTGAAATCCTGCAGCCTCTGAATTCAGTTGGAGTTTGGCCATTGGCTTTAGTGAGGCCAGGATTTCCTTCTTGGTGGTTTTTTTTTTGTTTTTTGTTTTTTTGTTTTGTTTTTTTTTACACCTTTAATTATAGGATATATTCCTTTGCATTGTCTTGGGCATTTCTTGGAATTGCTATCTGTAATTTCTATACATTTATTGTTTTAAAAATAAACTTTTTTTACCTTATTTAGTATGAATGCTAAACAAGGCAAAACATTAATTTATATTAAAGTTGCATGCAGCACATGCAAATTGTTTATTGTCAACATAGAAAGCCAACATACTGTACCTATTGTCATTTTTATCTTCAAGCTGATTAGATATGGGGTTGCTCTTCAATATAATTAGGACATTTTCTAAGTCTAAGATAAAATTAGTGTTGCAGTTTGGCACAACAGCTCCTTTTGTATTTTCTCTTTTACAAATCAGCCATCTGGAGCTGAATTAAATACTTTCAGAAAGTTTCTGCAGCTGTCTTGCTATACAAAATTCACTTATAAATACATAGTGCATTACACTACAGTTTACAACACAGGCCTTGATTTAGGAGCACATTTAAATACATGCTTTACCATATAGCTTTAGGCTTAGCTCACATGTTTTTTCTGAATCGGGGCCTAACGGAAATAAAAATAGATATTCTTTTCATATGTATATCTAGTTTTCCTTATACTCATGAGGTACCTGGGCCAAAGGTATCTAAGCTGTTGGCTGTTGTACTTAAACTTAATGTGTCTGCAGGCTTTAAGGACCCTGTCAATCATGGCTGGGTCTGCACTTAAATAGACATTGTCCTGAAAACAATATTCTGTGCCCCACCTATTTAATATTCTGTTCCTTATGATACGCCATGAGGTTTCTGTGGAAACCAAAACAAATAAACCTGTATGGTTCAACCTATGTCAACCACAGAAACGTATTTCAGATTGTTTTGCAAAGCTTTTTATCTGAGTACTTTATCATTTGGACTGTTTTAAGGTCAATTGGAGCCAAAGCAAATATTCTTGTCTGAACTTTACCCTTAAATAATTTTTCTGAAAAGTTTTTAATAATGTTAATTATGTCTTGCACTATTTGAAAGACATCTTGGAGCCACATTTTCAATCTCTGGTTTTATATTCCTCAAAAGGTACATTTACAGTGCATTGCAGTCACAAGCACTAGTAGTTAAACATCTACCTGTTAGTGATCAGATATCACCTATAGTCATTATGGTGTTTCTATGCATAATTTATGGACACTAAATTCAGCTTTTCTTTACACACTTTATACCTTTAATCAGCCGAACTGATTTTTTCTTTTTACATAAGCTGCAATCACACCTTTGCTTGCTCAGTAAAGATGCTCCTTAGTGACAAACTCAGGGTAATCGTAGGGAACACAGCTTGTATGATTTGATACTGCCAAGGACATCTGTGCTTGAAGGGAGAAATTCAAACGCAGAAGAATTCTGGCTTAGGAGAACTGTTCAGATTCCAGTTGGAATTTCGAGCCTGGTTTTTTGAAAGTTGATAGGTGCCTGGAGAGGAAGATGCCTAATGGGATTTTCAGAAGTATTTTTTAAAAATCCCACAGGCACTTTATTATAGAAAGTGCCACCTATAGAGTAAGATGCCACTCTGCCCTGTTTTCTGTTTTATCATAGTAGGAGTTAGGTATGTTGAAAATCCTACTGGATGTCTATTTCCACTTTTAGATTTAAAATTATGGGCCTTAGCATAGAATTTCAAAGTTCCATGTCTCCAAGATGCCTTGCTGTTTGAAGCTAATGCTTATCTTCCAAATTTACCCACAGTAGGAGCCCACACCTGAAATATTTAAAGCAGGAAAGATCTTTTTGTTTGTCAAAGTCAACCTTTTAAGAGAAATCTGACTAGCTGAAATTCATTGCTGAGTTGTTCTGGAGTAAAGCGCTGAGGTTATTCCATCTTTTGTGTTAGCTGCAGGTATGATACCACTTTTTATAATATGGGAATTAATGCAAGAAATCCATGCAGCAGGGTATATATCGGGATGTAAATGTAATGCTACCATGTTAAAAGGGCTTGTCTTCTTATTTAGGAACATATCTAAAAAGTAAGGTTGTTTCAGATTGGCAGCTTTTTTGTGTATTGTCTGTGTTCTAACTGATTACAGCCAAATATGACAGATTGTGTTAGCAAGGTTATGGCCATGGCTGCTTATGTGCAAAGACAAGCTTGTCAGAGTGATAAGGCACTCTCAGTTGCACAGCCCTCAAACATTCTGAAGTTCTAGAATGGGACCTAAACCCTGAAAGGGTTTCTAGTTGTCCTCACTTTGAATATGATTCTTTCCGTTTATACTGTATTTCTCTGTGGAAAATACTTTTCAGTCAGAAAATAGGTTGTCATTAGGGCTGTGTGAAATTTTGCTGGGTATTTTGTTTCGATGCTGTTTCAACTCGTTTCAAGCTCAAAACAGGAAAATCAAAATGAAATGAAGGACTTCGAAGCAGCCTCAAAAAGAAATGAGAGCAGTTGAAATGCTTTGAAACTTTCAAAATATTTCGAGTTTCAGAGCTGGGCTAGCTTGCAGGGACACAGAAAGTTAGGAGAGGGAGGGTAAAGAGGAGGGAAGGACTGCTCTCATATTGACATGTGTAGTGGGCCAGCAACTGTCATTCTTCTCAGGTCCCTTCCAATCCTAGTGCTCTGGGGGAGGGACGGAAAAAACAGCTGCGCCCTAACACACACACAGAGTCACAAATTTCACAAGTTTTGCTTATCAGCAGCTTGAGGTGCAGTTTCCCAGAAACCTCTGCACCTATCTTCTTGAAACTTGACAGGCTTTGTGGTCTTAGCACGGGCTGTTTTCATTTGAATCAGGCAAGAAATGACAAAGTTATAGGCAGTTTCATGCTTCCCCATTATAACTTATGGGCAAAACGTTGAAACAGCGACAAAACAGCAAAACAGTTTCAACAAAACGAAATGGAAAACTAAACAAAACTCAAAATAGCGAAATGGAAATCAAAGTGAAATGGTGCTGTTTTCCACAGCCCTGGTTGTCATGGCTTATGCGCTGAAAAGCAGAACAGCTTCATACAAAAAATGCTTAGAGATTTAACCATAAACTTAAATCTTGTTTTGTTAGGATAGAAATAGTCTCATGAAGAAGGTCTTCAAAAGATCCTTTGGAAAGTGCAAATTAGTGTGTGGTGCAGAGTAAGAGAACCATCAATTTGTCTCTGCCTATCTTCATTCACGGTGCCTGTTGCTATGGCCGTAGAGTTATATTGTGATAGCATCCGATTTCATTTAAAAAAAAAATAAACTCATGATAAGCCCCATAAAGTAAGTGGATGATATAGTCCAGGTTGCCTGTGCAGTCTTAGCTCTGCCCATAGTGTGCTTTCATTATGACAGTCTTTAATTATAATATCACGTGCCATTTTTCAAATAGAATAGTATAACATGCTGTATTTTCTGTCTGCAATATAAGCATGTAAACACATAATTTTAAAAATCCGTATATGTGTGCATTGTTGTAAAGTTCCACTGTAGATTTGGGCTAAAATTTTTAGAAATAACTGAGTATTTTGGATGTTCAATATGTTCAACTTTACAGAAGCCTGATTTTCAAAGGGTTGAATACTTTTTGAAGACTGAACTCCTTTAAGGTATATCAAGCTGGACACAGAATTGTTGGTCATTTCTGAAAAATCTTAGCCCAAACATTTTTATATGGTTCTCTTATTCTTATATGTGTATAATGTAGTCATAGAGCTATATTATCTATTTTTTATTAAAATAAGATCAGAAAATGATGCAACTGCTGTCACGTGTGCAGTAGTACTGTTTTCTGCATCTTCTCCAGTGTGGCATCTTTATTTTCTGTCTTTATTGAATCAGCGTTTGTAGCCTTAGTAGCCTTGCCACTAAAATTGTATTTTTCTCAGATTTAAATTCCATACCGGACATCTCCTTGTTTCTGTATCAGTTTTCTGCATTTTACTCCTGCACATTTTTTCTTTGGAAAAGGGAATCTTAAGCAAAATAGATCTGGAATGAACCTCAGGAAGTCATTTAATTTATATTCCTCTTGAAAGCAGGATCACCCCTTTTTAAACCATCTCATCCAAGTGTTGAGCCTAGCCTGCTCTTAACTACTTTTAGTGATGGAAATTCTACAACCTCTCTGGATATTGTGCTTTATTTTGTTTTATTTTGTTATTTGATTTTATTGATTCTAGTTGCCTTTTACATTTTTCTGTTACTCTAACTGTAAGCCATAATTAGTGCAACTGAATATATTCTGTCTCAGTTTCAGCCAAAGAAAACTAATCCTGATGTCAGTCTACACATGTGTTTAAGCGCAATAATTACCTGCATTCACAGATAGCCCCATCAGATACAAGTGGTATCTGGTAGTGAAGTAAATTAGGCTACTGCACCCCAATTGTTGTGTAAGTGTAGACAATGATGCTTTACTCTGCAGAAAATTAGTCTGCTGTACAGTAAAGCATCTTGTGTAGATATGCCCCCTGAGTCTTTGTTGGGAAGGGTGACATATACATGGCATAACTCAATCAATCAATCAATCAATCAATAATTGATCTGTTTCAGTGCTTAAGTATACTCATAGTTAGAAGGTTCTTCCTAAAATCCAACATAAATTTTCTTAGGAACTCAGAGTCCCAAGAATCTGTATAACATTACTAAGTGGAAACTTTGCCATGTATTCTTCTACCTTTAAAGACCATGGCTTAAGCAGTATTTTCAAGATAAAGATCTTTCAACGGTTTTGAGTTCAGTTAACAAGTAGCAAATGAATCTGGATCTGAGTTATTTAGCAATGTTTAGCTCATCCAGAGTAAAACAACCAAGGAGATTTATTCTTTTTATTTTACAAAGTTGAAACTACTTTTATATGATTTTAAGAAAAAGTTACACATTACAAACAAAGATGGTACAAGGGGGGAATTTAAAAAATCATCAGGTTTTTTTCTTTTTCAATTTGAATTTTGATATTTGAAAAAAGTTTTTCTTGCTAGATATTGTATTGGGAAATAAGGTGTGGCAGAGCATTTGCAGTGCCCGCCACTTTAAGGGCTGAGTCAAGCAGCCAGCAGGTGCTTGATTGTGGCAGCCATTTTTAAACACTGGCTTCCTATATAAATACAGCAGTTTGCTGCTAGCAGGGAAGGCAGAAACATTGCCTTGCTGAATTGCAGCAGGAAAAACCAGGAGGTAAGGGCAAGAGCTTATGAGGGTGGCTAGGAGGCTCCTGGTCCTGGGCATTACCTCAAACTTCACTCTGCTGGGGATGGGTGCCCTGGTGGGGTTCCTAATTCTATGGAAACCCCCAGGAGATGCCAGGTTAGTTACCATCCCAGTATCGGGGTGCCTTAACCCCTAGCCCACACAACACTGTGGGAACAAGGGGGCCAGGCACAACTGTGGGCACCTGAGCCTCCACAGGGGAGAGAAACTCCAGAGCCCCGAAGGAGAGGGTAGATGTGTAACGCCGGGGGGGGGAGGGGGTGATAGTGAAGGCCTGGAAGTAGGTTGAGTAGGACTGAGGGTAAGTCTGAAGGGCAACCCAGAGAAAGTGTTCTGAGTAGGGCTGTGGGACAGCCTGAAGAGAATCACAATGGTCAACCCCTGGAAAGCAAGTTGAGAGAAGTGTGGAGCCCCAGAAAGGGGGAACAGAGGGCTGAGAGCCCATGCATGGGGCCTGGGGCCCATTGTGTTACAGAGGGCTGGGAGCACAGTGTGTGGGGCCAGGGACCCAGCATTTGTTTCCGTATGTCTATGTAAAGCTGCCCCAGGAGGAGCTAGGGCAAGCTTGGCCTAGGTCAGTAACTTGGCTGTGCACTACCTGTGTGAGGGTCACAGAAGGGGCCCAAGAGACTGTACATCTGCCACCCAAGGTATGATCTGGGTAAAGCCTATGGCCTATGGAAGCCACTCCAAGAGGGAGCAGAGTGGGTCAAGTTGTCAATGTGAGAAGGAGACCTTATGAGGTGGGGTGGAGTGTAATAGGCCCTAGTGAGAGGAGGGTGGAGTGAATGTGTGTGAGAAAGAGGCCTGACAGTGGGGGCTAAGCTTGGCCTGACTCTAAACTGGGAGCATGATGACACCCTGGATGCCATCTGTGAGGCATGGGTTGCAGTGTAGGGCAGGTTCGGAGCTGCAGATAGTGCCCCCTGCCATTGGGGCATGTCTCCCACATTTTTACCACCCATTTTGAGAACAGCAAAGTTATGGCAGGAAAGACTGGGTGGACTGCCCCATAGACAGGTGGGTGGGCCGGCATGAGACCAGGCCTTGAGAGCTGCCCCTTGTCACATAAGGGGGAAAAAATAGTCTCCCCCCCACACACACTTTTCTCCTTCATGATCTTGAAAAGACAATGTTGACTGGTTGTAGTTATAATAGAAACCACATTTTTATTGTTTGCCAGGAATTGCTAACTGAACCAAAAACCTTGATCCTTTTGTAAACTATGGAAAAAGAATCATAAGGTATGAAGTACTTTGTAGGCAGGTCATCTAGCAATGGTGTGTGATACCAGTGCTCCAGAATCTGCATTGGCAACCCATTGGTGTCTAGGTAGAAAATAAAGTGTTGGTCTACATCTGAAAGACGTGGTACTTGCCTACCTGGGAGATTGCCTTTTCTGTAGTAGTAGTGCAAAGCTTCATCTGTGAGTCAATAAGAAGATGGCATAGAGTGCACCCTCAGCAAGTTTGCAGATGACACCAAGCTGGAGGGAGTAGTAGATACATTGGCGGATAGGGTTAGGATTAAGAGTGAGCTGGATAAATTGGAGGATCATGAGGTTCAACAAGGACAAGTGCAGAGTTCTGTACTTAGGATGGAACAACCCCATGCACCAATACAGGCTGGGGGCTGACTGGCTGGGCAGCAGCTCTGCAGAAAATGATCTGGGGGTTACAATAGCAAATAAGCTGAATATGAGTCAACAGTATGCCCTTGTTGCCAAGAAGGCTAATGGCATATTGGACTCCACTGGTAGGTGTGTTGCCAGTAGGTCAAAGGAAGTGATTATTCCATCTATTTAGCACTGGTGAGGCCACATCTGGAGTACTGTGTTAAATTTTGCCCCCCCCACAAAAAGAATGTGGAAAAATTGGAGAGAGTCCAGCAGAAGGCAACAAAAATGGTTTGGGGGCTGGGGCAAATGATTTATGAGGAGAGGCTGAGGGAACTGGGCTTATTTAGTCTAGCGAAGAGAAGACTGAGTTGGAATTTAATAGCAGCTTTCAGCTACCTGAAGGGTGGTTCCAAAGAGGATGGAGCTGGACTGTTCTCACAGGATAGGGGTAGGAGTTCTGCAGCAGTAGAAATGATATGAAAGGATTCTGGGGGGTTTCACTGTGGTGGCAGATGACGGAACAAGGAGCAATGGTCTCAAGTTGCATCAAGGGAAGTTTAGGTTAGATATTAGGAAGGATTTTTTCAGTAGGAGAGTAGTAAAACACTGGAACAGATTACCCAGAGAGGTGGTGGAATCTCAATCCTTGAAGATTTTCAAGACCCAGCTAGCTTCAGCTTTGTCCTGGATCATCTAGTTGGAGATTGTCCTGCTTTGAGCAGGGGGTTGGATTAGATGACATCCTGAGGTCCCTTCCAACCCTAATTTTCTATGATTTCTATGCCTCTGTGACTACAAACAGATGTCACATTTGTAAGTGGATAAACCATTTTGTCCCAAGACAAAGTGCAGTTGTTCAGATATGCATGTCCATTGTCCCAGGATAAATCCTAAAAAAGTTGAAAGAATAAATACTAACAATTTAGCCCAGGACATTGCAAAATGTGTCTGAATGATTGTCTGAGAACTGAATCATTTAATGAATGGTAGAAACGTGGCAGTGCATGCATGGCACCAATTAATTCTGCTGCAAATTGCAGATTCTGATAAAATAAATATTCCAAATACAGAAGGTTTACTGTAATGAATGCCTAAATCAGCAGTTTAATGTACTGGATTTTAATAGAGTTGTTTAGATATACACTGTTCTAGCAACTACAGCATTTTGCACTAACATTTTTGCACTAATTTTGCATTTTACACTAACATTTAATTAGCCATATTCTCAGGTAGTGTGCACTAGCTGTGACTCAGTGTAACTGTTTTAAACCAAGAAAGAGAAAAAAAGGAACATACTTCTCCTGTGGTAGATCATGGAAAATAAGCCTCAGGCGCTTTAACTGATGTCCATAAGAATGATCCTAGTTCTCCTCCTTGTCCAAAACATGGAAAAGTATTTTGCAGGTTCCATGTATCAAATGATCTGATTGACATAGACAGTTTCTCTTCCAAACTTTCAACCAGTTAATATGGGAGGGGGAAGGGACCCACTCCTATTCTATCCTTGCAACTAGAGGTTCTGTTACGAATGTATTAGTTATGGAAGTAAGAGCCAATACTGACAGCTGTCATGCAACAGAAACCGAGACATGACATAATATTTGTCAGGGACAACAAAATCTCCCAGAAATTTAAAGAGAAGATCTGCTGACATTTTCAAAAAGCCTTTTTAGCATTAGGAGCATTGGCATATACAGTACACGAGAGAAATGTTGTCCAACCCCTGTCTACATTATGCTTGAATCTAACCAATGCCATGAATCTCATACTTCCAAATGCATGAAAAATATTCTAAATAAACTGACTAACCCTGAACCAGTTTAGCCAGAAGAGCAATTCACTCATTTTTGTGCTACAGATCAGTAGTTTTCAAACTGTATTCTGCTGAACCTTGGGTTCCATGATAGGTCATTTGGGGTTCTACAAAGAGGCTGGAGGTGATGGCAGTGCGCCACTATTGGGCTGGGTTGCTTGGCTTTGTGTCATGTCACAGGATAGGGGTAGGGGTTCTGCAGCAGTAGAAATTATATGAAAGGATTCTATGAAAGGGGGTTTTCATTGTAGCCGTGTGGTCTAAGGGTATAGGCAGGCAAAGTTCTTTGAGTAGACGTGATATCATTTATTTGACCAGCTGAGTAGCTGGGAAAAAATTCTTAGCAAGCTTTTGGGAACAATTATCCTTCTTCAGGCATAGGGAGTCTCTTCTATTCTGAGACTCCAAGGAATGAGAGAAGCTAAAGGGGTGACAGGATGTTACATTCTTACTGACATCCTGTCACACTTTTAGCTTCTTTCATTTCGTGGAGTCTCAGAATAGCAGAAACTTCCTATGCCTGAAGGAGGGTGATTGCACCTGAAAGCTTGCTAAGAACTTTTTTCCAATTACTCAGTTGGTCTAATAAAAGATATCACATCTACCCAAAGAACCTTGGCTGCTATGAAAGGGCTCTGTTATTTTTAGGAACTTTGGAAAACCACTGCCACAGATAAATGTTTATGCTCATCATTCTTCTATCTTAGTCCAGAATGGTTATTTTTCTCTTCCCTCTAAACAGGGGAGGCAGAATTTAAGATCAGAATTATGATGTTGCTTCTTTATCAGAGATCAAAAGTTACCAGGCTGTTTGCTTTCTGTCTTCAGGTGAGATAACAGCACCTGTCAAAATAGGAATATTTATCACTGCTGTAAAAGGAAGAACCGTATTGTTGTTACCTTAGAACCACATATGGTATTCTTGCTGGTTTATATCAGGCAACACTACTTCCTAGCAACACATCAGCTCCTCTGCCCACTATGCAAACTCCTTTCTAGCCACTTTCTTTGGGCCTTGCAATAGCTTTCAGAACAAAGTTCTTCCCTTTAACTTTCTTCTGTGTTCTTTTGATCATGTCTTCTTACTTTCTGAGGTCTTCTAACTTGTATCCATTTCTCCTTTTCCATTGGAACCTGTCCCTCATTTCCTTCTCTCCTTTATTCTGTTCTTCATTTCCTTCCTGTATCTTGACTAGCATTTTTCTGTGACTCCTTTTCATCTGCCTTCCAGTCAGTTGTAATTTTCCCCCCATCTTAAAAAATTCTCCCTTGTCCCTACCTCCCTTCTTAAATATTCACTTTATCTCAACTTCCCTTTATGCATATCCCCTGAGCAGATTAAGGATTATTGGAACCTTGATTTCTCCAACCCCTTGGTTTCTTTTGCCCCATATCCTCCTGTGAAACTATCCCTGTTGCAGTTTCTAGTTCCTTTCTAAATGTAATACCTGGTCCTCCATTGCTTTTCCCAATTCTACTAACAAGTCTTCCTCCCTTTATAGCTCACTCTCTGTATTCTCTTGATTCTGTTGTATCCTTTTTCCCCTCTTAACTTATGCTCATCTCTGTTCTCATGTTTGCTATTATGATTTTAATACTAGCAGCTTTCAGATCTACCTCTTGCCTCCAGAACTCTCTCACCCTCTCCTCAACCTTTCCTGTCTCAGAGCAATCTTCCTGGATGTTGTACCACTTACTCAAAATAAATACATCATATTATCTAACCCACTATGTTTCACCCTTCTTTCTTCACCCCCTTTGAGTGGATGAACAAGAGCTGTCATTCACAACTTTATGGTAATCTGGGCTGCCTCTCCCTCTTTGACTTCGTTAGAGCATATCCAAGTCTAGTCTCTTATTCCTCTACATTGTTTCTATTATATGCTACTTCCTCACCACAGACCACATAACTGCTTGCTTTGAGTCCTCCTGTTGACTCTTCTTGCATGTATCTTTTCCTGCATTTATTATTATTTTATGAGTGTTCTGGTTACACCTGAAGTGCCCAACCAAGATCAGGGCTCCATTGTGATCCTATCTGAAAGAGATTAGAGTTTAAAACCAGAGAGATGAAGACAGATAAAAAACTATTTGATATTTAGTACTTGTATGTGTTATTATGAGGTGGTGCTCTCCACCACCCTGGAGGTTTTAAAGAGGAAACTGGACAAGTACCTGGCTGAGGTCATGTGACCTCAGTGCTCTTTCCTGCCCAGGGCAGTTGGCCAGACTCAATGATCTACTGAGGTCCCTTCTGACCCTAAGAATTTGTGAAATCTATGAAATGTCAGACCCAGTTTTTCTTTCTTTTGGTGTAGCATGGCATTGTCTTAATTGCCTATATCTTCCTTTTTCTCAATAACACTTGCATTTAAAAGCAGATTATCGTGGCAAGAGAGAGAGGGGGAGAGAGAATATGGATCCACAGTAATCAATTATATAGCTCTCTGCAAGTTTCTTTCTCTGATAAATCCCTATTTGGGCTCAGTATTTTAGCTATGCCTGACATTACTACTGCCTTTCTAGGGGTTTATAACTTGGCTATTAAATTTGCTTGAGGCTTAAACTTGGCATGTAATTTCCCACCTTTAATGATTTTTTAAAAAAAGGCAAAAACCAGTTTGCCTATTATTTAGTTAAAACCAGCCAAGAACTACAGTCATTTGGCTGGATCTTGGGTAATTTTTTGGTGTGCTATTCTAATTAAAAAGCAGTTTTGCATTGAAAAATGAAAAAAAATTAGGGCATTTGTGCTCAATTAAGTCTAGGTCCCTTTTGTATTTTATGTCTATGCATGGGATAGAGCTCAATTTTCTTAACCTAATAAGAAGACAGGGATCCAAAGCTATGTGTTCAGTGTCAATCACATTATGTAGTCTTCTGTTTTTAATTCTGCACTTGACATATGGGGAGAATTGCAGCACTCAAAATGTGTTCAGGGGTAATACACATGTTGCCTCCCCAGTGAATTAACTTTAAAGCTCAACTGTGTCTAAATATATCTGTGCAGGTTTCTCTCTTGGAATTTCAATGATCTTCTTTTCTTTAGTCCTTCATAGATACCTAGGATGAAATCTTATCCCAGTGAAATCACTGCCATTGATTTAATTGGGGTCAAGATTTTACTGAGAGGCTGAACCTAACATTACTGGGCTGAGGGGTGAATGCAGGGTGGTCCTTAGAGTCTTACTAAGTGTATTGGACTTCGGATCAGATCTTTACTTTTGTACTTGCAGGCCACCATTTAAAATTAACAAGGACAAATGTGTAGGATATATAGAGACGTATCTATTGTATGTATCAGTCCATATAATACAAGTTGTTATGATCAAACTGTTAAGTCTTCATGATCTTGTACAGTAGTGCAAATAGGGATGGGTAAGTGGGGCACCAACACTACATGCCAATTTGGAGCGGGGCACAAGAGTGACAGCTTCTGTTATTGCTGGCCTGGCTGCAATAGGGAACAGAACTTCCTAGGTACACCTCTGATTCTGTAGTGATTCTGTAGTGATGCAACTATAGCAAAACCATTGTAACTTTAATGTTGTTTCATTCAGGATTACAATGATTACTAAAGATTGTAACAGGTGGATCAGAACAGCTGATATATGCTTCTGAGCTGCAGCTGTCCCTCCCCTTATAAAGTGGTTAAAAGGTATGTTTATCCATTACCCTTACATGGCATAGATCTCTTTTGCATAACAATTTTATCTTAATTCTGTAGTCTGCAAGTGATCATGGCACAATAAATTAGGGCTAGAAGATAATAATGGCAAAGATAAATTTAAAGACTTGTAAATTTACTTGATGTCACTGACTTAAGTTGGTACCTTAATTTTCCATCACTATACCTTTTTTGATCCCAATTAATTTTACAACTGTCTGCCTTGATTAGTTTCAGTAGAGACATTCTGGATTTTATACCTAGTATAGCATTTTATTAAAATCTCATTACTTGTATTTTGCACCAAAGCTTGAGTCGGAATACTTCCAACATGCAGGGAATTTGGATGTGATTTGAACTATATGGCTCAAGCCCATCTCAATTTTATTTTTTATTTTTTCAGTAACATCTGACATCTGTATAGCATTTGCTTAGGAGTTGATCCTGATCTGTTGAGGTCATTGGGGATTTTGCTTCTGACTTCAGTTGCAAGATGACAGGGCCAAATATCCAGAAGACTCAGTCCTTTTGAGGACTTACAAACTTTTAGCAGGCAAGACAAGGAAGAGGAGGACAAAGAGAATAGCAAGAATGAGGGAGAGAACAGAATATGATTAAAGAAAACAAAGCTGCCTATAGATGCCCAGTTTCAAAGCTCCTGTAAATCAGTATTATTCCAGTGATTTTTCTGTAGAGCATCACTGATCTGGAATGCTTTTGGAATAAAAACCATTATACATATTAATAATAATGACAATGACAAAAGCTTAAGCATCCATATTACTGCCAGTGGTTAAAATACATGGAACTTTTCACAATCTTTCAATCAACAAAAACTATATATCATCATAATCATATATGTAGAAAATATTAAGCCACTTGAGATTTAGTAAAATTGGATGTTAAAAAAATCAGCAGTATTAATTTAACCTCTGTATAAATAATCCTTGTTACATGCCAGTAGACGAGGTGGTGGTAACCTCGGGCTACTTAGCATGAAAAGAAGCCTTTGGAAGCGAGAGCGGTCACTCCATTTCAGCTTTCCCCCAAACAACAAAAAATGGACAGGACATGCTACAGGAATAGACCGCTGCTAAACTAAAAGAATCTGCAATTCTCTAGATTTCAAAATTGTAAACATATGAATTTTTAAAGCTGTCTTTTTGCTCTAACTCCCACATACAAAGTTGAAAGCATAACTGCCTGTGTTTCTTTAGTTGCTAGCTAGATAGGGTAGCCCCACTCACTTCTTTCCCCACCACCTGTGTTTACATTGAGGCCTTGGCAGTATATGACCTTGCAGCAGTCCTTCACTCACAGCTTTCAGTTTGCTTTCAGCCATGGCAAGAAACGCTGTCCCTGCACTTTCACTAGCTAGTACTGTTCAAGTGTTGATTTAGGAGTCCTAAGCTTGGAATTCAGTATAAATCAGTTTGCTGGACGCACTCTCCCACTGGAGAATGTTGCAGAGACATCTACCCAGATCAAAAACTGGAATTGATTATGTCTGGTAAATGCTGTTAAACTTTGTAAAGGGATTTTTTTTTTGTTTTCATACAATATTTCCTTTTAATGGTCTTACATCCTTGTTTCACCATTCCAATCTGTCAGTCTGATGAAAAGCAAAAGATTAACATTATAAAAGTATTGAATTATTCTATAAATTACCCAGCGAAAAAGGCAGTCAAATCTTCCCTCTGGCCCTCTGGAAAAGTTCATAGGAGAGGAAAACTGGCTTGAAAAACTCCATGAGAAGAGCCTCACAAAACTGCTGCTGCATTCACTCCTCCCAGTCTGAAGAGAAGTATTGGCTGTTTCACATAGAGGGAGGAAAGTATTTTTATAAACGTGCAGATCCTAAAGCTGGAAAAGTTCCTTCAGTTCCTGCAAAGATGCCTTTTCCCTTCATATTGTTTCTGTGTCTATTCTCCCCTTGTAACCTCTCTCTTTGAAAAATCAAGCTGTCATTGGCTCCCTCTGCTGCACCTGCTCCATCTTCTCCCTGTGAAGGGAATATATGGCAGAGGCATAGAAGTTGATGCTGCCCTGGGCAGAATAAACTCCTACATTGACTATATCTGGTGATCTGCCAGTTTTGAATGCTGCATGCTCAAGAGCATCTCACTTTGTAAGTTCATGAATCTGTAATCTGCAGACTCCTGGCCATTCAGTATTTCATTGAAAGGGATTTTTGTAGGCTTAGTTACACTTTTCTTTAAAGCTCCTGCTCTACTTTCTGCTAGGCTTAGAGTTTTTCTGTTGCATTTATCACATTTGTTTTCAGAAGTAGAATCAGAATTACTTTCCTCTTCTGAATAAAATGTGGCAGTGGTAGCAGAGAAGTAAAAATGTCAGAAATGGAAAAAGAAGGGATGGGCTTTTTCTAATATGCTGGGTTTGCAACCATACAAAATGGGATACTATAAAAGAAAAGATCAGAGGAAATCAGATAAAATAATTATGTAGTTCAACAAGTATAAGTTTAATTTTTTATGTGCTTTCAGTTGACAAGATTGTGCATATGGTTAAATTATCCATTAACCTCTTAGCAAGGGTGGGACCAAAACTCCCACCATTGAGCACTGATGCATTAAAATTAGTGTTGAAGTTGTTCTCTGAGGCTAAGAGATGGGGGATTGTTTTCCTTCATTGCTGTGATTTGGTACACAGTTTTTCTGAGAAACATCACAGCATCAAATGAGTTTATCATCTAAGCATATCAAATTATTTTGGTTGATATAAATGAGCCAATTAACTCTTGAATGTTGGAAACTGATTCTGTGTGCAGCAGCAGTGGATCCTAGTGGGGGAACTTCTTACCAACTGATACTCCTGTAGTTTTGAAGCATTGTGGCATTTACTAAGTTTGCTCCATTTGCTCAGTGCTGCTCTACTAATGGTGAAACAAAGTCCCAAATAGTTGCAAACATCAATTGTATACTATGCCCTTCTTTCTAATACAGTTTAGATTGTTTAGATTTATATTGAGATAAATATTTTATAGTCTTAGACAGAAACTGTCTAGCTACATTTTGAGGAAGCCTTACTTTGTCAGTGTGTGCTAGCCTGCATCTATGAGCTTCTGGTCTATTGGCCTTCCCTTTCCAATCATCTTCAGTCACTAGTGGATCTGTGATTTCAAAAAGTTGGATACAGATAATGTAGTAGAGTTTGAGCTGTGGGTAGCACACTTTTACTTCATCATAGATTCATAGATTTTATGGGGTTAGAAGGGACCTCGCAGATCAGCAGGTCCAGCCCCCCTGCTTTAGGCAGTAAGACAACTGGGGTCAAGTGACCTCAGTGAGGTGACTGCCCAGTCTCCTCTTGAAAACCTCCAGGGTAGGTGATTGCACCACCTCTGGAGGGAGTTTATTCCACAGTCTGGACACCCTGGATGTGAAGGAGTTTTTGTGTTTGTGCCCTGTGGTGCTGGAAGGGAGGCAGGGGAGTTTGAGGCTCTGGCTGGGCAGAGCAGAGTAGGGGCAGGATGCCACTGCAAAGTGTCACCACCAAGGGACATATTAACCCTTTCTGGCTCTGCAGTCATTGCAACCCTGCCACCATGGCTGCAATTGAGAATTCGAAGCCCTTAATTTGGCAGTGGCAGCTGCAGAGGCAAGGAAGGGTTAACTTGGGTTTTGGTGGCAACACCTGACACCTCCCCTCACATCAGTCCTGTCTCCCATGTGGAGCAGAGATGAGAGGCTGACAAGAGGACTCCTTATTCTGCTCCATGCTGCTGGATCCTCAAGCTCCCATTCTTTTGCCTCCCCTTTATTGAATGCCTGGGCTTATGCCCTGGGTCTCCACCATTGCCTTTGCTACTCAGAGGAGGGGGTCAAAGGAAAGGTGCAACTTCTCTACCACAGTGCCCCTTCTTTCTCTTCCTTGCCTGTCCCCCACTCCCCCCGCATGGATTAGTCCTTGTTTTCAGTATTAGAGTTGAGAATTAAACTGAAGTCAGCAATCTTTCCCATGTCCAGTGCTCTGCCTCAGAGACACATTAAATGATACTCTATTCAGACAACTGGATCCTCATAACATATTCCTTCCCCAGTCCTCACCCCAGCATCTCACCCTTTTAACTTTCCTAAGACCTCCCGTCAGAATTACCATTCATTTTGTGGAAGCCTGTCTCGGGAGTCCTCCATATCTCAACAGGTCTTACAAATATATGAGCTATACCTGAGTTTTTGTTTATAGTGTCTTTTTTATCTTCCTCCTTTGTTTCACCTTCCCCTTATTCACTTTATTTTCTTGCTCAAGATGTTATTTCCTTTCTCACAGAAAATCCTAAAGTTATATTCAGAACCAATCCATAAAACAACAAATACGGCTTACTTTGACTCTGATCACATTGCTTTTATAGAAGAGTGGTTGCTCCTCAAGGAAGCGATCCTCCATGCACAAGCTAAATCTATTCCAACACGGAGGAAAGGCAGCAAGAAGGCACAGCAGCCCTCCTGGCTCTCCAGGGACCTAGC
>NW_017728912.1:39852771-39890584 GCF_001723895.1 Crocodylus porosus
CCAGCTGACTTCCTGCCCTTTGGGCAGGGGGCTGGACTCGATGATCTCCCGAGGTCCCTTCCAGCCCTAATGTCTATGAAATCTTTCCTTGTTACCCCGTCATTCATCATTTGTTTTTTTCCTTCTGCGTATATGCTTTTTGGGTGAGGGGCTAAGCAATGTCACGTTTTATAATTGTATGGCAGCTAACACAATGAGGTCCAATTTTGTTTGAGATGTGGGCTGCTTCTGCAATTACATATATACTGTAGAAAAATATTTTGAGGGTGATTATATTATTATGTGTATTGTATAACTTTTTCATCAGATCATGATTAGCAGTGTGATATGCACCCTTAGGGATTTCACTATGGCAGATTGCAGTGCTGTGTAGGGATACTTCAGGTATCTCTGGCACTGGAAATAATCTAACAGTGTTAATAGAGGGCTCTGTCCAGACTGTTTAGCTTTACTGGGAAATGGCACGTTAGTCTGGGTAGAGCATTGTGCTTACATGACCATATTTATTCCAATACTCACGCTAGCTTCTGTTTTGTACTGTGTAGACAAAGCCTAAAGTAGGCCCACAGGAAGCCATATGTCCGGAGAGGTTTTGGCGAGCCTGGCAAGAGTTCAACAGCTGCTGCTAAACCCAAATGTGATTTAAGTATGAATGATCCTTCATTCTGCTCCTTGGAATCTGTATCCTAGATAGGTACCTGAACCAGACATACTACTGTTGTTGTCACATTGAGGAGAGTAGTTGCCAAAAACATCAGGATTGATGGCTCTTAAGCAAATACATGTTACCTGCCAACCATATGCTAAACATCATTTCCATGTTCTTGCCTATTACGGCTGTAACCAGCTGTGTCAATTCACTTGTGTCTATGGCTTATCCCTGGGTAGAAACTAGCTGATTTTTCCTTATTATTAAGCAATCACATGCCTGCTTGTGAGGGACAGGGTGTGGGGCAGTAGGGACTGCAAGCAGAATGATCAAGCTCAGCAGCATCTTGTTGTTGTTTCTTACCTCCCCTATTAAAAGGAAGTAAAAATTCCCATTAGCATGTTGGGTATCTTTGCATGAGACAAAATTTGTCCAGATCTCAAGATAACTGCATAATTTATTTATTGAGTCATTACTTGACTTGTCTGTAGATAATTTTATCTCTGGTATATTTGCTTAACTTTTGATGGAATTTCTGTGGTATTCAGAAGACCTTTTTTGATTGAAATACAGACAAGAAGCTTCTGTAAAAATAAATATATTGCACTGTTATACAGGTTGCAAATCAAAACCAGTGTGTTAACACCTCTATAACAAACACATAACTCGTAAGTATTGTACAATAGCAGGCAAACAGATGGGCATGGCTATAGGTAGCCAAAATATAATTGCATCCTGTGTCCATTAAGTATGGCTGGTGAGGGCAATAGGCCGAGATGAATATCAAAACTGCAGTTCTGCACTGAAGCTGTATACCTGTGGTTAAAATAATGAGTTACTGCTGTTCCAGTTCTTAGCTGGAGTAACTTAAAAATGAATAGAAACGTAGTAGTTTCTGTGGATATATGCAATGATGTTGTGCTCATACAGAATAGTGTATGGTACGATATAAGAAGGGTGTAGCTGTGAACACATACTTTAAATAAAAGAAATGGGAGGGAGAGATAAAGCATCTCTTTGAGAATTGGTAAGCATGTGGTTGGGAGACAGAGGATAGAACTAAATAGTATAACTAACAATTCAGAAAATGGTATTTTTCAAAATTAGCAGGTCCCTAATCTAGAAACATAACCGGTCCCATTAAAGTCAACATGATGATACATATGCTTATATATACATGTACTTACGTAGCTTGCTAGATCAAGGCCTTAAAACATTAGGCTTTTCATAGAATCATGGAAAAATACAGGTGGAAGGGGACCCCAGGAGGTCATTTATTCTAGCCTCCTGCATCTGGCAGGATCATCCCTGTTTACACTATCCCAGTCAAATGTTTGTCTAACCTTACTAGCGTTGAATAGAAAGTAAGAATGACTTTCAGGTGATCCTCCTGTTAATACACTGAATGAACCTATTCAGCCAGTTACATATCCACCTTACAGCATTTTCATTTAGACTGTGTTTCCTTAGCTTACATATGAGAATGTTATGGGAGACAGTGAGAGAGTCTTGTTCAAGTCAAGGTATATGAAATCCACTGTTATCTTTTTATACACAGTGCCCATCATATTATTGAAGGAAATCAAGTTAGTTAAGTATGCTTTTGACAAATTCATATTGCCTGTTTTTTATCACCTTGTTATCCTCTAGGTCAGGGGTTCCCAAATTGTGGTATGCGTATCCCTGGGGGTATGCAAGACATCTCTGAGGGATACACTGGAGAAATTACGTAACGGAGGATTAAAGTTTCATCATAATAATAATTGGAATTAAAGGGGTTAAAATATAAACTGGTAGGGGTGGGTGGGCAGCTGGTAAATATGGCAGGGAGTATGCAATAAGAAAATGTTTGGGAACCTATGCTCTGGGCGCTTAAAAATAGACTCCTTAACAGGGGTGCGTGAAATGGACTGTATTTGATTCACATTCAGATTCGGCCTGAATCAGGGACAATAATTCGATTAATTGATTTGGATCACTGTCCCTGATTAGATTTGGCCGAATCTGAAGATTCAATGCTGATTCAGAGAATCAGTGATTCGGCCATAGACACATTTTTAAATGCTTTTTCTACATACATTGAGGTACCAGGCATGGCTTGTGAATGCTCCGATGCTAGGGCAGATGAAGCATCCCACAGGAGTGTGCCCCCACCATGTGCTCAGCGTTGAACCCAGAAGTGGACCAGAAGTAGTTTTGGTCCACTTATGGGTCCGATGGGGAGTGCCCTTGGGGCCCTCCTGTGCGCCCCTGGCTCAGTGATCAGCTATGAGAGGACCCCGGGTGACCCCCCAGGACACCCCAGTCACTGAGCCGGGGAGGAGGTGGGGGGGTCCCCTGTGCTTCTGGTCCATTTCCGGGTCTGTTGCCAAGTGCGCTAGGGAGCCCCCTGTGCTCCTGTAGGATGCTCTATCTGCCCCAGTATTGCAGCATTCATAAGCCACCTGGTACCTTGAGGTATGTAGAAAAAACATTTAAAGCTGTGTCTATGTCCAAATCTCTGAATCGATTCAGAGGGTTTGATTTGGAGAGAATAAAGGGTCTCCCGATTCAATTCAGATTTGGAGATTTGGCCACCGAATCAGGCTGAATCTCTGCTGAATCGAACCAGGGACCGAAGCTGTGCACAGCCCTCTTCCTTAATGTTATGCTCCACTATTTTTCCATGTCTCATGATTAGACTGACTAATATGTAATTCCCTCGGTCCTCCTTGCTCCTCTCTTTTCAAGATGGGCACAACATATCCCCTTTTCCAGTCTTCTGGAACCTTACCTTACCTCCATGGAGTCTCAGAGATAATACCCAATGCCTTTACAATTGCCACAGACAATTTCTTTACAATTACCATAGCCAATTGTACCACAGTACAATTATCATTACTCTAAGATGAATCTCATCTGACCTTGTTGACTTTATAAATTCATCTTGAATTCTTCCCCCCAACCACTGCAGCAGGTCAAGCAGTATCAGGGGGGTAGGCATTAGTGGGGAGCAAGCACAGGACAGGGTGGGGGTGGCAAGTGGTGTGGGAGAATCGGCATCAGGGGACAAGGGGCAGAGGTATGGCCACTTGGTCAGGATATGACTTCTCTAATATCTGCCTCTCCTGCCACTGCTTTCTATGATGAATTAGTGGGGAGAGTGTGTGTGTGCACAAAATTAAGATGACCCCCAAATAATTAGATTCTTTACATGGAAAATCATAACACAATGATAAATTTTCCATGTAAAGAATCTAAATTATTGAGTGGTCATCTTAAATTCAGAGTTGTCTTGGATTTGGGTAAGTATGGTATATTTGTTTTTCCCTAAAGCTGATTTTTATTGTGAAATAGCTTTGTTCCTAGATGTAGTCCACTCTAAAGATTTTTCAGGACTCAATCAATTTCTCTCAGAAAATCAGTTTTCTCTTCAGGATGCCAGTAGTCAACAGGCAAGGCTTGTAAGATTTCTGAGAATTTGATCAGAAGCTTGTATTAGAGATAAGAGAAGCTTTGCAGTGGAATTAGCGCACAGTGAGAAATGTAGTGGAAAATTGGATAGTTGTACAATAACTAAATGAGCAGAAAAGGTTGTAAAATGGCTCAGTAACCACACAGGTGGCAACTCTATCTGGAAATATAGAATTTTAGGTTGGCATTTATGATTCATGAAATCCTTTTACCGTAAGTGTCTTGTATTGAGACTTAGGCTGAAGGACATGTTTCAAACATAGGTAGTATTATGTCATGGCTAACTGTTGTCACTTTTTGTGGTATACATTGGAGAGGATATTATATACTTTCAACAGAGAAGATTTTTTTTCCAAGAATATCATGGCCTGTGCTCTTCTTTTGAAAACAGACTTAATTATTCTTTGTTTAATCCAAAAAGAGCCTATGAAGATTTGTCATGTAGAGATGTTTCATCTAAGGTGATAATCTACAGCTCTTAAAAATATACCTTATAAGATGCCCAAAGTAGCTAAAGTATCTTAGCACTGAGCTTATTGAACACAATCTGCATAATAAAAGTGACCAAAGGAAATTAATACTGTTGGTTCTTAAAGAAAAATGATGGTAAAGGTTGATATTTTGTTTGTCCAATAGTTATAATCAAGTGCATGCCACAAAAAAATTAAATTTTGTTGGAGTCACACTTTCTGTGGGATCTGCCAGGTTTCCTGGTTCTTCCAGCTGTGTATTTAATTGTAAAACAAGTTCTTCCTAGCAAACTGTACTTATTACCCATGTGATCAAATTACTGTTTAAAATGAACTTTCTTTTATTGTCCCATCAGTCATATATTTAAAATGTAGTCATATTACTTCTCTATTACTCTGGATACCTATCTACAAATTAAAAATCACAAATTAAACAACCCTCAGAAATACTGGTGTCTTCCTATGTCTTCTTTACCAGCCTTTGAGAAATGGAAGTGCAGTAGGGCAGTTTGACCCTTTAAGAGGAAATAGTCATCCCTTTTGAAGAAGCCCAGCTGTGGGTCATTTGGATAATGAGGGAATGTCCCAAGAGAGAGAGCAGAAAGGTAGAAGAATGTGGGGGAACAGTCTGCAAAGCAGAAGGCAAACTGTGAACAAGCTTGCAACATGGAGGAACCAGGCTGTATTGCTGGGTTCAGAGCCAAAGGGCTCGCCTCCTAGTGCTTTGGGTGGATGAAAGGAATGGCATAGATATAGTGTATCTGCACTTTAGCATGGCTTCTGACAAGGTCCTGCATAACTTTTATATAAACAGATTGGAGAAATGTGGGCTGAATAAAATTGTTATAAGGTGGATAGACAATTGGCTCAATAGCTGCAAGCAAAGGGTCATTCTTAACGGGTCCATGTCAGAATGGCAGGAGGTTCTGAGTGGAGTCCCACAGGGATCTGCCCTGGGCCCAGTGCTGTTCACTGTGTACATTAATCATTTGGATGATGGAATTGAGAGCTTCTTGAGCAAGATTACAGATGACATGAAACTTTGCAAGCATTTTGGGGGACAGATTAGGAAACCTGGGCTGGAGATAACACAGTGTGAAATTCAGTGCTGACAAATACAAGGTGCTAGACCTTGGGAAAAGTAATTAAAAATACAAATATAGAATGGGTGACACTTGGCTGGATGGCAGCACTGTGGAGAAGGATCCAGGAATCTTGGTAGATCACAGACTTAATATGAGTCTGCAGTGTGACACAGCTGCACAAAAGGTGACTGTGGTTTTGGGATATATCAGTAGAAGCTTTAGGTACAGCACACAGCATGTGCTCTCTACTCAGCACTAGTTAGGCCTCATTTTGTGCATTTTTGGACTCAAAATTTTTAAAAGGGATGTGAAGAAGTTAGGGTCCAGGGACAGGGACAAAAATGTTAAAGGGCTTGGAAGGCAAGTCATGAGGAGAGGTTTAAGGAAGTAGGTATGTTCAGCTTGCGGAAAAGGTGTTTAACAGGAGACATGATAGCAATCTTCAAATACTTGAAGGGCTGCCATAAAGAAGATGGAAAATGCCTTTTCTGTCTCTTGCTGCAGAGAACAGGACATGGATCAGTGGCCTGAGGGTGCAGCAAAGTAGGTTTAGATGAGATATCAGGAAAAACTTCATTATTAGAACAGTGAGACAGTGAAATAGACTTCCTAGGGCAGTTGCGGACTCTCTATCCCTGGAGCTGTTGAAGAGGAGGTTGGATAGACTCTGGTCAGGCATGGTTTAGGCGTAGGTATGCCTGTATTCTACCATGGGTATTTCCTACACTCAGGGTCAGACGGACCACCATATTTGTGGTCAGGAAGGAGTTTGATGGTCAAATTGGTATGAGCTGGGAGTTTTTGCCTTTTGCTGTAGCTGTGACTATGGTCCTCATCCTGGGATCTCTAGAGAATACATCAGCAACCCTTGCAGCAGCAGGACCTTGGTAGCCTTGGTCCCCCTGCTTTACCTGTGGCAGATTAGGTTGCTATGTCTTGTTTTGTGTCAGGTTTGACTATATAGTTTTGCTAAGAGGTTAGACAGTGGATTTATAGATGATGTTTTGAATAGGGATGATCCTGTCTCAGACAGGGGTTGGACTAGATAAACTCTTGAGGTGTCCCTTCCAGCCCTGCTTCATTATGATTTTGTGACTTCATCTTGGAACTCAGAGAAGTTCCACTTAATACCACAGGCTTTGTCATTTCTGCCTTGGCTTCTGCTTTTGAATGGCCTCAAAGTGGAGCCCCATGGAAAATGTATTACAGCAAGCTAACTTTGAGGTGACTCCAATGTGGATAATGATGACAAAGGCTTGTTTCGGATAGAAAAGATTGCACTTATCTTGCCAGGTTCAGGCAGTAAAAAATGTGTTCTTGAATACATCTGTTACTTGAGAATCCTGCTGTAGCTCAGGAGTACCTGTTCCACCAACATGTCCTACTGCATTCTTTAGACTGCCAAAATTACCTGAGTCTTATGCAGATTGTAGCCAGCTGCTCTCATCCAAACCAAGTGCTTATCAAGGCACCAGATTGTTTTTCCCTTTGCCCTGGCTGGGTCAGGTGGGAGGCTGACATTGTGCTGGCTGTTGCCTACATACAAAGTACGCTGAAGAACATGGGCTCACGATATTGAACAAGAGAAGCAATGTTAGAAATTCCTGTGGCACCCCACAAAAGAACCTGACCCTTTGGGGAAAAAGAGCAATTCCTTGCAACTGTGTTTTGGATACCGTCAAAAAGGTAAAGAACAGAAGTGCCAAATGGTAGTTCTGTCCATCTGTGCTAGTGTCCACCAATTAGCTAACCAAATATTATGGTCAGATAAATCAAAAGTTGTTGACAGATCTAAAGAGATCAACATGGGCACTCTATATTCATCTATTGCTACAAGTGTGTAGTCACAGCCTGTCCCTGTTCCACTCTCTTGGCAGTCTCTGAATCCGATGACTTACCACTATTCCCATTTCTTGGTGTTTCAGGTACACTTCCTGGTGAAGATTCTGCATCTGACACCTTTCTGGATATTAAGAAATCACATTCCACTGGTCCAGACTCCTGAGCCTGCAGTTGCATACTGTGCCTGGCTATCAGTGGTCTGGTTTCCTATTTAGAGCCTTCAGGGATAATGTGGCAGTTAAGCAAGGAAACACAGGCTTAGCAATGGAATTTCTTATGTACACATACTTTACTCTCATAAAAGCACATGAGATTTACAGATATCTGGGAAAACAAACTCCTGAACACAATCCCTTAGCCTGGCCTCTTCATCCCTGTGAGTCTTGGGTTTGGTTTGAGTCCTTAGTCCAGGTAGCTTTTCTGGATGTCTTGGCCTAACCAGCTTGCTTCTGGTGACATAATGGCCCTTATTTTGAGAAAAACAGCTGCATTAAGAGCTCTCTCCTTCAGTTAGGTAGTCAGGCTGCTCTCTCACCTGGACTATACTCTATACTATGAAGTTTTGTCAGGAGAATTCCCATGCTTCTCACTGATTGCAATGGTGGACTCAACAGCTTTTGCCTTCTTGCAATGGGGAAAGCAAAGGGCACACTGTGCTCTGGTGGCATAGCTGATTAGTGGAACTGCCAGAATTCATGGAAATGAACACACTTGGTTTACAGTCTACATGTACGTTTGAGTGCATGTAATTACTCCACTGTAGCGGAGTTAATTACTTTACTGAGCCCTAATAGGGGTACACATGTAATCTGTGATGCTTTACTGCAGAGCAAATTAGTCAGCTCCACAGTAAAGCACATGTGTAGATGTATCCACTGTCAAAAATAGGCTGTCCGTATTAGGATTTGACTGGTTTTCAAACTCCCCTGAATGTCTTCTGTCAAACTGTGGTCATCAGCTGACAATCAGTTTAATATCAATCTCAAATCCTTCCTATAATCGTATAGAGCAGGGTCAAGGAAATATGAGCACTTGAGAAACTGGGGGTGCATCTACATGAGATGCTTTACTGCATAGCTGACTAATTAGCTCTACTGTAAAGCATCACTGTCTACACGTGCGATGCTATTAGAACATAGTAAACTAATTAATTCCACTGTAGGATAGTACTCCTGACACAAGTACTGTTCTACAGAGTAGTTACATGCGGCAAAATGTACATGTAGATGGTGATGGGGCTGGTGAAGGTGCTACAGTGTGGGGGCTACCTGCCAGCTAGCCATGCACTGGAGCACCCTCATGCCCAAGCCAGCCCGTATGCAGTATGTTGAGTTAGAGGGAAGCAGCTCTCGGCTGGTAGACTAAGCCCCCAAACTGCCTGCCAGCCAGCACCGAGCTGCTGTGGCTTAGCATGGTGCGGTCCCGAGCGCACATGTAAATGCTGTGCCTGGGAGCAATAAACTCTGATGCAAACTATGCTGAAGTTCATTGCATCACATTAATATCACATGTAGATGCATCCTGTCAGAGTACTTTGACAGAAACTTATTTTGCCTATAAATAGTGCATTTACTTTGGGACATTATAACTGCAAAAAAGATCTAAGATCAATAGCAATTAAGACCATGGCAAGATACTATCTATTCAATCAAAATCTAACCAGGAAAATAAGATGTTAAAGGGAAATATTTGTGCATCCCTTTCCACCTTTGTGTTTCTTAATACCTTATTAATAACGCCATCAGCAATCTATGTGGTTTTCACTTCTGTATACGGCAGGTACCCAACAGCAATATGGAGACCTTAAATGTGACCTCTTATGCTTTATATGGATTACGTTGGTACAGCACATCTGACTCTCATATGCTCCATGCATTTGGGAAGTTAATTTACCCTAACACTACTGAGGCCAGTTTTTTGGAATCTAATCCTGGCTAATGGTTCCAGTAGAAGCATATGGTTTATAATGGCTAGAGATGAGTTAACCCAAATTGAGTCATTCAGGCAGTGTAGTGGAGTGGTTAAGATTTGCCATTTTCATATTAGAGATCTAGTTCTCCACTAGCTGTAACTAAAAACAATGTATGGGACCTGGTTGACAGCTTTTTCTGATCTTCTATGTTATGGCGGACTCCTACAGTAATAACAGAATCCTAGAATCATAGAAGTCGGGTCGGAAGGGACCTTGTAGCTCTTCAAGTCCAACCCCCTGCCTGGGCAGGAGAAAAAACTGGGCTCAAATGATCCCAGCTAGGTGGGCATCAAGCCTCCTCTTAAAGACCCCCAGGGTAGGAGCCAGCACCACTTTCCTAAAAAATAAAGAAAGTGAGCTGTATGGGAACTCAAGTAGCACGTGGATGGGAGATTTGAACTCAGATTTCATCTTGTTTAACTCAAGGAACTTTCCTCTAGTGCTTAGGCAATAGGGTGATCTCTTTCTGATAATGTACTCTACCTGCATATAATTTATATTTCAGAAGTCATCAGGTGAAATGTAATAATATGGTTACAGGACACAACTTTTGATTTCTTTCCTCCAATTTTGGACAGGCCTCAATGGGCCTATCAGTTTGTACAAAAAATGTATTGGGTCCTCTCACTAGCCATATCATGAACTGAGATGCCCTTCATTATGACTGAGATTTCCTTGGTGGAAACAGCAGGAAGATTATTGCAGTTGACTGCTAAATGGCCGTTCTGGAATCAGAAGCCATAGGTCTTTCTCCATGCATCTTTTCCTCTATAAAACAGGACAAACTGCTGCAGACTGATTCTGTCAGGCTGGCCCTTCTGGCATAGGCTCAAGGATTTATTTTCCTGATTAAGACCTTTCTATAAACAAGAATCTTTCCATTGCAAATGATCATAGATCAGGGGTTGGCAACCTAGGTCCCACAGGCCAGATCCAGCCCCTAAAGGGAAGGGATCTGGCAGATGGTAGCTCAGATAATCAGCAGCATGTTCCACTCACAGCTGCAGAAGAGGGTCCCAGTGCCAGCTGTTTCAGTTTATTCTCTCTGATGCAGCAGAGGGAGAACCCCAGGCTTTGAGTGCCTGCCTTTTTCTATCTATTCCCCTTGTAACATATGTTGATCACTACTTGGTGTCTGGCTCCGGCCATAGCAAGGGCTGGGTCATAACCAGCAGCCTGTGATGGCAGAAAGGTTGCCAACCCTGTCATAGACCAAAACTTTTACTATCCTTGGAAGTAATTTAAAACCATCATAGTGTTTGAGAATTTTACTAGGAGTAGACTCAGTGATCATTTTCTCTGTTTTATTTCTATGAGTAACTTAAACACATGAGTAAATACCTACAGGCAAAAACATATTCATTAATAATTTTAGTTTTCTGTATATCTTTTGGAGAATCTGACCCTTAGCTTATATATTAGTATAAAAACCTGAAGAATGTGGTTTTTTTCCCCCTGTTTGAATAAAAAATAAAATATTTTGATAGTCACAAGCAGTTTCATAAATCAGGCATTTAAAGGATTATTATAAGACCTGTGTTTATTCATTTCCAGCCCCTTTATACAATATCTCTGGTGGTTCTTGGACAACATTTTTAATGATTTAAAGAACCTTTTGATCTCCAGTGAAAACATTACAATGCACTTTAATAATTAGTACACTTTAATTGACTGCTTGAGTTGCTGTGTTACAAATACAGTATCAATATCAGTGTTTGCTTTTTTTGTCCCAGTATCAAAAGTTGTAGGCCAGATTGCAGTTAAAAGCTATCTGGCACAGTTAAAAACATTCTTTATATTCTCAGTGGTACAGAAGGTTTGGTTTCTTCAAGTACTGGAAATGATGTCAAGCTATCAGTCACTTCATCTTTTTAGTACATTAAAGCACTTCCTTTCAAACAACAGTTTTCTTGCAAACACTTCATGAACATTGCAAATTAGGGTTTATATTTATGAAATATTATTGTTGAAGTAGCTTATAGATGTTTCACAGAATTTTATATGATTTTGTGTGCCCAATGTACAATGTCATTGATTCTCTTGTTTTATTGTCCCTCAGTAAAGTGTCCTTTCCATAAAAGTAGATCACAAACTTCAGGGTTTTTTGGGGGTTTTTTATTTTAATTCCTAGAAGAAATTGAAAGTCTGAATCTAAAATGTATGCAGCAGTGTTAAAACAGTAATGTATTTAGGTTATATTTTAATATAATCTTGCTTTATCTTCCAAATGAAGTTTTAGCTGTGTGGTTATATGATGTGGTACATGAAAGGGAGCTCCTTTTGGAACATGTCTGGAACATTCACCTGAGGGTGTGAAAACTATGTATTTGCTTCCAGGATTATGTAATATGGAACATCACCACCTTGGAGTTCACAAATTCAATTCCTGAATTATCTTCTATCGTAGGAAAGGAAATGTTTGGTGTTTGAATAGCACATTGCAACACATACACCACAAGTTTTGCTGTGGAGATAATTATGTGGGACAGACAGTAAAGGTCTGCACTGTTTCTCAGATGTATTTTAATTTTTTTAAATGCACAGTACCCTGAACAATGGGATAGTGTGAGAACACTTACTAGTTTCTGCTTAACAATCTTTGCACGCTAGTCAAACCTGGCTAGGCTAAACCAGTTTTGTAACCAGACAGACATCCCAGAAATGCAGGCAAATGCCTGCAGTGGCTCAGACTAGAAGTCAGGGGGCAGTAGAGCAGCTCTCCCTTCCTTCCACAGCATGGAGCTGATAAGGGTGTGGCCAGGCTCAAGTAGGAGCTCTG
The DNA here is from genome assembly GCF_001723895.1 of Crocodylus porosus. Taxonomy (NCBI): domain Eukaryota; kingdom Metazoa; phylum Chordata; order Crocodylia; family Crocodylidae; genus Crocodylus; species Crocodylus porosus. Next base: position 39,865,022 of record NW_017728912.1, read on the forward strand.
ATTAGCCCAGCAGGGAACTGATAATAGTATTTATCACCCAATTAAGAAAACAACATAGGGATATTACCAGCTACTTGTTGATTCTACCTGTCTACCTGTTGATTCAGGACCGTCAGCATGTGGTCTGCTAGCTAATACCTCCTCAGCAGGGCAGATGGGAGGGTGGAATTCCTGCTTAGCAAGGAGTGGTGAGGGGAGCAGGGAAGCAGTGCACATTCTCTGGAGCTCCAACCAGGGAGCAGAAGGGAGTGGCCAGTAGGGCTGTGTGAGGCTTCAGACAGAGCTTTGGATCTGGAGAAGCTTTGGATGCTTTGGCATCCGAAGCAGCATGTCTGGATTGAGGCACTGGCTTTCCGAAGTGGTTCAGAGCTTCTGAAGTGCTCCAGAAAAGCTTTGGAGCCAATTTGGAGATCTGGCCATAAGGTATAATGGGGAAACAATGAAATATCTATAACTTTGTTGTTTTTTGTCTGATTTGGATAAAAGTTGTAGGGATTGTAGCCTATGCTGAGAGTATGAAGCCTGCCAAGTTTCAAGAAGATCGGTGCAAGGATTCAGGTTGAACTGCATCCCAAATTCTTGAAAGCAAACCAGATGTCACGTGTATATGTTACATCATGGGGGGGGGGGTGAAAACTGCATGGATGTGGCCCCTGGTGAGGCCACAAAGCATGCCAAGTTTCAAGAATATCGGTGCAGGGGCTTGGGGGGCACTGCATCCCAAATTCTTGAAAGCAAAACTCATGTCACGTCTATGTGTTACACCACAGGGGGGTCAAAACTGCAGGGTGGGTGGCCTCTTGTGAGGCCAGAAAGCATGCCAAGTTTCAAGAAGATTGGTGCAGGAGTTTGGGGGGAACTGTACCTCATGCTACGGACAAGCAAAACTCATGACATGGTGACACTGTGTGTGTTAAGGCACAGCAGGGTGAAAGCTGCAGGGATGGTGCCTGCCAGCTGTCAAGGAGATGGGTGCAGGGGTTCTGGCTTCTGGGGCCCTGCATCCCTAGCTGCTGACAGCCAAAACTCATGACATGGGTGCTTGTGCAACTGTGTCTGTCTTGGGGCCTGGGAGACACTACTGCAGGCCTGGCTGCTAAGCTACTGTGTTACCAGTTACCAATCAGTCATGATTCATGCAGGGACCAGCTCAATACACAGTAGCTAGCTAATGTAACCAGTTATTTACCATCAATTAACACCTACAAAATCAGAGAGTAAGGAGAGGAAATAATCAATACAGACAATCAACTGCCCCAAGACAGAGACAGTCAGTTGCACAAGCACCCATGTCATGAGTTTTGTCTGTCAGCAGCTACGGGTACAGGGCCCCAGAACCCTCCTGCACCTGTCTCCTTCATAGCTGGCAGGCTTTGTGGCTGCAGCTGGGGCTACCATCCCTGCAGCTGTTACCCCACTGCACCTTAACACATGCAGTGTCACCCATGTCATGAGTTTTGCTTGTCCGCAGCTTGAGGAGCAGTTCCCCCCCAAGCCCCTGCATTAATCTTCTTGAAACTTGGCACGCTTTGTGGCCTGAGCAGGGGCCACCATCCCTGCAGTTTTCACTCCGCTGTGCCATAGCACACACAGGGTCATCTATGTCATGAGTTTTGCCTGTCAGCAACTTGAGGTGCAGTTCCCCCAAACCCCTGCACTGATCTTCCTGAAACTTGGCATGCTTTGTGGTTTCACCAGTGGCTACTTCCCCTGAAGTTTTCACACCCCTGTGATGTAGCACACAGATGTGACATGAGTTTTGCGTTCAGGAATTTGGGGTACAGTTCCCCCAAACCCTATACTGATCTTCTTGAAACTTGGCAAATGTTATTCTCTCAGCAGAGGCTACCACTCCTGCAAGTTTCATCCAAATCAGAAAAAAACCAACAAAGTTATAGATATTTCATTGATTCTTCATTATATCCTATGGCCAGACCTCCAAGGCGACTCTGAATCTTCGGAGCTGCTTTGGCTGGATCGAAGCAGAAACCCGGTCCAGAGCTCTGGATCAGATCCCTGGCATCCGAAATGGCCGGATCTGAAGCTGGATCAGATTGCTGCCAATTTGTACAGGCCTAACAGCCAGCTCTGCTGAGCAAAGAGCCCTGCCCAATCCAGTGAGCCTGCTGGGATGCTGGTGGTGTCTGGTTTATCTTAAACCGGCATGGGGTCTGAGACAGACATGGCATAAACTGGTTTGAGCCAAATCAGTTAAGTCTAATACACTACACTCTACACTCAACCAGTTTATCTCAAGCCGGTTTCAGCTATTCTTAAACTGGTTTACATGCACTGAATATCTGTTCTGTTACAAATTTAAACCAGTTTCTGATCACTTAAACCAGTTTATGTGTAATGTCTGTCCCTAGCCTATGGGTACTATGGGACCTGTCACAATTATTTCTTTCTTCATAAATTGCCAGTGGTGAACAGTGCTGTGACAAAGAGGATAAAAGCTGTCTTGAATGAGCTGAGAATGTTTTAAAGCAGTATCTGTCCCAGTACAGTAGTAAAGGATTATCCATATACACATTCTGTTTGTAACAATCACATGTAAAGAGTAGCCGATTAATATGGCAGGCTGTTTTAGCTTGAATTTGAATTCCCTAGGAATAAGTCTGTTTCTATTGTCCCTAAATTTGCTAGATATTGTATGCCTAGTAAGAATCACTTTCTTCATTGGTTCTTCTGAATGGGTCTCAGCACAGTTAACTAGAATATATCTAGGAAAAGTTATACCTAGTGCTAGCAGGCCAAATTCACTGTTGGTGCAAACCAGAATACTTCAAAGGAAGAATGTCAGTTTTGCGCTCTAAGGATCCGACGGATGGCTTTTCTTTAGATCTGGTGGTGTATATTTTTACTGCCTTTTGTTGAACATGTTACTTGTAGATCTAGTTGATCTGACATGCAAGGTGCATCTGTCCTGCCACAAACAAGTTCCCTTTTAGGCTATGTCTTTTTATAGTCCTGGGTATGACAGTAAACTGCATTTAACTGGAGGGCCTGGTGGCACAGTAGTAGGGCTAATTGTGGCAGAGTAGATCCGTTAAAATCCTACAGTGTTGCAGCCTCCAGCGTACTGTATAGTGAGTATAGGGTATCTCAAAATCCTAGCGCCTACCACCTTGTGGCTACTCCTTGGGTAGAGATAGGCTAAAAGACATCACTCTGACAGAAACACACCTTCGCTGAGGTGTTAGGTAGTCAGCAGCATTTCTTATCTGTTGCTGTCTGGCAGAAGCTACAGCTGTTGAGGCACTGAACATCTGGACTCAGTCTAGCGTTTGGATCCTGTTTTAGTGGTCTAAAGGAAGGATGGTAGTTCTTGGGCAGCCTTCACTCCTCCATACTCTTGCCTTTGCGTATGCATTGAAGGTCTTGGTGTGATAGTTGTAAGACTCTGTACAAGCAGGTTCATCAGGCACCTGACTCGACCTCTCATATATATGTGTGTATATATAGTAGTTTTCTCTTATTGACATAGGATACTCTACTTGAAAGTTTATAAAATCAGAAGAAATGCTAAAAACTCCAGATTAATTAATTTATTCTGCTGAGATTACATCAATTCCAAATGGCTGCTTTTAATATTATTAAGGCAAGCAGTTATCAGAGAAGCAAATGACGAACCCTGCTACAGAAGAGGCTTTTCTCTGCATTAATACTGTGGGGCCAGTGTTTAAACAGGGCTTTTCAATTGAAAGTGAAACTTTTAAAGTTTTGCAATAAATGTGGGGATGTGTTCCCGCTCAGGAGCTAATCCAAAATGGTAGCCAGGAGTCTGTAGTTCTCCCAGGACTCTGCAGAAACCTGTACTGACTTTCACTTGTATTTTAAATGATAGCACATTAGGAACACTGCAAGTTTGCAAGGAAGTTAGGAACTCTCTTGAACCAACTTACATGAAGAAAGTAAAAGGAGAGGGAGACTTATGCAAGTGGGCATCCACAGAATTGGTTCTATGCATAATTTCTGCAGTTGGCATTTGTATCCAGTGTGAAGAAGTACTAACAAAAAATGAAGATGAAACATCTGAAAAAGAAATCAAGCTGGGAGAGCAGTGGTTCAGGAGCAGCTGCTCCCTGCATATAAGAGCCTGGGGCAGGACTGCACGGCACGGACACGGAGATGGGAGTGAGAGGCATCTCTTCCATGAGAGAGAGTGGAGAGAGGACTATGGAGTTGGGGAGATTCCAGAGGTCAGTGCAGTATGCCAGAGAAGGCTGGATGAAGGAAAAAAGCTAGGAGTCTCTGGAGTATGGAAGTAGACTTGAAAAAAAATCACACAGAGAAGAAATAGAGGTGCGGGGAAGAGAGAAGTTGCGAGAAGCAGAGGTGGAGTGGATGCTCCAGAAAAAGAAAGCAAGAAGTGAAAAACAAACAAACACACTGGGAGATTCTGGTTTTGATTTTGGTTTTGTTTTCTTTATTGACTGTTCCTTGAGGGGGTTTGATTGTAAATTGAGGAATAATGCAGGAGTACCCACACAAAAAAAAAAGAGAGAGAGAAAAATTAAAAATTGAAAGTCAAAACTTCTGGATAATTCAAGAAATGAATTAAATCAAAAAGTTAAATCAAAAGTTAGTTTGATTATGTTGTATATCAGTAAAGAAGAAACTGCATAGAAGGTGTTTATGAAAGACTTAAAAAACAGTTTATGAAATTGTTCCTTTACACTCACAACTAACACAAAGGATAATAAAGAGAATCGTTCAACTACATAATACTGTGGTTTGAGTAATAATCTAAATTTGGGTGTTGGGCAAGAAAGACATTGGATAGGTTGGGCCACTGATAGAAACTGAAAACTTGCCAGTAGCCTACTGTGGCAATAATACCTCCCGACTAATAACGTAAAAAATAATAAAGACATGGAAGGCGAGAATCGGAATCAACACAGGAGATGATAACCAGGGCATCTGGAGAAACCATCACATGCAGCAACACCTTGTAAGAGCAACTGTCTCTTACCAGTATTTTGCCTGGGAAAATTTTCCATAGCACACGTTGTGATGACACTCCCTATAACAGCAACTGCTACATAGGAGCAACATCACATCTGAACACTGGGTTCTTCTAAACAGGTCATAATCGAGCCAAAATGTAGACATTTTTACCTATCATTACTTCTCATTTGCATAATCTTTTGTTGACATCAGTAGAAACAAAGGATAGAAAAATATGTCACCAAATTAAATGGATTCAGTGCTGGGATATGTTCCACCATAGCAGATCTGTTTCATTGGCCAAAATACACATTGCCTGTTCTTCTCCCCATTGATGCTGTGAGACAATGGGTGATATGTTCTCCCAGGGTGACAAGGGGCATGGACATCTGTTTGCTTGGCTTTTGTGCCAGCATAAAAAAAATTATCGTTTCCTTGTATGTGAATGTAAGATGGGGAGCTTTTTCCCCTTTAGTGATTGGAGGGGAAAACCTTGTCTTATATTCAAGTAAATATGGTATTTTTAAATATATAGTAATCATTGTTTGCTGGGCAAGGGTCATAAGTGCTGAAATCCTTCCCTTTTTTTCTACAGATGATGGATACAAAAATAGACCTGATGGTCTTGGAAAGTGAAGGGGTTTATTTCACATTGTCATTTTCCCTTCCCTTTGGTTACTGTGGAGTCAAAATCCAGGATCCATTTGTTTGCATATCCTCATTTCTGTTGCTGAAGGGACCCTGGCTAGTTGTGTTAACTTCAGCTTCGGGATAGGTTTTTTTTTTTTTTTGCTGTTGCTTAAGTTCTCCCATCCACCCAAAGAAGAGAATGTTCAAGGTCACTCACTTCTCAGCTCTGGTGTGTCATATTGTAATGTAATGCCCTGTTAGTCTAGCCCCTGTGTGACCCTACTTCATACCTCGTTCTGTCAAAATGTATACATAACTGAGTGTGAAAAGGCAGAGAGAAATCAAACAAGCGTATTAATGACAATGCTACATTCAAATTTATAAAACTGAATTTTTTATATGAAAAGAACTTGAAGGGTTCTAGATTAATAATAAGAGACAAAATTATGAAGATTTCACATTCCTTAACCATTTATTTAAAATTTATTAGGAGACAAAGATAAAATATTTGAATTGCAAGAGGTTTACACTTGCACTTTATAGCCAGGTGGCTTGGATTTGAATTCTTGTGGTGGCAAATATCCAAAATTGAATAGATATAGCGAAGTATATGTAACTGTAGCTGCTCAATGTTACAATGTAATCCCTGAAATGGTTTCACCTAATCAAACATTTTCCCTCTTTTCTTAATAGAAGCTTCACTGCACCATAAACATATTAATTTTTATTCACTTACTAGCATTTGCTTTTAATGCATTTAATGCATTAATCAGTTCTGATCAAAAACCACAATTTTCTCCACTAAGAAATCTTATTATATATTTGTAACACCTGATATTTTATGAAAAGCATTTGAGTTATTGAGATTGGTCTGGATTTTATAAACTGGTTGTAAAAACACGTAAAATCTCTTAATTTAAGATATATTTAAGTTCTGAAAATTAAGTTATCAAGCTGCATTTTGATTGCAAAGTACTACCTTTTATATGGTACAACTTACATTTTTTTCAGGATTAATTCTTGTAATCATAAATGACTTCATTTTCTGTGACAGCTGAGACCATGGAATAAAGTAGTGAATGCCTTTCCATTGCAATCCAGAGGCATCATTGCATCTCATCTAGACATTAGCTTCTTTAAAGTACTCACCTTCAGGATTGATGATAATGTAGCTATTGTAGCTGGAAAATAAGAATTTTTCCTGCAGGTATTTTTTTGTTTGAAATTTACCCAGTAAGAAATAAGTTTTCCCACAAAAATACTGAAAAAAATGAAGTGCGAAAGAACCTAGTTTTTCCTCCTTTTTTAGTCCATTGTACCTGACGGATTTTTACTAGTTTTATACAGTATGACTGTCCATTTACACACTTTTTATTCCAAGATAGCTTATTACAGACAGCTTGAACTCCCTCACAATATATGCAGACTTAATGCAGTAGTCATACCAGAATATGAATATCTATATAGGAGGTTATACTGGTATAACTGTAACTGTATAATTTGAAACCTTGTATTATACAAAAATACCCCCCCAAATAAACCCCCAAATCCCTTGCTTGGGCAGGTTAGATTACTTAGGCAGGTCCAACACCTAGGATGGAATAGTTGTATCTACAAATACAGACTGGTGAAGGACTAGCTTGGTTGCAGTACTGCAGAAAAGGACCTGGTGGTTACACTGGACCATAAATTGAATATGAGCCAGCAGTAAGCTTTTGTTGCAAAAAAAAGCCAATGGCATACTAGGTTTTGTTAACAGGATCATGGCTTGTAAATTATGAGAAATGAGTCTTTTGCTTTATTCAACATTGTTGAGGCCTCTCCTGGAGTACGGTGTCCACTTTTGATTATATTTATGGGAAACATGATTTATGAGGAGAAACTGAAAATTAAGATTATTTAGTATGGAGAAGAGGAAGAAGGAATTTGATAATAGTCTTCAAATAATGGAAGGGTAATTAGAATATGTAGGTAGACAGTTTTTTGTGGCTGTAGTACAAAAGACAAGAGCAATGGTCTTAAATTGCAGCAAGATATATTTAGATTGGAGAGTAGGAAGAAATTTCTCACTTTGAGCATGATTAAGCACTGGAACAGGCTACCCAGAATGGTTCCAGAATCTCCATTTTTTGCACACCTTAAGGAACAGGTTACATATACACTTGACTGGGATGGGTTAGTAAGGGACAATCTTGCCTTGAGTAGGAGATTGGATTAGATCTCCAAGTATCTGTGAGTAGCTTTTATAAATCAGCATTTAAAAACAAAAATACAAAACAAAGCTGTGCCTTGGATGTCAGAATGTTCCTTTGCATATCTATGCAAATTCCTTAAGAGCATAAGAAGGCAATATCTTTTTTTCCAGGCAGTGTTTATGATCTCTATAGGACATATTAAAAATAAGTAGTCTTTGTACTGATGCAATTTACACTTGAGCCACTTACATCTTGAATCATTCCAGATGCAGAAGGTGAAAATAACACATGCACATCTGGGAATTCCTTCCTCTCCTAATTGCAGATGGTAAATGGGGAAGGTCCTATTGCTTCTCACTTTCAGGGAAATTAAAGCTTCCAGATGAAGGTTGTATAGAAAACTGTTTCCCTTGTCAATAAGAATTTATCCCATTTATCAGGATCAGGGAATCATTTAAAAAGAATAAGCAGCTTTACTTTACTTTAGCTTTTGTTATGTTCAATGCAAATGAAGTAAGTCTGGTTCATATGGGCAATGTGCTGAATACCAACAATGCATATTCCCTGTATTAAATTATCTCCAGTTCTGTTTTAGGAGTCAAAGTGTGGCGTCATTAGCAACTTTCTTTTCTAGAACCCAGAATTCCTTTTTTGGTGTTCTTTCTAATTTCATGACAATTGGGATGTAGTCAAGATACAACTGGAGATGATGTAACACTGGGACTATGCATTGATGATACTTAGCAGGAGTGTCTACACGAGATGCTACGTCACCATAGTAACAAGCCGTGGTGACGTAGCTTCTTGTATGGCAATGTAGTGTCGGCAGACATGAACTGTGATGCTGCAGTAACAATGAGTTACTGCACAGTAGCTTGTTGCTACTGCACAGTAGGGTTGGAAGCATAGTACCAACTGCACAGTGGGGTGCACATGTAGATGTGCTCAGCAAGTCACATTTCCTATAAGAACTATTACATTCTAACATAATCTTGGAAATTTATTTCAAACATCCCGTGTCTGCTGTAAGCAATGTTTTTAGGTCACAGAATCTTCTTTCTTCAGATTGAGGTGAAAACCTCTGCCAGATCCTAAGCTATCTTTTGGTTGGCACTCTGAACTTTTACATTTGTTAACATTCAGCAGGCAGTTAAATGAGTTTCCTCAAATGGCAGTGTTTGCAGTTTTAGCTTCCATCCTCATATATTCCTCCTCACTCATCTTACAATGCCCATCTTATGGAATGATTTCTTTTTGTACCAGTTGGGTTACTTGAGTTATCTGCTTTGCTTTCATGGCTTCACTGTAGGAATCTGGATTTAGTTATAGAATTACACACTGTAATGCCACAAGTACTTCAGGGGATGTATTAATTTAGCTTTTAAGTGTTCAGTTAATGCTTAAAGGTGAAATGTTACTTTTAAAAGTAAAAGGTAACACTGATTAAAAACGTAAGGTGTTATTTTCTCTCTAACTTTTTAACTTCCAGTTCTCCCATTTCACTTTTCTAGGGGAACATAATGAAAAACTGTGAGAAGAAAATGTGGGCATTTTGCCATACTTCCAAAATGTTGAAATTGCCAACATATTTGTGTGTGTGTGTGTATGTGTGTGCGCGCGCGCGCATGTTCTTGAGACATTTAACTTTCTTTTGAAAAACAAGCAACCCATTTAAAGTAAAACAATATACTTGAAAACCTTTACTGTTGAACACTTATTTCTGACTGAAAGAGTTTTGTTGAAGAAGACTAGATACATATCTCTAATGTAGAACTCTTCACAGGGGAGGGCTGAATAGGCACGTATGTTAGTTCTGGATGAGTGAACACTGCTTCCCCCTTGCTCCCAATGAGTGCTTCTTGTGTATATCCTGCTCCCACTCCACATGTAGCACATCCAGAAATGAAGTGGTAGAGCCACTCGAGACCATGGGGGAGGGAGAATGAACATAGGCTACTTCAGATGGATGGCTAAAGTAGCAGTTTCTCAAATGACCTTGTAGATACTTCACAGCCTGGAGAGTATACCCATCTTTGAGGTTTAAGTGGTACATCATGAGACACGCACACAAATTTAGGTTTGTGTCAAGTTTGCTTTAAGAACTTCTGTCACTGGGGAGGTCCTGACCATTTGAGAAGGATTTTAATAGTTTTTCTCATACTCATCAAATAGCAGTGTTGACATTAACATCTTCTGTCACTAAGGATTTCCAGCTCTCCTTCAACTATAGATCAGGGATTTTTTTCAGCTTAAAGTGTCCTCTATGTATGTGTAATTGAATTAAGATTTCAATAAATCATACTGTTAATCTTTTTTCCCCTTAATCAGTCCAACCTTTACTTTTCAATGTTTGTGAAGAATGCTATGATTCTGTTTATGATTTAGGCATGTTCCTACACTTCAGTCTAAGTTGCTTGAAGGAAAGATGAGAGCCTTCATTCTTTTGAACCATGCTGTGTTTTAGCTTTGAAAGAGGAGGTCACAGTCCTCCACCTTTTAACTATCTATTTTTTAAGTCTAGTTTTATGTCTAAGATACAGTTGAACTATGTGGGTTTACTCTTACCTTCAGTTGGATGATTTTTTATACCATATTATAGGTTGAAATTTTCCCTGTCTTGAGACTGAGGGCTGGCTTAGTAAAACAACTGCATCTTATGATTAAAGTATGCACTTCCATGTTTTTGTGGGTGATGGACAGCAGTATCTGCCCCTTTTATTTGTAGATTTATTTAATTTGTCACTTTAATCACCAAACTCAATGAGAGCCTTTTTATTCTTTGTATTGTTGACCCTCAGATGGATTCTGAGAAGCAAGGTTCAAAAAGCCCAGCCCCACCAAAATTAAATATTCACAATATAAAAATATTTAAAATTATAATAGCAAATTCAGTAACAAAATACAGAAAAGATATAAATGACTAAACAGTGCAGATAAGGAAAGGATCAAAAATAATAAAATGCACTCTTATCTTAAGGCATGCAAATCTTATCAGTATTTGAAAGCAATTTAATCTTAAAGTGTCTAAGTCCTAAATCTTTAAAAGCCTTTAACAGTCTGTTAGAGAAACAACGCACTTACCTAGGTTTAAAAGATGATGTTGCTAAATAGTGCTAACAAGGCACATTTGCAAATGGGCAATTCAGCAAGAACTGTACTTCAAGACTGAAAAGCAAAAGCCCCAAAGTGGACCGAGTTTGTATATTCTATTGCTTAGCTAAAATATAGAAAAACTTATTCAATAAGGTAAAACAAATGTAAAAGGATTTCTAATAGGTACTATTCTAATTAATAGTTAAAGGGCTACTATTCCCTATATATTTCCTATATAAGGTTTATCTTATCTAAAATTAGCCTTATCTATCATCAGAGTACTGAATGTACTTAAGGCAACCTTGCAGCCTTTACCTCAGCTTTGTTCTACATAGTTAGTTGAGTTTCCTTGTGACATGCTCTTGCCTGAGAATTTCCTTTACCTGTTCTTCTCGTAACAAAACTGTAGTAAAGTCACATAATTTGATCTATTCTATCCTATTATTAAGCATCTTATGAGCCTACTATAGTCTACAGTATTGAAATAAAACATATCCCCCCCTGCTCTTTTGCACTCTACTCCACTTCTAAATTTTGGTACAAGCTGTTCTGAAATTCCAAAAAATCTACTCCACAATCTATTCCCAATGCTTACTGCACTGAGATCAGGAAATACTGGAAATCTTGTGAAAGAATCTAGTTACATAAAGGATCCCTTCCTGTATCTTGAAGCTATATAAACTATTGTTTAAGTTGTAGAAAGAGTCCTGAGCACATGATTCTATAGGAGTACTGGTGTTAATCCTGGTGTTTAGGCAAATTTCAGTTTAGGTAATTATATCCGCGTCTCTGAAATCCTCTATAGTTACAGTTGGATACAGTATTCTTTACTTCCTGTTGTAAACTGGTGCCTAGAGTTAATATGTAGTGTGAAATAGATGCCACATGTTTCCCCAGAGGTTGTTCAATGTCAGCTTCAGTGATGGGTGGAAAATGTAATCTCATATTTGCTAAGTTTATCTCCTTTCAAGTGTGTGCTTTCCTTTATTTGTAGGTAAGCTGTGAGAATCAATAGATATTTGTGTTTTAAGATACTTTAATGAAAGTTAGAGTAGAAATATAAAATTCATCATTATTTATTTTTACAAGACCAAAAAGATTTGGAAAAGCATCTGGACTTTTGGAAGCTTCACAGAAATGAATCTCTTAACCTGTCAGAAGCTTACATCACTAATGCTCATGCATGTTAAATAAATAAGGGACCAGATCCCTCTGTTGTTTCTCAGTTTTTATTCAGTTCTGATTTAGGCGAAACTTGCAGCTGATAATGAAGACAATTCTATTTATACCAGGAAATAGCAAGAAACTGTAGGGACAAAATCAGGAGGGCAAAGATAAAGAACAACCTGCATCTGGCAGAGGAGGTTAAGGACAAGAAGAAGAGGTTCTGTAAGTATGCTGGCCAGAAAAGAAAGACAAAGGAAGCCATGGGTCCCTTGTTAAATAGCATGGTAAAACTCTTAACAGCACATGCAAAAAAGGTGGAGCTACTCAACAGCTACTTTGACTCAGTCTTCACACAAAATGTAAGCTGCAACCAGACACCTAATAAGGATTATTTGGATAAGGAAGGGGACAAACTGAGGGATAAGATAACAAAAGAGACAGTCAAAGAAGTTTTGATGGGTCTGAATGAATTCAAGTCAGCAGAACCAGATAAGCTTCATCCTAGGGGTCCTGAAGGCACTGGCAGAGGAGATCTTGCAGCCATCAGCAAGTATTCATGATGTTGTGGGAGCGGGCTGACGTACCAGAGGACTGGAAAAGGGCCAACCTATTGCCCCTTCTTAAAAAAAGGTAAGAAGGGGGACCTGGGGAACTACACACCAGTTAGCCTCACCTCAGTACTGGTGCTGGGAAGTTACTGAAGCATATCCTAAGGAAAGCTATTTGCAAGCTCTGGAGGAGGAAAGGCTGATTGCAAATTGCCAGCATGGATTTATGAAAAACAAATTGTCAAACAAACCTGATCTTTGACAAAAGTAACTAAGTGGGTAGATGAAGGGAATGCTGTATATACATTGTATCTGGACTTCAGCAAGGCTTCTGATAAGGTCCCACATGATCCTCTCATAAAAAAATTGAAGAAATGTGGGCTAGATAAAACTATTATAAGGAGGATAGATTACTGGCTCAATAGCCACAAACAAAGGGTATGTATTAATGGGTCCATGTTAGAATGGCAGGAGCTGTCTAGTGGAGTCCCACAGGGGTCTGGCCTCAGCCTGGTGCTATTCAACATGTTAATTAATGATTTAGATGCTAGCGTAGAAAGTTTCTTGAGAAAGTTTGTGGATGAGACAAATTGGGAAGGATTGTGAACACATTGGAGGATATGAGTGCAATTCAGAAGGATCTTGAAAAATTGGAAAATTTAGCTAGATCTAACAGGATGAAATTCAGTGCAGACAAATGCAAGGCACTACAACTCATGAGGAATAATCAAATCACAAATATAAAATGGGTGACAAATGGCTAGATGGCAATTCTGTGCAAAAGAACTTGGGCATCTTGGTAGACCACAGACACAATATGTGAGTCTGTAGTATGATTTCAGGAAAAACTTCTTCATGGTAAGTGTGGCCAAAATTTGGAATGATCTTCCCTACCTTGAGGAGTTTAAGAGACGGCTGGATAGGCATCTGACTGGGGTTATCTGACCCCAGCACTCTTTCCTGCCTAGGCAGGGGGTCGGACTCGATGATCTGTTGAGGTCCCTTCCGACCCTAGCATCTATATAATCTATGAATCTATGAAAAGGTGAATGCAGTTTTGGGCTGCATGAATAGAAGCAGTAGGTGTAAGACATATGAGGTGATAGTGCCTCTCTACTCAGCACTGGTTAGGCCCCATCTGGAGTATTGTGTGCAGTTCTGGACTCCACATTTTAAAAAAGATATGAAGAAGTTAAAGAGGGTCCAGAGGTGGGAAACAAAGATGATCAAGGGCTTGGAAAGCAAGTCATACAAGGAGAGGCTAAAGGAGCTGGGCATGTTCTGATTGTGGAAAAGGCACTTTAAGAGGGGACAGGATAGCAGTCTTCAAATACTTGAAGGATTGCCATGAAGAAAAGCAAAGATACCTTTTGTCTTCTGATGCAGAGAGGAGGACATGGACTAATGGCTGAAAGTTGCAGCAAAATTAATTTAGATTGGATATCCAGAAAAAAACTTCATGGTGAGGCAGTAGAATAGCCTACCTAGGGAAGTTGTGGATTTTCCATTTTTGGAGGTGTTCAAGGAGAGGTTGGACAGCCACTGGGTGGGGATGATCTAGGCATAGCTATGGCTATGTTCTACTATGGGTATTTCCTATGCTTCTGGGTTTTGCTGGTTCCTAACCCCCACCCCCCCATCTTTTTTCTGCTATGTGCCAGGGTGTTTGGAAAAGGATGAATTTTAATCTTGATGATTGGTGTTACTCCCCGTTCAGTGGTGTTGTACTAGGGTGACTTGTTAGTGCAAGGATATTGGGGCTCCACCTCCCCTGCACCCCACCAAGTGCCAACCCATTGTTACTCTGGTGTTGCACGGTTGCAGTATTGTTACCAGTTGTCATCTTCCTCTTGAATTGTAGGTCCGCTTTCTCTGCAGCCGGATTTCCAGGTCTCTCCCTCTGGTAAGTATGCTGACTCCTCCAAATCATTTTGTGGGAGCAGCTCCTCACTGGGAGGCTGCCACCAGCTGTCTCTCCAGTGATCTCTGTTCCCACCACAGCATTCCATTGGCTGCCGGGGACTTACTTCTGGTATTCCAATTGGTTCAGAGCGTGGGGCTTTTATCTCTGTCCTGCTGCCCCTGCTGGCAAATCGGCACCGGGACATGCTTACAAAGTGCATCATGCCAGCTTTTTTCTTCACTCCATCTCTGGACTCCTGTTGCCTGCAACATGGGACACTGCAGTTTTTCTGGTACGTTTCATTGCCTGGTGAATCTGCTGCCAGTGCCATGCTTGGGGTCTTCAGCAGGTTGGGTTACCACTGATGAGGTTTGCAGCACAGCAGTCTTGCCCTTGCCACCCCATTCCTGTGGCTCTGTGTGTTGAGGGGCTGCTGGCGGTGCTTGCGGTGCAGCGATCCTGCTGCTGCCATGCTCCCGCAGCTTGGCATGCTGCGATGCTGCTGGTGAGCTCTGTGGTGTGTGGTTTTTGCTGTTGCCTCTGGGTCCCCATGGCTTGGTGGTTCCCTTGCCCCTGCCACATCCTGCTAGGAGCAAAGCCTGAGGTACCTGCTAGAGGGTCTTGCCTCTTTGCCCAGGGTCAGGCTGATTGCCATATTTGGGATCAGGAAGGAATTTTCATGGTCAGATTGTTATGGACTGGGGATTTTTGCCTTCCTCTGTAGTGGTGGGCATGGTCCTCTACCCAGGACTTCTTGAGTGTAGATTGACAACCTCTTACAGAAGCAAGACATTGGCTGCCATAGTTCTCCTGCTTTACCTGTGGCAGGTTAGGGTATTAGGTCTATGTTGTGTCAGGATTGACAGCAGTTATATATAGAGTTTAGATTATGGTTTTACGGGATGGTTTGGAGAGGGATGTTCCTGCCTCAGTCAGGGGGTTGGACTAGATGAACTCTGGAAGTCCCTTCCAGACCTATTCCTCTAACTCCTGAGGTCCCTTTCTGCACTATTTTATATGATTTGAAGTTGTACCATTTCACTGCCTTACCCTTTTTTTCTGATTTTTATCCTAAAATTATTTGAAAACTTAAGGAAGGAGATTGTTCTATTGAATAATCACCTTCAACGTTTAGCTTAATTTCTAATATAAATATTCCTGGCTCCAGCTTCTAGTTATTAGTTCTTATTTTGCCTTTCACTATTAGATTAAATAGTCCTGCAATATCTGGTATTTTCTCCATGTAACAGTGCTTATATACTGTAATCAAATCACCTCTCCATCATATTTTTATTAATTCGAGGTCTACAAAAGATAACATGCAATGGAAGGTGGGATTATATATTCCTGAGAAAAGGGGACTGAGAGTCGATTTGAGACCCTAGCTATCAATACCCATATATCAGCCTCTGAAACGCATCTTCCAGGCATCTGTCTGGAGTCATTGTGAGGTACTCTGACAGTTGCTAACTTGTCAATGGGGATAATGTAGAATCTGGCCACACTGAAGATGGCAATGTTTTTTCACTCCCATCCAGTACTCAGTAATGTTATAGTATTAATACCAAGTTCCTGCACAAATAATTTATGTATTTTGGTTAATTTTTGAAATACCTCTCCCTGGCTTTAGGTGATTTTATAAGTGTTGACAGTAGCCAAATACAAAAGTCAAAACATATGCCAAAGCCATTGTATTAGGTTGCTCATGTAATGCACTGTGGATCTGCTAACATCTTTCCTAATGCTACCAAACTATTTGTTATCCATACACAAACATGCATACATATGCACCATGGAGAAGGCAGAGTGTTGCTGCGCTGAGAATATGTATGTAGCTGAGCTCCAGAAGATTAAGACTGGGAAGCAATTTCTGACCCTGTACAATTTAGCTGAGTTTCTCCCTGCAGAATGGACATCAAGACAGGTGGTAGATTAAGTGGGCGGGTCCCAAGCCATACACAGTTCTATAGAGAGCCTTGAGCAAAACCCTTTTTATAGAAAGAAAGGTATTTTTCTAGGTAGAAACATATTATTTGCTGTGTGATCTGTATTAGAATTATGAAAGGAATTATGTGTATCTTATTACACTTGTCTCTCAGAGAAATTTTATTTTGGATTTAGAAATAAATTTTACATCTTGCCAATTACTTTAACAATAGCTTGCTTTCCAATGTTTCACTCATCAATAAATTTCTTTAAATACACACATTTCCTTTTTCCCACTTCAAAACCTATTGCACTTGGGTCTCATTGTGTCAGTTTAATGGTCTACACCAGTATGAATAAAGAACAGAGATAAGGTTAAGCTACCTTGTCAGATACATGGGATACTACACATAGTCCTGAATTAAAGTACAAGTTGTGCAGAAGCAAAAATAAAGGGTTTTTTTGTTTTTTGCCTCACTGGATCAAAAGTGATATTTTTGCCTATGATGATAACCCGTTGTAGAATGTGTCCACGTAACATCATAAAAATAAAATGTAGGAACAGTTTGTTCAAACACTAGGCCTCCTGAGGTTAGGAACATTCTCTTTCTAGATACTTGTTCATAGAAGAATTTGTGAAAGTGTATGGAGTCAGCTTCAGCATACATACAGTTATTAATTTAGCTGATCAAGACTAATTGGAATAAACAGAGTGTTTAATCTTTACAAAAAAAGCTAACTGCTTGAGAGAAAAAAAATTATGTGGATAAACGGAATACTTCTTGTTTGTTAACCTAGCCTGTTATTTTGTTGGAAAGTGCTGTCACTGCAGCAGTAAATTTTGTTCTTCTGGAAACTGTTTAGTTTTTGTGGCATCTGGCAGCATCTTCAATTGCATATGATAGAAATATAATTCAATTCCATCTGTTTCACACGTGCATTCTACTGAAAGCAGGGCACAGATGCAAGTTTATTTCCGATGCTCATAAATAAGATACCAACAAAACCCACAATATCAGGGCAGTCTCTTCTGGAATGAATTTTACCATCTTAACCACAGGAAGCAATTGAGTTATTTTTTTCTTTATTTTTTTTCCCGCCAAGTCGCCTACATACTCATTGTGGTACATACATTTTTTGGGTTCCTTTTAAAGCCTTTTTTAATTTACTTGAATAACCAGATGAAAATGGATCATAGTGACTTAAAAGAAAACAGGAAAATTACTGACGATAACGCAGCTGTTCAATTCTGTTCATGATATATTTGAGAATATTAAAAGTCTTCTATTGAAGAAATGAAAAAGATTAGTTTGTAGAAGTATGGCAAGCAGTGTTGTTACCAGGATTAATGCATTTTTGCTTGGAACAGCAGCCTAGTATCAACTATTCCCCAGGAGGTTTAACCCCAAAGGGGAAGGCATATTTAAAGGTGTGCAGGGCTATGTAAAAACCTGACTGGCAGAGGTGATGATCTCACAGTGAGATTACCAGGTAGACATCTGTACCTGTGTGAAACCATGTTGTCTTCAATACGGCTCAGCATCAGTGAAGTGGTGTACTCTATTTGAATGGAGCTTGTCATAGAACCAAAGTTTTAGTGTGTCCCTGGTTATGCTCTCTTTCCTAGCAGCCTCCTAGTTTTGGTGTTGTGCTTGTTGTTTCTGGAGCACAAATGACAGGCTGTTTCCAGTGGCAGAACGAAAAAATTAATAAAATACATTGTGGTACCCTTTATCTCTGTAAAATAAACAAAACAAAACAAAAAAACAAATTAAAACAGTAGACAATTCATCATTGCTGCTTAGATGAATAACTAGTTGTATTCTAACCTCTGCTCCCTGTTTTTATTCACCTGGCTTATCCTTTGTGTCTTGAACTACATGTCAAATGGACCTTTCAGCCAGCCAGATCACAGAGCTCATTAACATAGTCCTCCCTGGGAACTGCAGACCCAGTTAACTGCCAGGATGTTTTATACTGTTTTCAGCAGTGTTTTCCTGGGCACTAGCTAATAATATGTTTACTGTTTACATGAGAAAATTCTAATGTTAAACTGGGATAGGAGCTTGTTTTATAAACTGTCACAAAGCCTCTGCACTGCTTATGTCACAAATGCTGCTATTTTATCCACAAGCTGCTTGCTGTTGCTGAGAAATCCTGATTTTAATTTTCATTGTGTTTTTAACGTGGCTCTCGCAGTGATGTTCTAATCCTATGATTATGCAACAAGAAATTCTCATCCTGTAAACATTGCTAGTTCTTTGCTCTTCAGAGTGCTTTGAAATAAAAGATCCATCATTAATGGATCATGTCCCAGCTGTGTTAGACACAGAATTGCAATCTATGAACTGCTGCAATAATTGCATCCCAGCAGGGCAAGGTAGATAAACCAAGAATTTTATTTTTTGACATCCCTTTAGCTACAAAACCTTTCCCAAATCTTAATCCCAAATGTGAAGTTCATGGACACCTTTTGTCATATACTGTATTTACTCAATTGAGGTTTTTCCTGCCATTTAACAAACACACTGTGCCAGGTAGCAGCGTTTTCTTATACACTATGTTCTTCCCCGTAAGCTACTTCCAGCACTGGAATCAGACTAGCTGTGTTTGTGCAGACTGATTATACCACCACTCAGCTGTGCTAATTGACCTACCTCTAGCACGGTGTGATTACAACTGCACTGCTTTCAGTTCAAGGCATGGTCCTCATGTGAGCACTGCAATGGATGCAGGGGTGCTGCTGTCTGGCACAGCAAGTTTGTGGTATAGAAATATCTCATATATCAGGTCTGTGATTCCATAATTAAACTGCTCTTTGAAGGTCCAATTGCAGAGTCACAAAAAGACAAACCTGGAAGGGACATCAAGAGGTCATCTAATCTGTCCCTGCCTCAGTACAGAACCAGTGGTACTCAGGCTCTGGCCCCTGGAGCTATGGGGCTCCTCATGGATCTGGAAATTTAGAGACAGCAGGGGCATGGCAGCATGAATTGCTGTTCCCCTGCTGCCAAACTTCTGGATCTGTGGGGAATTTAACAGGTCAGAAACTGGCCTTGTGCACTAGATCAGGCCAATGTGTGGGGTCACTCTGTGACATCTCCAGGCATTCAGGGGCAGGTTGGCACATGACCAGATGAGGCATGTGGGATTGGGCTGGTGTGTGGGGGCTTGGTTGACATGCTGAACCACACCTGCAGACTGACCCTACATGGGATAAAGCCTGTGGACTAACCCAGCACTGCATCCAGTCCATCAAGCTGGGAAGTTGGGCACCACTAACAAAACTCTTTTTGTTGAGTTGCTGGTGTAACAAAGGTCTGCCTCAGTGGTGGCTGTGATTACCCCTTGGTGGCCACTAAGCCTTTGTTTTCCCTGATTCCTAGGGCGTACTCCCATTCCATGCCTTGGTACAAATATGTATTTAGAAACAGGAGGTTGCCAGGGATTCCTCAGCAAGATCTCATCTGCTCATGAGCTATAGTCTAATTGTTCACTGCCTCAAGGACTAATCTCATGGTCTTCTCATATCTCCTCCTAGCCATGCCCAAGCCTCGCAGATGTTACTAGTCAGTTATCACCAATCTGGGCCCTGAACTCTCTAGCCTCATCTCAGCTCCTCTTTGAATTCTGGGCTTCCTATCCCCATCTTTTCAGTGTGCTGGCCCTCTAGTCCCATCCCTGCCCTTCTCTGGGTGTTGGGTTCTTTATTCCCATCCATCTTGGCCCCTACCTGGGCCTGTGGCTCCTTAGCCTCTTCTCTTCCCTACTCTTGAGCTCTGGCCTTACTCCCAGACCTCTTTGTCCTTCCTCTGCCCTGTTCCTAGGTTCTGTTCTTACTCCCAGGCCTCTGGCCCTGCTCCTGGGCCTATTGGCCTCCACCTCAATATAGTCCTCACAACCACCAATTGCTGGGACCTCCACCTCCCCTTAGTCTCACCCTAAAATGCCAATGTTACCTCAGCTCTAAGGCTCTATTATCCACAGACATTCTGCATGTTCCACCGTAGTTAGTGTCTGTAGCTTGCACAGTAGCTCATCCTTCCATAGCTTACAAGGCCAGACTGCCTGCCTCAGCTCAGCCCTGAACTTATACTTTCTAGGCCTGGCCCCCATTTGATCAGGTGCCTTCCCTTCAGTGCCACCTGAGCCCTGTCTGCAGCCTTTCTCCCCTTAAAGTAACAGGAGCACTTAGTTCCCTGTTACAGCTTGTCTATCAAGTTCTTGATGCAAAATATTGCGGTTCGTTTCTTTTGGAGGCTCACAAATAATAATTCTCAGGCACACACTATTAGCAGCACCAAAGGTGTATTTGCAAATAGGGTCAGAGCACAGACAGAAAATCTCAAATTGCTCCACCCCCGAGGAAATCTGCAGCAGGTACTATATGCTCTCCCTCCTGGGCACGTGTGCAGAAACAGGAACCCTTACAACTCATTTCCGGTTCTTACAAACATACATGTGATCACGTCACTTCATCCATCGCATGTACATTATAATTAACTACTTAAGTATGCGGGGCGGATAGGCATATATGCATCAGCTAATTACGCACGCTCAGAAAGCTCTCTAGGTCACCAAGAGTTGAAATTCCCCCCCCCTTTCAAGGACACAGTCAGTTGAATTCCAGCTTCTGTAATCTGCATGTGAAAGTCAGGGGGAGAGAAAAAGGGAGTGATTCTTAGCATAAAAGGTCCTTGGTAGTGTTTCTTCTTATCAGGTACGAGATGCAAACTGTGCAGTTCTAACAATACTCCATTTACAATATTTCTAACATTCCTAAAAACCTCCTATGATGGAGACAGGGTACATCTACCTACCCATTTGCTGCGGCACCAGTTTACTCACAAGTATATTATTCAGGAGTAAATGGTGCTGGGCAGGTGATTACACATGCAAGGAAGTGGAAGCAGATTTGCTGCCAATCTGCTCCCATTTCCCATTGCTTCCACTGGGGGGAGCTCCAGACTCCAGTTGCAGCTGACAGCCCTCTTTAAAAACCAGCCCTGTTCACTGCTTTCTGGCCAGCCACTTCCCTGGTCAGTAGCAGCATGTGCAATGCAGGAACAGCACATCCATCACAGCTTCTGCCTCCCTGCACCTTGGCTGCTCCTGTACCTGACTGATGACCAGTGCCCTGTGACCCTGCTGGCAACTGCGCTCACCCTGTTGGCCCACTGCGCTGACCACCAGCTAGCCCACAGCTGTCTTACAGCTCTCAGATCACCTGCCCACCTGCTACGTGCTGTCCCAGGGCTGTGGCCATGCCCCTGCCACTTCAACCCCATCCCCCTGGCCAGACCCTGGCAGAGATGCCAATAACAGGTTCCAAGATGTCACCATCAGGGCTGCTGTCACCTTCCTGGGCCTCCAGCCCTGCCATCTCTGGGCCTACCAGGCCAGCCAGGACTGGTGATGGCATGTTGTCCAGCACACCTGGGATGACAAGCAGTGGTTGGAGGCCTTCAGGATGACCCAGGCCACCTTCTGTGATCTCCTGGAACAGCTCTGGCCACACCTGGAGCAGCAGGACACCGCCCTGAGGCCCCCCACCCTGCAGCCACCTGGCTGGTCCTCACTGCTAAAGCTGCCTGTGCCCACCAACCTGCAGTATGTTGGCCACCTGTTTGGTGTGAACAAGGCCACTGCCATGGAGGCCATCCTGTAGGTGTGCAGCACTCTCCAGGACGTGCTGGGGGACACAGTGCTCCATGTACATGATCCCCTGGCAGTGGTGGCGGGATTCCATGCCCTAGGATTCTTCCAGTGCATCAAGCCCTGGATAGCAACCACATTCCCATCACCTACCCAACCCATGGAGACCACCTTGATTACAACCAGAGAGGCTTTCACTCTTGGATCACCGAGGTGCCTTCACGCATGTATGAGCCCGCTGGGCAGGCAGTGCCCATGATGTCTGCATCTTCTGGAACTCCAGCCTGCTGGGCCTGGTAGAGAGTGAGCTCTTTGCACAGGGAGTGCTAAACCTGCAGCTGGGTGCTGTAGTAGTCCCATCCTTCTTCATCAGGGACCTCACCTACCTGCTTCTGCCCTGGCTCATGTGACCTTACACCAGCCACCTAGGCCCTGACCAGGCTCACTTCAACTGATGCCTGGGCTGGACCCATGCCTTGATGGAATGCATCTTTGGCCACCTCAAAGAATGCTGGTGCACCATCACAGTCTGCCTCAAGTTTGCTGTGGACAACTTCCCCTATGCCATCATCACAGCCTGTGTGCTGCATAACATCTGCGAGGCCCAGAGGGACCTCTTCCATGAGACCTAGGCAGAGGAGGTGTGGTGCATGGAGGATGCCTGGTAGCAGGAGGACTACCTTCAGTGGCAGCAGACGTCCCCCCTGCTGAGGCCACAAGAGAGCCATGCACCTGCCAGCTGGGGCCAAGGCACTGGGTGCGGGAGGCGCTGGCTGACCATCTCCTGCAGCACTGCCTGCTCTAGCTGGCCTGCCTCACTGCCCAAGGACCCTCCCACCCCCCTGCCCACCCCCAGCACCACACTCACTGCAGACACATCTCAGAAGAATAAGTGTTTATTTCCCTCACATCAACCAGAACCCCCTTCCCCAAACAACCAAAGCCCTGCCTCCCTCTCCCTCCCCTACAAACAGAGCCCCTCCACTACCTACCCACCCACCAATGATTTAATAAAACCAAACTTCTTCCCTATGAAAAAGATGTACAATGTCCTCTATATGCTATCCTGGGTTGGGGGGCATGGGGTGGGGGCACCTAGTGGGCAGAGCCTGGAGACAGTTCACCAGTACCCTGGCCTCTGGCCATTCTCTTGTGGGTGTGCATGCTGCAGTGAGTGTGATGTGTTGGGGGCTCACCCAGGGGTGATGGCAGCTGGTGCTCCCCTGGCATGGGTGGTCTCCCCCTTTGGCAGGCAGTATTCAGGCTCAGCACGGCTAGCATGTAATCCTAGCCCCACATCACCACCAACATAATGAAAGGAGAATTGTACAACTGTTATCAGAGCACACAAGATAACATTCAAAGCAATATGGCATATTTTTGATAAATGAATTCCTTGTATGGTTGTCCAGTTCAAGCAAAGGATTAGATTTTGATATCATTGACTAACTTTCCAGTAACATAGCTGTCAGTCAGAAATGTGAAGTGGGACTATAAAGTGGGAAGGAATGTGGTGAAAGAACTATTAGTGCATTTGCCAATGATTGTCATTCTACTTCAAGAATTTGTGGAAGAACACTCCTGTCAAGATACATTCAAATACTGGATGAATTGTTTGGAAATAGTCAATACTCTCTTGTGCTTTATCAGGACTGAATGTGAAGGCAACTGGCATGAGCATTTCCATGCCTTTGATGAAACGCTTTCACTGATAGCTGTACATGATCATACCGATTACATAAGCTGGGGTCCAGTCATGTCTTGAATGTATGAAAACTATGAATGTATGAAAGCTGAGAACTGCATGGACATTTGGAGATTTGGCGGATTCCTTTGTGCAACAAGTGTTTGCCATCTACTCCAACATGTGCAGTCAAGTCACCATTGTCTTCTATCTATCAATACATGTAACCATTCATAAAGGCAAGCACAAGAATATTAAAGACTCAAACAGCAAGGCTGATCCACAGATTAGCAGTAGATCTCTTCTATTACCAGCATCATGGAGTAATTTCATATCCTTGCCAGAAAACAAAGAAAACCTAGTTAATTTTCTAAGTGAGGAGCTTCTTAAAGAATCATGCCAATGTCTCTGAAGTGAACAAGTGCTCATTGTTGGTGATTTCACTGATAGAAAAGCAGAGCACTCCAGTTTATGTGATGTTTCATAATTGCATTTAATTCACAGCAAAAGAGGCAGACACAAGAATGCTCTTACACTGCAAACATGCTGTCAGCCAGGTATACTCCTCTCTAGTATTCTGTGATGACACAGATGTACTGGTTCTTCTTTTATGGCATAAACATGTACCTAAGGTTTGGATTAAGAGAAGAAACCCAGTAAAATTTCAGGTCATGATATTGTATCAGAATTACCCGAGCCAGTCTGTGCATCTAATTGGAGTCCATACTATCACTGGTTGTGACACCACCATCTAGTTTTGTGGTCATGCTAAGAAACCTGCTTGGAAAGTGTTCATTCAACATCCATATCTATTGGCAGGCTTAGAAAGTAGGCTTGATGTTGATAAGGATTTGTACAATTATGTAGAAAAGTTTGTTGTGTTGCTGTATCAGCCATCAACATCTTTGATGATCCTTCTTGATGTTAGGGTGAAATTATTCCACCAAGGAAAAGCTCTGGATAAACTTCTACCTACATATGACTCCCTTGTGCATCATGTATGTAGAGCCACTTATCAAAGTTGTCATGGGAGACTTCAACTATCCTGACATCTCATGGAAAGAGAGCACTCAGCCAAATCTGATTGGTCACAAAGCTTCCTCACATGCATGGACAAGCTGTACCTGTCTCAAGAAATTTACAGGCTGACAAGAGGTAAGGTGCAGCTGGACCTGGTATTGACCAAAGAGGACGATCTAGTCAGTGACTTAAGAATCGAAGGGAAGCTGGGAGACAGTGACTGCAAATTGATCACTGTCAGTATCCATTACAAACCTGGCAAGTCAGTCAGCAATGCAGAAGTCCTTAACTTCAGGAAAGCCAACTTTTATAAGCTCAGGAGGCTTGTTATCGAGGCCCTGAGATGCCATGATCTGACAGGGAGGAGAGTCCACGATGAGTCCCTCCTTAAGGAAGTTATCCTTGAAGCACAAGGGAAGTCCATTTCAGCCCACAGGAAAGGTAGTAAAAGGGCTTGGCAACCCCCTTGGCTTAATAGGGAACTCATGGACCCACTGTGTCTAAAAAGAGAAACTTATAAAGGATAGAAGACAGGAAACACAACCAAGGAGGAGTATTCAGCACTGGTCCGCACCAGTAGGGAGTAAACTAGAAAAGCCAAGACTGTAACCCAACTCCAACTGGCTACATGAATCAAGGTCAATAAAAGGTCCTTCAGATACAAGGGAAGTTGTAAAAAAACCAAACAAACCATGATCTTGTGGGGGGATTATTTATTTTATAATAAATAAAATCGTTGTGGCCTTGGCTCCACCACGATCCGCTGGCTGGGAAATTGGCTCCCAGAGGGTT
>NW_017728912.1:39891270-39913838 GCF_001723895.1 Crocodylus porosus
AGAGTAAATTGGATGCTTATCTTGCTGGGATCCTATGACCCCAGCTGACTTCCTGCCCTTTGGGCAGGGGGCTGGACTCGATGATCGCCCGAGGTCCCTTCCAGCCCTGATGTCTATGAAATCTATAAAACAAATGGAGCAGCTGATAACCGACACCCAGGAAAAAGCCAGTCCCCTTAATGATTATTTGCATCAGTCTTTCACCAGTCCAGAGAAATCACCCTGCCTGACAAGATTCAGGATGACCAGGGTAAGGGCAAACATACGCCCATCATTGGCATAGATCTTGTGAGGGAACACCTAGAGAGGCTGGACATCCACAGATCAGCTGGCCTGGATGGATTGCATACAAGAGTACTAAAGGAACGGGCTGACATCATAGCATGATCACTGGCAAGGATATTCAAGAACTCATGGTGCTCAGGTGAGGTACCTGAAGATTGGGAGGGGGCCCAATGTGGTGCCTATTTTTAAGAAAGAGAGGAAGGAAAATCCAGGGAACTACAGGCCAATTAGTTTGACCTCAGTTCCTAAAAATATCTTGGAAAAAATCATCAAAATTGGGGAACTGTGGCTTTGACAACCTTATGGTCTGAATTTGGACCCAAAGAGTGGTAGCTGATGGAACTGAATCAACATGGCACATAGTAACCAGGGGTGTCCTCCAGGGCTCCTTTCTTGGACTTGTACTTGTTAATGTATTTAGAAATGATCTGTACTTTGGTGTTACAAGCAGACTGGCTAAGTTTGGTGACAACACCAAACTCTGGGTAAGTGTGGTCACACTTGAGGGTAGGCTGGAAATCCAAGCTGGTCTTGACAGGCTCGCAAGGTGGGCAAATGAAAACCTGATGGCAATCAACATGGAGGAATGCAAGGTACTCCTCCTCAGGAGAAAAACCCCACATCATACTTATAGGCTCAGCAGTGCTACACTCGCTAGTACCATGACTGAAAGAGACTTCAGGGTCATGATTGACCACAAGATGAACATGAGCCACCAATGCAATACCACAGCTGGCAAATGAACAAAACCCTGGCTTGCATCTACCAATGCATCTCAAGCAAGACCCAGGAAGTCATCCTCCTGCTGTACTCAGCCTTGGTGAGGCTGCAGCTGGAATACCATATCCAATTCTGGGCTCCTCAGTTTAGAAAGCATGTGAACAAGCTTGAATGAGTCCAGAGGAGAGCCACACACATGATCAGAGAGCAAGAGAGCAGGTCTTATGAAGAGAGGCTGAGAACCATGGGACTCTTCAGCCTGGAGAAGCACAGGCTCGGGGGTGACTTGGTGGCAGCCTGTAAATACATAATGTGTGTGCATCAGGAACTGGGAGAACATCTGTTCATGAGGGCACCCTAAGGAAAGACAAGGCCCACTGATCACAAATTCCTGGAAGACTGTTTTAGGCTGGACATAAGGAAAAAATTCTTTACTGTCCGAGTCCCCAGAGCTTTGAAGACTCCCCCCAGAGGGGGTGTGAGCACCTACTCTGGACACTTTCAGAAAACACTTGAATGCCAGTCTTGCTGGGATCATTTAACCGCAGCTGACTTCCTGCCTCTTGGGCTGGGGGCTGGACCTGATGATCTTGCAAGGTCCCTTCCAGCCCTAACATCTGTGAAAGTCTCTGTCATGGGACAGGGTCTTTAAGGATGGTGTGATCTCTTAAGGCCCCTCAACAGTGTCAATTTGGACTGCTGGGCACCCTCAGTTCTCTCCCACCATGTCTTTGATGGAAATATGAAAATAGGAAAGCTTCCTTTGGTTTGAATTTGGACCCAAAGAGTGGTAGCTGATGGAACTGAATCAACATGGCACATAGTAACCAGTGGTGTCCTCCAGGGACATGGTTTGATGGACTCTGACCCCGTGGGTTCCCGGCCCTTTGTGGATCTCATTTTACAATGGGTATTTCAGGGTACCCTAGCCTATGGGCTATATGCGTGGCTCCAACCACCCCTTTACCATGCCCCAAGCCTCGCAGGTGGTAATGGCATTGTCATGCCCAGGCCTCATTATAATTTGGTCCCTTGTCCTCACTGTGCTCTCCACAGCCCATGTCTCTGCGGCCCTCGGCGCTGGGCTCTGTGCTCCAAAGTGCTGCGCCCTCTCTGGCGCCGGGGTCTGTGCACCCCAGATGCTACACCTTCTCTGGTGCCAGGGTCCCCACACCACAGTGGGCCCCCAATGAGGCCTCCTCCTTTCCCAAATAGCCTCACCCAAACCACTGGTCTTATAAAATGGCAAACAAAACATAAGCCCCTGGGCTATAACACAACACAAACTACATAAAAGTGTGCTCAGCCCCTCTACATTACCTGGAGCAGAACCCAGTCAGGCCTTATCCCTCCACTTACTACAGGAGGGCTCTTTCTCCCTTGGCCACCAGCAGAGAATGGCCTCTTAGTCCCTATCCTGGGGTTTATATGGGCCCAGGGCCCTGCCCCTTCCAGCCAGTTGACTAGGTGCAGGTGCAGGCTAATTTCCTCATTAGCTGGTTGCCATGGCAACCTGCACCTGGGCTCCTGTAGAGGGAAGAGCCCTCTTTGGGCTCTTCCAAGGCAGTTTCTGGTCTTTTAAGAGGAGGCACCTAAGTGCCCTGTAACAGTCTAATTTGGCAAAGTGTGCTTGAACCTAATCCACCAGTTTCATCATCTGACCAGTGTGGTTGGCAAGCTGAAAATGACAGTTATGCTCCTGTCTTAAACATACTCGAACCATTATCAGCAGAATACCTTTGGATAACAGGTTGCAAGTGCAAGACAGAATGTGCACTAGGGCTGTGTGAAATTTCTCCGGCACTTCTGTTTTGATGCTGTTTCAACTCATTTCAAGCTCAAAACAGCAAAATCAAAATGAAACAGAGAGCTTCAAAACAGCCTAAAAGTGAAATGAGGCAAGTTGAAATGTTTCAAAATTTTTTAAATGCTTCAAGTTTCAAAACTCAAGCTGGGCTTGCCTGCAGGGAAAGCAGGAACTGAAGTAAGGGGGAAGGGGAAGAAGGGAGAAGGGATGGGGAAGGACTGCTCTCATTATTGACTGTGTAGCTGGCCAGTGACTGTCATTCTTTTCTGAGGTCCCTTCCAATCCCATTGCTCTGGGGAGGGAAGGAAAAACTGCATAAAAGGCAGCATTGTTTAGACTGCCCTGCTTTCTGCCTTGGTGTCAGTTGAGTGAGGGCGCACCTTAACAGACGCAATGTGTCATCCACCCATGTCACTAGTTTTCCCTGTCAGCAGCTAGAGGTGCAGGGCTCCAGAACCCAGAAGTCCTGCACTTATCTCCTTGACAGCTGGCAGGTTTCGTGGCCACAGCAGGGCCTAGCAGGCCTGCAGTTTTCAACCCCCAGTGCCCCAAGACAAACATAGACTCACAAGCACCCATGTCACGAGTTTGCCTGTCAGCAGCCAGAGGTACAGGGCCCCAGAACCCAGAAGCACCTATCTCCTTGAAAGCTGTCATGCTTCATGGCCTCAGCAGGGCTAGCAGGTCTGCAGCTTTTATCCTGCTGCACCTTCACTTAGACACACAGTGTCACCCGTGGCACAAGTTTTGCTTGTCAGCAGCTTGAGGTGCAGTTTTCTTCGAACCCCTGCATCTATCTCCTTGAAACTTGGCAGGCTTTGTTGCCTTAGCAGCAGCTAGCAAGCCTGCAGTTTTGACCCCGCTGTGGCTTAACATATACATGTGACACGAGTTTTTTGCTTTCAAGATTTTGAGGTGCAGTTTCCCTGAAATCCCTGCAGATATCTCCTTGAATCTTGGCAGGCTTCATGCCTTTGGAAGGGACTACCATTCCAGCAAATTTCATCCAAATCAGGCCAGAAATGACAAAGTTAAAGGCTGTTTTGTGCTTTATAGCCTATTATAGACTATTGGCGAAACGTCAAAACAGCAAAACTGTTTCGATGAAACGAATTGGAACAGTGGTTTCAAATCAAAATGAAATTTGAAACATAATGCTGTTCCATCAAAATGTCGAAACACAGGTCAAAATGGAACGGTGCCGTTTTGCACAGCCCTAATGTGTGCTCCCAGCTGTGAGTGTTATGAGAGAGCATGTTGCAATCTGTATAATAAATACAGGTATTCAGAAATGGATTTAGAAACAGAATCAGATGATGAAGAGATCTGGAAAACTGCAGTTACCATTGTATTACTGTTGTATTAATGTTATATATACCATTGTATTACTTCTATATTACCATTGGATTAGACTATTGCATTTTCTTATCACCTCAAGGCAAACATATGTCTGTATGTTTTATTGCCATTGAGTTACGTATTATTAACATCCGACTTATCTGCATTCTGAAATAAAAAATAGTATTATTTTATTCAGTATAACTCCAACAAGTAGGCTAGCCTGAGTTATATTTTCAGTACTGCAGGCCTGCTATGAAATTTGTAGTGATAGAATTTGTGAGGTTTTAGTATTAGAGTATTGTTTACTAGGTTGTTAAATTACACTGAGTCAATGCATATATGCTAATGTGTCAGTCATGTTGGAATTCAATATAGCTACCAGGATGGAAATTTTATGATTGATTCCCTTGGTTCCTACAATGTTGGTTTCATCATTGGAATTAACTTTCTAACTATAGCAGGAGCTAAAATATTGACCAAAGCATGAACTCATGGCAGCCATTTTGGATTCCAATATGACAAAATTACGTTGTCAATCTGTCAGGTAGTGTGTGTATACTACTTGACAGATTGACAACATAACTTTTCTAACAGGAGTAGTCCACCTCTATCTGAAACACACTGTGGCTGCTTGTGGCATTGAGTTACCTATGACAACAAAATCTAGACAGGGGTAGGCAGCGTTTTTTAGCTGGAGTGCCAAAAAACACCTCAATGCCTACCTTGGAAGGTGCTGGAGTGCCAGCATGCCAAAAAAACAAAATGAGGGCAGGGGGTACATGGCAGGATGCCTTGCTTGTGCCTCTTGCCCCCCACCCAAAGTCTCTCCCCCCCAAGTCCTGCTGCCCCTTGCCCCCCACCCAAAGCCCCTGCCCCCTAGCCCAGGCTCTGTGGCTGTAAGCAGCTGCCCAGGCTGCTCCCAGCAAGGCTTGCAGCATTCCAGCAGTCGCTGCCAGTATGGATCTGATGCTGGTGCTGTGGAGCCTGGCACGGCTGTTTGCAGCCTGCCTGCTGCTTGCTGAAGCTGCCCAGAGCCCAGGCTGGCTACAAACAGCTGCACCGGGCTCCAGAGCCCAGTCTGTCCAGAGCTCTGTGCCGGAAGCAGGGGAGAGACCAGAGTTGTGCTGCCTCAGGCCCCTCCCCCACTGCCTGCTCTGGGATGTGTGTACATGCACCGGTACAGAGTTGATGCCAGGGGTCTGGAGCCTGGCACAGCTGTTTGCAGCCTCCCAGATGCAGCCAGCCCTGGCTCTGGGTTGCAGCCTCCCAGCTGCTGCCAGCTGGGTAACTGGGATGCTGCAAGCCCTGCTTGGAGCAGCCTGGGCTCCATCGCTGGCAGCAGCTACCCAGAGCTGGGGCTGGCTGTGGTGTACTGAGCAAAATGGCCTCACATGCCATGTTCAGCGTGTGTGCCAGGGTTTGCCAACCCCTGATCTAGACCTTATTGGTCAAATTATACCCTCTGTAACAGGGAGGCCTGCTGGGGGCTGATGTCCGCGTGGCCCACCCACCTGGCCTTGGGCTAATGGTCTGCTTTCTCATCTGCCATGCCTTGATCTTAATTGATTAATAAAGTTGTTAATTAAGTGGGAGGCTGCCCATTTTGTGCCCTGCTGCCAGGGGGCGCTATCTGCAGCTCCATTCCTCCCCTACACCACAGCCCAAGCCTCGCAGATGACATCATCATGATGTTCTCTTACACGCCAGTCCCACACAACGGGGCCCAGAATCCTACTGTAGGACCCACCTAGGTCCTACAGTAGGACCCTTCAGGCAGACTCTGCTGCCGTCATACTGGGCCACATATCTCCCTGCAACTGGTTTCCCTTTGGGTGTGATCCCCTCACTGGGACCTTCGTCTCCTCTAGCCCCAGCACCACCCCCCAGCCGGTTGGGGCCTCAGGCCCCTGGCTTTTGAGTGTCCCTCTTGGTGGGCCCCCTGGCCCTTCTGACCCTCCTGGTCCTGGCCCCCACCTGGGCCAGTCAGGGGCAACTCTGACAGGCCTCAATATATGACCCTTACTCTTTCCCCAGGGTCCCCCTCTCTGGGTCCTCCACAGATGTGGGGAGTTGGGGTACCTCACACCATGACTGGTGCCTCAGGATCTCACAGGGGACTCTCACTTTCTCCCCAAGCAGCAGGTCCTGGTGCTACTACTGGTGTTATTTTCAACCCACACTCTGCCTCCCAACAATGGAGGACTTACTGGGGTCAGGACTCAGCTCCCGCTCTCTCTGGCTGAGCCTCCATTCTCTCCTCACTGGGCTCCACATCACCTCTCACTTCAGATCGCTGTCCCCCCCTCGCTGGAGCTCCTCATTGCTCATAACACCCCCTTTACTCAGGGTCTTGGGGCTTCTGTCCTTGGGTGGGCTCAGGTGGCCTTGGCCATACCTGGCCTCCAACTCTCCATCTTCAGGTCTCGAATCCCTGCAGGGCTCAGGCAGTCTCAGCCATACCTGGCCCTGGCTCCCTACTCTTCTCCTCAGAGCTTGCACCCACATAACTACCTCCAATGGAATACAAACCCACCCAAAGGTGAGGGATAGGGGTTAAGGCACCTCAACCCACCTTTCACCAGGGTGATCACTGGCCTGGCATTTCCTGGGGACTCCCACACCACTGGTAACCCCACCAGGCCACCCACTCCTGGCAGGGTGTAGTTTTAGGTCATGCCCAGGACCAGGAGCCTCCTTACCATTCCCTACAGCTCCTCCCTTACCTCCAGATGAACATCAGCAGCCCCCTGGCCAGGCAGTGTTATTGCCTGGCCTCCAGGTAGCCAAACTACCTTGTTTATATGGGCAGCCCTGAACCTAAAATGGCTGCCTTCATTAGGCACCTGGTGGCTGCCAGCTCCAGGGCCTTAAAGTGGCAGGCACACATAGTGCCCTGCCATACCCTCCTATTAATTGTTAGTGTTGATCACAGGTTTTAGTGAAAAACAAAAGCAGTATCATTTGTTGTTGGTATTCCTGCTTATTGTTTTTCATGAGATGCTACCTTACTAACTCTGTTGAAGTCTGCTCTCAGAAATGTCATTCTCTTCCATAAACTCCATCATTTTCAGGTTTTCTGTTGCACTTATCTTCTACCTTTGCTTTTTCAGCCAACTCTTTCCTGTTGGCTAGAATCAAATTTAAAAGAGCCTCCATTCCCATTGCTTTAGCTACTTTCTGCTTCAAAAAATTGTCCTAAACACACACTAATGACTCACTGGACCATCTGTTTTCTTTTGGATTACTTTCTCCAGGAGTTGCTTTTGGGTTTCCTTTTCCAGTAGATGTTTGTATAGCACAAAATCTACAAAAGGGATTGCTTTCCCAGTAGATGTTTGGATAGCTAAAAAACCCTATTTACCACCAAGCCCTATACTTAGGATGGTGCTGTTAGTTGTTCAAAGAAACCCTTGTCAACCCAATCTTCTTTATATTGCAGTCACTAAAAGAGCCAAGCCATGATGAGATGTTAAGGTTTCAGGTTTCTTAGCCAAAACCAGAAATGTGGGACTTTTGGCACAACAACATCTAGAATGATTGATTCATTTTAGTTATTTGAAATAAAACAATCATTGAAATATCTCATTTTATGTTCATAAAAAGCACTCCATGGTATATCCATATAGATTGAAGTTTACTCATATAAATGCTTTTGAATAATGCAACTAATAACTTTTTTTCAGCCTAAATATTTAGATTGTAAATGTTTAAGCAGTCAGCAATCCAGCCTATGTCTGATCATTAAGTATATCTCAGTTGGCCTCTGCTTCACACTGAAGCCACTTATTAACTTTTAACATACAGCAAAATACCAGTGAAATATTTTAGGGTTACTGGTGGATTAACAGAACAAATTCAATTGAAAAATTCCCAATATCAGACACTTGGATTTATTTGAGGGAGAAAACTCTTTGACACACTTAAATTATGAGACTTTTAGGTTATCTGTAGTTCAAACACTTACCAGTAAGTACTCTGTGCTCTACAGTGTTTACATATTTTTGTTTAGTCAGTTTTTCTGTCTTCTGGACTATGCTCTCCAAAGAGAAAAACACATTCTTTCACATTAAATGGAAGATATGATGGAGACTCATAAAGAAAAGGGTTTTGACCCCAAAACCTAGAAGGGTTGAGATGAAAGTCTTAATTTCTCTATTGTTATTGCAGGAGTAGAAGTCTTCCTCCTCCTCTTCTTCTTCATCACCATCATCATTGCATCTATTTTTATCTTTTTCAAAATTTTGAAATCTCATTTATAATATTATCAAAACATTCTAACCAGTTCTAAAGATGTTTGAAGTACCCAACATTTTTTTATTAAAAAATTAAAAATGCAAAAAATGGAATTTCTAATGAATAATCTTTTCAAATTTAAGCCTTTGAAATTTAAGTCTTTGGAATGTAAGCCTTTGAAAAATTTCAGCTAGATAGTTGAAGATAGCTTCTAGATAGTTCTATATAGCTCCTTTTTTTTTTTTTTCCAATTGCCACTGGCAAAAAAACCCCCTCAGCTGTCCACCTGGTAACTTCATATTCATAGTCCTCTTTCATCTGGTCAAATGGAGGATTTTGAGTGTTTCTAAATTGTTACCCAGACTGAATATATTTGGCCCCTTTTTTAACATGTGCTGTCACTTACCTCCCCACCCTCTTCCTGCAGGAAAAGTGTTAATTCAAAAGGTTCTTCTGATAGAGCACTTCATAGAATTTTTGAAGAGCATGGGGTTTTTTTGAAGAGTAGAAGATATTCATTTTCTCAGAGGATTCACAGAATTCTGTTTAACTTTTATCTTTGATTTTTTTCAGAATCTTTCTCCAGCTTTTTGCCTGGTTATTGATGGTACAGTCACTTTAAAGTTTCCTGACTTCCCCCAGAGGTTACTCTGTTCCTAAGTATCTTGACAATTCCTTCAGACTTGTTCTTGAAGTGGATAGCAGATTCAGGCTAAGTACAGACAGTCAAAAAGCCTGAGGCTGAATTGATTCAGTCTTTGCAACTTAGTCTAAGCTGCAAAGATTGAACAAATAAGCAAATGAACACACATTCAGTTTTGATTCAGGAAATGCAATGACATGCCTGCAGTGGCT
Source organism: Crocodylus porosus (assembly GCF_001723895.1). Classification (NCBI taxonomy): domain Eukaryota; kingdom Metazoa; phylum Chordata; order Crocodylia; family Crocodylidae; genus Crocodylus; species Crocodylus porosus. The sequence goes on from NW_017728912.1 coordinate 39,900,512, forward strand.
CAAGCCAGAAGCTGGGGGGCAATAGAACATGGCTCTCTGGCATGTAGCCAGCATGGGCTGTGTGTTCACTTACTCTTCCTGATGCCCCTGAAGTCTCTGGAATTTGCAATCTACAATCATAGCAGAAAGACTCTGCAGGGTTGATCATCACTTCCTCTTCCTGCTTCCAGGAAATCTTACCTGCCTGGCTTTTTGCACAGGGAATGCAGCTGGTACTGGTACTGCTAAAATTCCCATGCTGGTAACCCTATGCAGAGAGCCTTGGCAGTGGCAATGAAGAGAAAGAAAGTCTGTCACTGGAACATCATGCCCCAGGCTCCCTGGGACCCAGTGCTGGGAACCTGTCCATTTCCCCCTTCTCCAGATATGCTGCTGGGTGCAAGGCTGTGTTTGAGTGAGAAGACTCAGGGGGGTGCCTCTTTCTACTTGCCCCTTACTCCTCAGATTCTCTGCTGGTTTCAGAGCTGCTCCTATGGTTGGGCAGAGGCAGTGCAGGGGTGCTCCTGCCATGGTAAACTGAGTCCTGGGGAGGATTCTAGTGCACCTTCCTAGTCAGTGGCTGGGGCTTGTGCCTGATTTGCCTCATCTTAGTTAAGCCACTGTTTGCTTATCTGTTACTTCTGGTTGAGTCACTAGGCCAGAGAAAGAATTGGAAAAACTTAGAGAACATAATCGGTGCCTTACTGGATCAGACCAATGGTCCATCTAGCCCAGTGTTGAATATCTGAGAGTTACAGGAGGAGTTGCTTTAGAGGTATAGCATTGACCTGGGTTATATCTGTCCCCTGTTCATTACCATCCCTGGTCTCCAACCTCATTGATATTAAGTTGCCAGAAGAAACATCTCTGACTGATTTATTTAACAGCAATCATAAATCTATTGTTCATGAATTTTTTTAGCCCCTTTTTGAGCCTGGCTATACTCTCTACTTCTCTAACCTCCTGTAGTAAGGAGTTCCAGAAGTTAACTATGCTCAGCATAAAAAAGTACTTGTTTTGTTAGTTTCAAACATGTCTCCTGCTGATTTCAGTGGGTGCTCCCTAGTTCTTGTATTCTGGTGAATAACAGTTCCCTATTCCTTTGTTCACACCTTTCATGATTTTATAGATCTCTAGCTTATCCCTCTTCAACCTTCTCCTTTCCAAATTGAAAAGTCCTAACCCTTTTAGTTTTGGTTGCCTTTTTCTGTACTTTTTCTGATTCAACTACGTCCTTTTTGGTATGAAGAGACCAGAACAACACACAATATTCATAATATGGGCATACCATGTATTTGTATAGTAGCACAATGATGTTCTCAGTTTTGTTTTCTGTTTGTCTCTTAAAGTTGCCCAATATTTTATTGGCCTTTTTGGTCACCAGGGCACACTGAGCTAATTTTTTTTAGAGAACTGTCAAAAATGACTTTCCTGGGTTGTAACAGCTCATTTAGAACCCAGTATTGTGTACATGTAGTTCAATATTTACAGAGAGAGAGAGATAAATCCCTCTCAGATATCCTCCAGCCCTGGAATTAGAGGAGTCTCCAAAGATGTGTGAGATACAATTCTTGCTGTGAAGCAGAAAGAGAAGGAATTCTATTTTTCCCCACATTCCAGGTGAGATTTTTCAGTTTTGTAAATGTTGCTTACATTTCTTCTGTGAATCTACCTCTTGATTTTATTTTTCAAAAGCCTGAAAATGATATTATTTACTTGGGTTGATGAAACTGAAAATAGATTGTTTACAATTTGCCAGAATTCTAAAAAAAAAATCTGTTTTTTTCCTTTGTTACTGGATTGAAAAATCAGTTATTCATGCAGCTTAAATAATAGAATCTTATTGTTGGATTCTACTACAGATTTAATTGTCAGGATACCACATATAATATCACCTTTATAGAAGCTGGTTTGTGATGACATTTATCAATGCCTGTATGGAAATTCTTCTAGGCTAGTCTAAAATCCAGGCAAGTTTGAAATTATAGATGAAATGAGTAAGAAGAAATACTTACCAGTAATTCAGATTTTTCAAGTATTTTATTGTGTATGTATTCTGTCTCAGACAGCCTGTGTACACATGTTGAGATGATTTGCAGGAATTCTGTTGGGTTTCCTTTCCTAGAAAAGACAAACTTAGTTGGAGAGCCTTGAATAGATATTCAAATACAGAACCTCTGAAGAGGAAGGAGCTGGGGGCCCCTGTGCACACATCTCTGCCTGCTCTGCAGTCTCCCACAGTCTGCCTGGAGATAGATGGCAGCAATGCACAGGACAGCCTGATAGACTGACCCAGACTCCTTAGGGTCAACCTGTGTTTTCCTGCAACATATAAGGATTGTAATTGGGAGATATTCTTCTCCGTGCTGGTTAGAGCCGGTAGAGTTTGATGTGGCAGATCCTTAGTTTGTATAAATGTTGGAAGATATTCATTTGTACCATCTGAATACCTATGGCTAAAAGATGTGGAGATTCAGAGTAGAAAGTGTAGAACTTTAGAGCACCTTTGAAAGAATCTCAAGAAACTCCAGGTTGCCATGGCACCCTGTTTGAGAATCACTGTTTTAGATCCTTTGATAAAGATTAAGTAGTTACAGTAGCTAAAGTTACTTGTTTCCCATCTGTTCTTTGCATGAAGAATTGTGCTTCTTTTCTTTTCATGAGGATGTTACTACCATATGCCATAGATTTATTACCTTGAAATCAGACTTCTTTTTTTGTCTGTATCTCTTAAATTGGAAAGGTTAACTGATTTAGGATGTAGTATCCCTAGTGTAATAAGACATGTCACCACACCATATGACACTAATGCTTCCTGGTCTTTGTTGAAGGGTTGTTGCTTTTTTGTTAGAGCTTAAGGAAATGTTTTGTGATCTGCCAAGCTTGAAATGTGCCTCCTTAAAGTGCTTTTTTCTTATGCTGTAATGCTACAATCTCAATTAACACTATAATTAGAGTCCCCTGAATTTTAAAAGGGAAATGGTAGCCTTGACTTGAGAAATCAGTATCTCCCTGTCAGGAAAACCTGCATTGTTTTACCTAGGAAGTGTACTACAAATCTCATTCATTTTTTTGTAGGCTTTTAGAGGCGAGACAGTAAATAAGTATGGATGTCTGAGTGTTAGTTATAATAAACCTGTTCACTCATTACTGTGTTTTATATTTTCAAACATTTATCTTGGGTACTACAAGATAAATGGAGATAAGCTTCTAGAGTTGTAACTTTTTGTATGGTTTGTGTCTAAAATTTTGAAAAAAAATGACCTGGTAATTGTGATTTGTCTATGCATGAGCACGCGTGCATGCATTCACATGCACACACACACGCACGCGCGCACACACACACACAGAGTCTATATAGATGTGTGTGTGTATGAAAAAGAAAAAATCATCTGATTATATAAGGCAAGAGCAATTCCACATTTACAATTTATAATTTTATTCAAGTTATATAAATAGAGCTCCCATATATGTTTAGTGGTCATAAGTGCTTTAGGTCTTATTTTCCAGGTTTCCTGGACAACTGCATTAGTGCATTCGATTTTCTGTTGCTCCACCTGGTTTTAGAGGACCTGGAATGGGATCTCTCAGATGTGTCTACACGTGCACTTTAATGCACATTAGCCTATTTTAATGCACATTAAAGCATCACAGAAAAACCATGGGCTTTCCCTAGTGTGCATTAAAATACGCTAATGCACCTTTTTCTAGTACCACACACTGAAGGTACTAAATATAATGTACATTACCAAAAGTGCATTAATGAACATGTAGATGCACCTCTACAATCTAAAATAGACCAGGGCATTGTGCTATTTTTAACTTGGGGGCTAATTTATTTATTTTTTTAAATTGAGAATCTAAAACAGCTGTCTTTATAATATGGGGGTTAGGAAGAATAATGGTAGCAACACAGGAAAATTTGGGAGGGAGGTTTTTAGGAGGTACACATGTGAAGATTGGCTCTTTGTTTATCAGTCAAGTAAATCACCTTGTTTCTTTAGCTTTTCATGCCTACCTCTTGCCTGTTTCTTGTTAATCAGTATAATAAAAAAGGCCTCTGTATTAATGTAGAACAGTGTAGGCAATTATTTGGTTCTGTGGGCCACATAGGGAGTTTTGCTGAGCTGCTGTGGACTGGGTCAGCACCCCCCTGTTCTGCTGTACACAACAGCTCACCAAAACTCCTTATGTGGGATGGGCATGTAGGGAGTAGAGTCTGGGAGCGGGATGGACGGGTGAGTCTGGTTAGAGTAGTGGGATAGTGATAATGTGGATCTGGGACCCTGGGGCAGAGCCATGATTTGCTGCCCATGGGCCCCTGCGATGGGTGGGCATCCATGGGCTGGGGCATGCAGGGAATGGATTGCAGCTCTGCTCTGGCCCAGGCCTTGTGCTGTCCCCAAGATCCTGGGTTTGGCTCTGTGTGCAGCTCCCCATCTGCCTGGCCATGTGTCCTGCCTGCACAGCTTGTTGCTGGTCTCCATGGAGATCCCCGGATCACAGGGCAGTGATAGTACAGGGCCGGGGCAGAGCTGCAATCTGCTCCCTGCATGTCCCTGCCTGCAGAACAGGGCTGTGGCCCAGCCTCAGCTCCATGCTATCACCATGATCCTGGGGTTTCCATGGAGACCAGCTGAGGCCCAGGTGGCCAGGCCATGTGGCCAGGCTGACATGATTGGGCTGTGGGTGGGCAATAAGCTGTGTCTGGGGCTGAGATCTTGAGGTGGTAACAGATGGTGCTGCGGCCAGGCCAGAGCCACAATTCACTCCCCACACAGCCCTGCCTGTGGATCCCATGCCCATCACAGGGGTGTGTAGGCAGTGGATCGGAGCTCTGCCCTGGGCCCCAGCTCTGTGCTGCCACTGCTCCAAGATCCCGGGGTCTTCTTGGCCCTGCCCACCAATCTCAGTCCCAGATGCCACTCCCCACCTGCCCATGGCCCTGTCCAAGCCATGCAGCCAAGTACTCTGCCGGTGTGGGTCCTGCCTCTGCAGTGGATGTGAGGCATACTCACTGGAGTGCCCAGGCATTGGGGCTGGGGCTGGTGGCTGTGGCAGCTGGAAGGAGCTGCCGCTGCTGGGAAATAGAGTCTGTCTACCATGCCACCTCAGCTCCACTGTGCACCTATGGCTGTTGGCTACAGAAACTGGTATGCCTTAACCTCACTGCCTTAATAGGCTGCTCAGTTCAGGTGGATCTCTGAATATGTTCCTTTCAGTATGCTTCTTTCCAAAGTTGTTCATTCTTTTCTCAGTAAGAAGGATTTGTGTTTGTTTTCCATCACTTTAACTACCTCAGATAGCTTAGTGGCTCTTACATTTGGCCATTCTGCAGAAGTTTTAAAATTGTGACAAAGCCTCCCATTTTGTAAAAACCAACACCAAAATAATCCTAAAAATGGGGATGTTGGGATCCCTCTATTTATGAGAAAGAGAAGAGGTTTTTACTTGTGTGGTGGCTTAGGTTTGCTTGCTTGTTTGTTTTGTGTCTTGCTTGTTCATTTTTACACGCAATGATCTTGTAATTAAATGTCCACCTTTATGGAATTTGTTTTTTGCTATAGGATGCACATACATACAACTGTATAAATTCCATCCATCAATATTAGTTTCAAAATGGTATAGCGTTTATTTATGATTGTTTTTTCACTGTGCATTTGAGATTTTTCAGATAACTGAACTCTTCAAGAAAAAGAGTGGGCCTTAAAAGTGTCATGGCATTTAGTGCCAATGATTATTAACTTGAAAAGTGTCACAGCACTATTGGTTTTAAAACTGGCTTGTCACAAATGAGATGATTATTCTAAATAAGAGCATGTCACTTTGAGGGCCAATTTCAAATAGAAATAGTGAATAGCGAACAGTGCAGGAATAATTGATAGGCTATTGAGTAATGATAACAGGATCTAGTTTCTTATGGTTAATTTGGTCAGTTGATATTAAAGCAAATTGAAAACTGATTTAAAATTTTCTGCATTGAGGCTTCATACTGCCATGTATGATTATGGCATTTTCCAGCAATGTGGTTTCAGTTCAGGAAAACACTTAAGTAAGTGCTCAAATCCAAATGCTTTCCTGAATTGAGGTCTGTGACAGGAGATTCAGAAATAGAAATAAGTAAATATTTTTTTTCATGATTTATATCAGTCACACTTTATATATAAATATCCCTCTGTGAAATTGCAGAATGTCACACACAGCTAAATTGCTGCAATTTTACTATAAATACTGTTTGGTGGCCTGAATTTGGTTTTTAGCTGTCTCTAGAAGTTATCCCAAAACTGTCACACAGCTTGGCATACTTTGGACAGATGGCAATCTGTGTTCAATAATGACTTTTAACAGAGCTGCTGTATTAGATGAACTATTTTTCAGTTTTAGACAGAGTGATTTTTCCCCCTCAAATTAGGGTTGAGGTGATTGGTGCCACATCCTGGATCAGTTTATATTGCATCTATCTGTGTTATACTTACAGCCTATTGTAATATGACTTTAACAATTCTTCTCAGTCATCTTGGCACTGAGAGTGAATTTTACACTTCTTGTAAAATTTCACACCAAGCTATAACACTGACAGAATCAGCGAAATTGAGAGAAACATGAACATATGCCAGGAAATACCCAGTAGGTTTTGTTTGTTGTATCTGATAAGTGGTTGTATGCTTAATAGTAAGACCGTATTCCAGTCAATTTCATGGCCTGGTTCTCCTGATGATCACAGAGTTCAGCAAAAATTCAGCCTCACAGAGCCTCAAAGCAAGCTACCTCCATTTTTCCCATGTTCCAGGGCTGGATAGCTAAAACACAAGCTGTTCATTATCTCCTTCAGTTGGTTGGTCATGATAGTGTTCCCCTTTGATAAACCCCAAATGAAGTTTGGATTTGGTTCAGCAGACTTCAGTGTAGTGTCCCTCGTGTTCCACCCAAACAGTTGACCTAGCTTTAAGAGAGTCACAGAGAAGGGCTGGTAAACTATAGTGGGTATAAAATTCTGAAGGTCAGACGTCTACCTTTTATTAAAAAGCGAGTCTCTACTTACATTTTGGAGTTCTATGTTTATTGCCTCTTACAGAGAGAATTTTGTCATCTGATAAATAATAAGCTGTTTGTTTAGGCCTGAAAGCTCAGCCTGGACTCTCTAGTCAGACTTTGTTCTTTTTAGCTTATGCACCATCCTCAGTCATAAGGATTCCACAGGCCAAATTCTACCCTTAGCTACATCTGTGTATGTCCTTATTACTAATGATATTGCACCGCAAGCCTGTAGTCAAGATTAGTAACTCATTTCTAAGCATTCTAAAAGCACAGAAGAAGATGCAGTCCACATCTGAGAGAGCATATGTTTTATTCTACCCTCATATATCCCTAAATCACCCTGCAGTTGACAAAGGCTTTGAACATAATTTGGCCCTGTACATGAAACTTAGCAGCTCTGTTAATGTATGAGCCAGGATAACATCTGTCATTCTCCCAGCCTTTATGTGGATTTTGCAGTAAAGCCTGATTGTTGTCATGGAAGTAAGCAGATAGAATTCTGAATACACGTAGGGATAAGATATGTGGAGTATTAGCATTTTATACTTACATACTGATTATTGAAGGGCTAGACTGGGACTCTTTTCGGCTGCCCCATGTTAACATGAAGTAAAACTGCACTGCACCAATGGAACATAGCATTCCAAAAATACCAGTAGGAATATGCTGCTGCCTCTGTCTCTGTAGGAGGGTGAAACATGAATTTCCTAAAGTAGCTGGCTAACTTTGCTTGTGTGTATGTGGGAGGTGGAAGAGGTAGAGAGCAAGGGAAAGGGGGTGGATGAATATGATGATATTCACATTTGCATAATAGTTGGATTTGTAAATCATAAGACTCAGGAAAAATGTGTATATTCTATAAGGGATATCAGCTCTTTGCTCTTCTCACTTGCCTGGACTGGCTGCTATTTCTCCCCTCTAGCTGACAGATTTTTGTTTTATTTTCTCCATAAGTAAAATATCAGCTAATAGTGCTGAGCTTCAGGCCAAGACAAATGTGGCCATTGGCCATCCTATTTGGGAAATCCATTAATTTTGGCAGTCTGTGCCACTAGCACAAGGATGCTTCTTTTTTGGATGTGCAGAATATGCATTTGCTCTGATGAAGGATCCTCCTTCCACTCCTGCAGGCTGGGATAGGAGGAAAGAGCTGCTCTTATACCAAGACTGTGTGTCAATAATGTTGAGATGCTTCAAACTCAGCTTCCAGGTGAAACTCCTTCTTTCAGGCTGTGCAAGGGCACTTGCCTCTCCAGAGCTGGTAAGATTCCACTGTGGGACTGATGTGGGAAATAGGACCCAAAAATGAAAACCCAAAAGGTTGAACAGAAGGGAGCTCATGTCCTAAATATGGAGCAGTTCCATAACTGGATACCATGGAAATGTAATTCCTTTTTGGTCCTTTCATAGAAGACTGACCTTTCCCCTGTTCCATGTAGAATCAGCACCAGTTGCTTTCTGGGTTATTCTGCTGCCACAGTGTTGTGTTTTGAATTGAATCTTACATTATCCACTCTTTCCATATGTGCCTGGAACTCCCATTAATTTAGATAGGAATTGGGTATCTGTCTGGAAAGAATGATCTTCTAAATCTGCAAGTCTATATTTAAAAGTAATATAATGTAAACATTAATTACTCTTTATCACTGTTCATTTTAATATCAAACTGTAAAATCTGTCAGTGATTTCTGGAGACATTTAATATACCTGAAATAAAATTCTGAATAATAGTTTTCTGAAAATTAACTCATAGGACAAAAGCACTTTGGATAAAAACAAACAAATACATTTCCACTATTAAAATGTAACCTTTTTTCATTCATCTCATACTTGTAAAGTGCTATATACTATTTAATCAAACTTTCCAAAAACAAAACAAAACAAAAAAAAACAGCCTCAGCTAGAGACCAAGCAAGAAAGATGCAAGTTCCTTAGGTTTTCTGTTAAATGTCTAAGTAACTGAAAAGAGGAGTGTATAATGGTAACAACAGCCTAAACCTCATAACTGCAGCACCTACTATACTTGTACATATAAATGCTGTTAGTGGCAATTACCGCAATAGGTATCGCTTTCTGTTAGTGAAAAAAAAATCTAAATAAAGGTTTTTTACATTTGTGTAAATAAATGGTTGGGTACAGTGGAGTTGCAGATGTGTAGAGGGCTTAATTTTGTTAATGTATTTTTCTCTATAGAAGATCTAATGGGCAGATGGCATGTACTAAAATGTTAACACTATTAAAACTTGTAAGTTCAGAGTCTGCAGCTGCTTCTTTCAGCAGTTATGCTGAGCACCTCTTGAATTAAAGTACTATGTGTATAAAAAGCTAGAGATGGGCTCGAACCAAAATCTCTGGTACTCTGAAATCCTGAATTTTGAGATGGTGGCATTTTGGAATTCAAATTGGTATCTGGATCTGAATTTTACATCCAGTTATCCAGAACTTTGGGTCTTGATGTCCCTGAACTTATGAACTTGGAGATCTGAGTTCAAAGTATATGTGCTGGGTTTGGCAGGATTTTTTTTCTTTCCTTCAAAAATGTAAGACCACAACTATAGCTGATTTGCTAGAATTAACATCTGCAACAGTTAATTCTGTGTGGAGTAGTATTAATTGCATTCCTTAGAGGAGTAATGTTCCTTCAATTATTTATGACCTGATAAACTGTGTTGCTAGTTACCCTGTTTAAAAAACAAGCAGCTTTTTTAGAACATACTACAGGCAGAACTAATACTCACACTCAAGGGTCAAGGTTCACCACTTGAATTAGGTAAGCCGCTCTGGCTGAAATAGAAAACCTTTTTAGAAATACATTTTTAGTATGTAACACGTTTTATAAGTAAAATATAGCTGAAAATGTCTGTAGCCTTTAATCACACTCCACAAAACTACAATAAAGGAAATGGGTTTGAAAGTTTGGATCTAGTGTTCTCTGTTGCAGAACTAATTATTCCACCATCAAATAAGTGTTGAGTCTCTTCAGTCCATGTATCCTGGAATCCAATAAATCTTCACATTATTTCCTCACTTTCAACCCAAACTGCCTTTAAAATGCTCTGAAACAAGCAACAGATTTACCAACACTTTTCAGCACATATTATAAGCAAATAAGAAGGTTATGTAGAATAAATTAAACCAAGATCAGAGTTGGCAAAATAAAGGAGGTTAGAACATAATAACAGCTCTTTTCATTTTAATAAATACAATGCATTCTTATATAACAAAAGGAATTTTAGATAGGTATTTTTGTGTCTTGGAATTAGTTCCATAATTTCAATGATTTGTTGCACTGGTCTTCTGAGACAAAGGCGAGGAACCCAAAATATAATTTTTTTTGAATTAGCATAATTTTGGATCTAGAATCAAATGTTGCAGTTCAGCCAATCACTAAATGAAGCAGTTTAAGTCAACACTTTCATTTTTATTCAGTTAAGGAGGAGAATAATTTACTATTGACAATTTTTCTGTAAATTATGTAAGATTCTCTAGTTTCTACTCTAGATGTCATAATGTATAGATGTGTTAGTTTTCAATTGCTTGAAATATAGTCATCAGGGAATGTTCACAGGTTGGTGAGCAATGGAAATAGTTTAGCACAGAATTGTGGAAATTAGTGATGGAAAAGACCAATTATCCTCTGTGGCAGGGCACTGTAGGTGCCTGCCACTTTAAGGGCCTGAGCCAAGCAGCCAGCAGGTGCTTGACTGCGGCAGCCATTTTAGATCCCTGGCTGCCTATATAATCAGAACAGTTTCTTACCTGGCTATAAGGCTTCATAGAACATCCTGGAGGTAACGGCAGGAGCTATAGGGGATGGTTGGAGGCTCTTGGTCCTGGGCATGACTTAAAACTGCACCGTGCTGGGAGTGGGTAGCCTGGTTGGGCTCTCAGTGGTGTGGGAACCCCCAGGAAATGCCTGGCCAGTGACCACCCCAGTGAAAGGCGAGTAGGGGCACCTTAACCCCAGCCCCCACCTTCGTGTGGGTTGAGAGTAAGATCTGTAACCAAGCACAATGACCTGCTGATTCAGGGGGGGAGTGAGAGTCCCTGTCAGACCTTGGAACACCAGTTGTAATGTGTGCTAAGAATAACATCAGAAGAGAATAGGCTATGTAAACTTCTGGAAGTGCCTGGGCCTGCTGGGGAGAGACCTCGCAGGGCCACCCGTGCTCCCAGGAGCACCTGAGCCAGGAATGAGGAACCCCGTTCCAGAAGTGCAGGCAGGAGGTGAAGACACCACTGAGGGACTTGACTGGTCAATGCTGGAGCCAGGACCTAAGGGTCAAAAGGGCCAGGGACCCACCGTGAGGGATATCCATGATAAACACAGAAGCTTGGGCTCCCGACTGGGCCTGAGACAGGGTCAGGACTTATGGAAGCTGGAGGTCCCCATGGTTGGAGGCCACAGCTAATGGGCAAAGGCGACAGTTTAGCTAACTGCCTGGGATGCCATCTGCGAGACTTGGGGTGGAATGAAGCCACGGATAGCTCCCCCCCAATATCACGGTGCAACAATGGGCAGTCTTCCACCTTAATTAACAACTTTATTAACTACCAATAAGGTGTGGTGGGCAAGACAGGAGGGTGGCAGGGCCAGAGGCAGGTGGCCCTGTGGCTAGCTAGGGATACCTACTTTGCCACATCCCCCAATCATACAAGTGTATTTTCAAGTGCTTTTCTTCCAGATAGTTGCAAATGGCCTTTAGCAAAGAGGCTTCTAACACTTCCCTTGATGACACTGTTCCACATTCTACATTCCTCAGATATTTTAGCATCATTTTTCTTTTTCTTATTTTCATCTCCCTGGTCTTTATGCCTACTTACGTTCATTGTATTTGCAAAAGAACCATGGGGGTGGAAGGGAAGCGTTTTAACTTAGGACTTTTCAGATTTTTTTTTTTTCTCACACATGGTTATACTTTATCCTCATAGATATACACTGTGGAAAGAAGTGTGCTGCTGGAACAGTATTCAGAGAAAAAGACCAAATGAAAAAGATCAACCACACTAAGTTGTAGAAACTAGCACTTGGCTTGTGTCAGCCTCAGTAACATAATGTAAGGTAGGCAAGCAGAGCAAATGCCACAGGTGCTGCCTTAGGGGAAGGGTAACAGAAGGATGAGGATGAGGCTTCTCACCTTGCCGTCACACCCTCTATGCAGAAGGTTTTGGTTAGGTCTCTAAATACATTTACAAAACCAGGTCTGCAAAAGATTGGCTTATAACACAGAAAATAAACATCATAAAATTAAAAAGTGATTTTAAAATGAATATCTGATCTGAGACATCATTTTGAATCTTTACAAAAAGACTGGCAAAAGCATCATGTTCACATCAAAAACTATTTGTTTGATTTAGTGGAAACCAAATGAACATCACATAATACATCTTGTGAGGTGTCATAAATACGTACATCATTAGCACTGAAAAATTAATGTAGAAGCTGAACTCAACTGGATGGTAAAAGCATTATAACTTACTGAAGAGAGAAAGTGTATAAACTGTCAAAAACAAAACAGGATTTTGATCAAAATCATTGTATCACATGCATTGGGTGTAGACTTTTCTACTTCCAGAGTGATGGTTGAAAAAAGTGGAACTGTTTGTCAGCTAAAATTATGTACCTGCTCCAGGGTCTTGCAGGACTGGGATATTTGTGATGTTTGAGTAAAAGAAGATTGCAACTTATATATTAACTGAAAGTATTTACTTTTAGTTTGATTTATGACAAACACCAATTGGTCTTCATCATTTTTTGGAATTTTAAAAAGAAGCAGTAACCATGATGTTCTAGAGTTGAAACAAGGACTTTAATTGTAATTTTGGTTGTTTTGACAATGGTGGTACTGATCAGTAGGGCTATGAGAAGTTTCGGTTCCTGATTCAATTTGGCGGAGATTCGGCCCAATTTGGTGGCTAGATCTCCGAATCCGATTAGAATCAGGAAACCCTTAAATCTCTCTGAATTGGAACCCTCCAAATCGATTCAGATTGGGGAACAGGCTGGGGAACTCCCCTCTTGTCAGCACAGAGGCGGAAAAGGATCTTGGAGTCGTCATTGACTCCAGGATGAACATGGGCCGGCAGTGTGGAGAGGCAGTAAGGAAGGCCAACCGTACCTTGTTATGCATCCACAGATGCATCTCGAGCAGGTCCAGGGAGGTGATTCTCCCCCTCTATGCAGCACTGGTCAGGCCGCAGTTGGAGTACTGCGTCCGGTTCTGGGCGCCGCACTTCAAGAGGGATGTGGATAGCATGGAGAGGGTCCAGAGGAGGGCCACTCGCATGATCAGGGGACAGCAGGGCAGGC